>NC_080600.1:22888516-23217266 GCF_027887145.1 Ammospiza caudacuta | reverse complement strand
GATGCCAAGCCATACACATTAGCTTATTTTTATTTCAGAACAATTTTAGTAAGTTTTCTATAGAACAAACTGAGTATTCTTACCAAAACATCAACAACTGAATCACTAAAAAAATAAAAAATTACCGACAACTATACGATAATTTAAGTTTATGCAATAGAGGAGAATGCATTATAGCTGCATGCTTCAAATTACAAGGACATACATTCTGTGCACACACAACCATGGAGAGAAATTTGAGCAATAATGGTGACCTAAAGGCTGCTTAATAAAGCATGTTAAAATGCTAAGGAGTCTGACACTGTAAAGCACAGTTTTTACAATAAAAGATGTATTGGCTTAATATGGCTACTCACTGATGCTTACCTGACTAAGTATCTTTGCACATTAAATCAAAGATACTCACAATCAGTCTTAAGATAAACCAGCTTTCAAATTCTCTAATAAAGAGCAAGCACTTCTACTGAAAAAAGTGGAATTTCACAATATGCTTTTTTTGAAACTATGGCAAGAATCAGAACAATAAAATCCTGCTTTTATATTATTTTGGTTGCTGTTTCAGGGACCTTAGCAAGCAGTTATCATGTAAACAGAGATGAGAAAAAAAAGCTAAAAAAACCCCACACATGCTTTCAAGAAAATAAGTTTAACGTGCTAAAACACATACACAAACATCTGTAGCAGTACTATTAAAAATATAAATTTACAGGAAATTATGTTGATTAATGAAAACAAATTAATTCCAGTGAATGAAATTAAATACAGCTCTGAAACTCATTGCACAGCCCTAAATACACTGATGCAAAAAACAGAAGCTCAAAGACTGAACTGCACCTTCAAAAGTTCATATTGCTGTAATTTTTAAGGTAAGAGCTTGCAACTGTACACATTCCAAAATATTTGTTCTATATTGATCTTTATATTGCAACATATTTACATTCAAAGGCAAACCATTACAGCTCAGCTCTTACTGTCCTCTGGGAATAAAGCGAATAAATCCGTTGATGTCTGTGGCTATAACCATTCTACATCAATATTTAAAATACATAATATTGTTTTAGACATTACATAAGTTCCCAGATAAACATATAAAACTATCAAAATAAACTAGGTCTAAATACTAAAGTCAGTAAAAGACCTGAATTACTGCACACTGATTTTAGGATTTGGAGCCCAACTGTGTATCCACGAGGAATATAATGACGTTATATTGCTTTTATTGCTAAAATGTAATCCCAGCAAAGCACAGGAGGAATGAACCATCCGCAACCCAAACAAACTTAGTGAATACAAAATGAAAAGCAACATCAATTTCACTGCAGACAAACCCAGTCACACAGATTAAGCAAGCACAATACTGGTACGTCTTATCTCTGACCACAGGAGGAGGGTAGACAGATTCTACAGGATGAAGAAATTCAGACTATGTAATAGGCAGAATCAATTGTTACCTGCCTCAATCAATGCAGCTCCACTTTCACTGTTCAGCAGCTCACAAATAATTAAAGTTATCCTGGACAAAAACCTCATCTGTAATGACTAGCTAACCGCCACCATGACAAACTTCAAAGTCAGTGATATCAATCTGAATTCAATAGTGTGGAACTGGATATAGCTGATGAATAAGTATGAATCTTACCCTGATGGTCCATGCACGCACTTCATCTGGGCCTGCAGTGAAAAAGTATTCTAGTTGGAGTGCTGCATATCCAGCCTTAATGATCTTTGCTAAAGCACTGAAAAAAAAAGGGGGGAAGGAATCCAATTCATTCAGCACATACACATAAAACAGCTAAATGCGCCAAGTAATCAATTTACGTGGAAAGACATCACATATTTTGAAGATATCAGGTCTACTTTTGAACAGAGCAATAATTGCAGTAGCCTTTTACTTTGAACTCTGCTCAAAAGAAATACTTTTTTACTGCAAAATCATAAAGATAGCATTTTGATTTGTTTATTTGGCAACCTACAGAAACATGGGATAAATATAAATCACCCTATCAGGCAGCACTCTTGTCTCATGCAATTTTCAGGACTCCAGGTCATGAAAGCGTATCTGTTTGACTGAAATTCAATATTGAAACAATTTATTATAGTTCCTCAGAAAATTATGGCAAAATTTTCTCCGCTGTCCTTATTCCCCATAGATGACGAAACAGTTTTGGTGATCATTCCTTCTCAAAAATATACATAACTAATACCTATGTTATAATTAAAACACTGTACAGAGATGACAGATGACAGTTAAAAACTTAATTTAAAATAAATCTTTTCACTCTGTCTCATGGTAAAGAAAGGAGAAGATTCTCTCTTTATAATGGTAATTACTCTGTCATTTATTATTCTATCAGCGCAAGCAATTAAATTACTGCAAGGAAATAGTTGATAATAAAGTGTAGGGAAAATGAATGCTAATTAACCTTTGTGTCATGTTCTCTTCCAGATACTTCTGTTTCTCCTCAGCACTCATATCTTGCAACTTGAGTTCCAAGGCCCCACTAAAAGGAATGACCAAAGCTCCAGGGTCGTGCTTGTCCACCCACTCTTTAATTTTTATCAACCTGTAGACAACAAAGGGCACAACATTATCTTGTAGTGCATGCATGGCTGTACCACATTCATTATTATCAAGTAGCACATACATATTCATAAGAATTGCACGGATTTATGATGCCATCTTTTTGTGTATTGCTTTCCAAGGTCAAGGCATTAACAGGCAGCAATTGCTTCAGGTGTACTCCATTAACATTTCACTGTTTCCTGGTTTCTGTTTGGCATTTAATCTACAGAAATAGGCATAATTTGGGACAATAACTAGGTGTTTGGTAGAGGTTAAATACTTGCAATCTAAAAAGTGAATAAAACTTTCTGAGAGAAAAAGGTACTTCCAAGAATTATATTTATCAAATGTGGTAAAACTGAGGGCCTTCAGTTTTTCCTGACTTTTTTTTTAATTAAAAAAAAAAAAAAGGCATCTCAGTAGCTAAGACTGCTGATATTAGCAGACAGGAAAGAACACTACACTCCTATATAGCAAGCTGTATGTCCTTTTTCTGCATATTGATCTTGGAGTATGCCATGGCTGATCAACACAGTTCCATGTTTCTACTGGTTTTTCCCACCTTTTTACTGTTGTCCCAGGGCAAAGCTTCTGCCTTCTATACTACAATTATTTTTAAATAAATAAAAAAAATCCTATTCATCTTCAGTAACTGGCAGCATTTACAATAGCTTGCTATGCATAATTTCTTTTAGTTGAATGAAACAACAAATTTGGAGCTAAAAACTCAGTGTTAGTTTTTGAATGTTAATTACCCTACTGAAGTAAACAAAACTGGCAGCCTCCTGGCAGCCAGGAGGGTCAGGTGTGTCCTGGGGTACATCAGGCACGGCATGGCCAGCCAGGCAAGGGGTGTGATTGTCCTGCTCTGCTCTGGGGCAGCCTCACCTCCGGTTCTGGGGGAAGTTTTGGGCACCACAATGTAAGAAGGCTACAAAGGTCTTAGAGGGTATCCAAAGGAGGGAAACAGTGATAGTGAAGGGCCTTGAGGAGGAGCTGTGTAAGCAGCAGCTGAGGTCACTGGGCCTGTTCAGCCTGGAGGGGACTGAGGGGGGACCTCACTGCAGTGACAGTCTCCTCTGAGGGGAAGAGGAGGGACAGCACTGATGTCTTCTTTTGGTGACCAAAGAATGAGGGAATGGCCTGAAGTGGTGTCAGGGGGGGTTTAGTTTGGGTGCTCGAGACAGTTTCTTCACCCAGATGGACAATGCTCTCAGGCACATGGTGTGACTCTTGGGGATGGTTTTGTGCAGGGTCAGGTGCTGGACTCAATGATCCTTGTAGGTCCCTTCCAAATCAGAATATTCTGTGATTCTGTGAAAACTTTAGAGCAGTAGATGGTGTTTAAAAAAATCTTTAAACACAAGCATCATATTCATGACTGCAAGTATTTATTGTAAGTTTAAGGGAGACATTTATAAATTACCTGGGAGGAGTTCACTACTGCTAATAGGACACTATTTCTAAACACGTATGAAAGGTAAGAATGACAGCTCTATGCTCAGCAAGCAAACATAGGAGCCATGGGAATACTTCCTGTACACGAATAATGGAATCATAAAACTCAGCACTTTGGGTGCCAGCAATGTTTCAGACCTGAAGCACCCACCATACAGCACAGGGCTTTATGCTTGCTGAGTTCTTTTTCTCAGTCCTGCTAATCTGTAAGATTTAGACCAAGGTTTTAGCTGCTATTATACTAAAGTGCTTTGAAACTGTGGCCTGCAAACCTTTAAATAATCAATGCAAATGTCACTTCAGAAAAAAATGAAGTCAACCACAAGTTCATCAACACACATTTGTCAGAGAAAATAGCAGGGGATCAGAGCTATTATGAGATTAAGTGCATGGCCGACTGAGTAGGGTTTTAGATGGTACAAAGAATATAGAAGTTCACTCAACAGTTTTCACACATTTGTTATATAAGGCTGGTCTTCTATCATTTACTTATGTAAATACCCCGTCAATGTTCTTCAATCCTCATTATACTAATCTTTTTCCTGCCTCCAGTTATCCAGTGAAAACAGAATTTGGTATCCAGGACTGATACTGAAGCACTACTGCCTCCAGAAACATCTGAACTGAAAATCACAATTAAGGTGTGTTTCTCAATGGGAGATCTGACACTTAACAGCATTTCTAAAACTAACATTTGCAGTTAACTAACTTATTTTGGCTAACAAATTGGGTGTCAAAGTTCAGAGCTTATAAATGCCAACATTTTACAGAAAATATGTCTCAAAATGAATCTACGATTCATGAGTGTACTTCGACACATGTGCATACATCCTTTATAGATGGGTTTTTTTAAGGAATTACCTAACACTGGTCTCCAGACTAATTAAATAATGTGCCACATGAAGAAAGATGGAATGAAATGTGTAAACCTGAAAAAGTGAAATGAGCATGAAAATAATGTAAAAAATTTGATTCAAATTCTGTTTGGTAAATATGGTCATCATAACTAATAAACTAAGAACTATTGTGGAACAACAAGATAAGAAATAATTACTTTGGCTAAAACACCAATTCAGAATAATAATAGTCTTAGACTGTCATTTTAACAGCTTTTCTATTGAGTCCTTAGAGGGATTATTTGCATTCCTCAGGTATTCTATTGTACGATTCAGATGAATAAAGACTTACAAATCATTCCTCTACCGCCAGTGTGAGACTTTGATCCAGTGAATACACCATTGTACCTTAACTATAATTGGCAAAAAACCTGACAGTGTAGAGCATCACAAGCTTAATAACAAAGGAGAATATCTCAAAGTGTTGACAGACGATCTTCATAATGCAGGAGCAAAGCTGGTACATTTTACCAATAAATGAGCACTGAGGTCTAAAGGTCTCTGAAGTGACTGACATCAGACCTGCTACAGCCTCTCTAAAAGAATAAGGTAGTGCATCACACTCTGTACAGTCAGGTTCTCTGCCCGAGTCTTTTACTTTTGTGACTTTCAGTGTCACAGGAATTACTAAAAAGTACCAAGGAATTCCCTAAATGTGATCAAAATAAAGAAAACACACAAAAAAGTAAACACTCAAACATAAATATTGATGTATTTCTAATTCACGTTTTCCCCAAAGTAGAATGCTTAACTAATAATCAGTAAAATAATAGTGCATGTTTGCCTTCCTGTTACAGATAACCAAGTGTGCCAAACAGATCAAAATGGTCTTAACAAATGGTAACAATTAATGTCATAGTCTGTTTTATTTGAGCACATAATTTTTCCAAAGAAAATTATGTATGTCTGTAACAGGACAGCAATAGTACATTCATTTTGGGCCTTTAAGACAAGCAAATTCTGGAGTATCTCTCCATTATTTCATGCTATACTTGAAAATGAACAATGAAAAGTATTGGATTTTATGCTTAAAGACTTTTAATACTTAAAAACTGCCACTGCATGCTAAAATGTAACAAAATGAAAAGTAAAAAACCAAAAAGTAGAACTGACAGCACCAATGACCATGATTAACAGCTGAAACTACTTTAAGAAATGAGGAATTGCTTGAGATGAAAACCCTGCTTTACAAAGTAAACCAAAAACTAAGTGAAAACAGTGTAAGAGAGTGGGATTTCTGCAACATCCAACAGACTTTCCCGACTGGGGTAGCTTGGTTCCTCCCTTCCCTGTGGAGAGGAGTGTGCCAACAGCAACTAGAGAGGGTTCCACAATGGAAGTCTGACTGATGCCAGAAAACAGACAAAATATCTTTTCTGGAAAAAAAATACAGACTCAAGAGACAGCAAGACATCCATTCATTCTGTGATGGCAAGCAGAAAAGCATATTATGACTGTGTAAAAGCCTGACACAAGAACAAAACCAAGGCAAGTGCAAAACCAGACCTCATCAACTTGCAAGTGAAGGCAGCACTCAAATTTCTGATCAGGGAAAACACTTAAGAGGAATTCAGATGCTCATTTCCACCTAGCACTGAGACTGTTGTTTGATAAGGACATAAGGAGTATCAGCAGCATGATCAGTATTTCCAGTAAACCACAGGGGCCAGTGACTTCAAGTGCAGATGGATCAAGACAACTACCAGAGTTAACTCCTGATACTAAATCAGGATGCAAAAGACCATGGAGAAAGGTTTAAAAATGATGGCACTCACTGAGAAGGCCAATAAGCAAAGAACACCAGAAATGGGAGTTGTACAGAAGGGGGTGCCTTCACTTTAAAATGGGGATGCTTACTGAGGCAGAAAAAACCAAAACCTGCAGCCAACCAAAATAAAAAGGTATAAAAGTTGCAGAAGGTACATTACCTACAAATCAATATTTGAGAGAGTTTCACATGAGAGATCCAGCTGGGAACAGAGACAGAGTTCAGATGGAAATCTGAAGTAGTGA
The DNA here is from genome assembly GCF_027887145.1 of Ammospiza caudacuta. Classification (NCBI taxonomy): domain Eukaryota; kingdom Metazoa; phylum Chordata; class Aves; order Passeriformes; family Passerellidae; genus Ammospiza; species Ammospiza caudacuta. Next base: position 23,210,336 of record NC_080600.1, on the reverse strand, counting down.
TGGAAGAGAGAAGCTGCAGAGAAAGCTTAAGCTCAGTGGACACCTGCAAGACAACATGATCTGAAAACTTGACCCCTGAGAAGGAAAGTGATTTGTGAAAGTATGCTTTTGTACAAGCAAGACCAAAAAAACTAATGGAAGAGAGACAAGTGTTTTTCTGTTCTACACCTGAACTACGAGTGAAAACCAGCAGAAACAAAAGAGTACGGCAGGGAAAAAGAAAATATTAGGCAGCACAAGAAGGAAAGAAACAAATGTAGGTAAGATAAAACTAAATGATCAAAATTTACAAAAGAATGGGGAAAAGATCCACAGATAGGAATGAGAATAAGGACTTAGAAATTCCAACAGGCTCTTCCTGCTGGCAGTTCTGTACAATACCAATTTTTAAAGGCTTCTAAACTCAATCTGTTTAGTGCTTGCTCCCTATTGTTGAAGTTTTCCATAGGTGGAGCCTAAGCCACCTTTATTTTAGTTAAACTGAGCCTATAGACTGTGGACCAAGAATATACTCTCCCTATTTAGATCTTTAAAAATGTGGGCAGTTTTTATTTTCAGCTTTCCTTGTAAGCCACATATTGCTTCTAACTTTGAACCTTTTTGTTTGGACTTTCTTCAATTGGTCTAAAAGTTTCTGAAAGCACACAGTCCCCAATGCAGTTCTCAGAGCTTTCAATAACAGTATCTTATAAACATTACAAATAGATAGAGGATTAACTAATTTTTCAGGTGATTTTCCTGTTTATTAAACCCAGTCTAGCATTTGCTTTTTTCTGACAGCACTGCAACATTATCTCATGCTCAGGTTATAACTTATTGAGTCACCCCATTTGACTAGCTATTTTTAATATTATGTTTGCACAGTTAATTAATTCTGTATAAAATCCTTCTCAGGAGCTGCACCATGGCTATTTTTTCCTAATGATTTCTTCTGTTTCTTGAGATGCTCCTAAGTTCTAATTTTGTTCTACACATATGTGGACATCTCCTAGACTGGGGGTCATCCAGAGATTTAACAAGAGTGCTCATCATCCAGCTCATTAATGGCAATACATAACAGCATTCAACCAGTAGCTGCTTCTGCAGGTTTCATAATGTGATATGCTTTGTTGGGGAAGTGTACCACTGATAATCATGCTCTGTGTATTATCTTCCAACCAGTCTTGCACATTTTACTTCCAGTAGTTTCCACCTAGCCACTATTTCCTATCTTGTTCATGAGAATGCTGTGAGGCACTGAAACCTTTAAAGGCTTAATAAAAATCCCAATATGCAGTATATTTTTTCACTATATGCAAGACTGTTACATTTACCACAAACAAAATATTAGACTCATCTGACAATCTAAGTAATGAAGTGTCAACATGAATTTGTGAAGACAACTGGGTTGCTTTTAAGGGATTAAAACATTGAATTGTTCCAACATTTTTCTTGAAATTAAAAGAAAAATCATTGACTTAAAAATACTCTATTTCTTCTCTCCTCTTTGTGAATTTCTTTTGTCTTTTGAAATCACATCCATTATGAGGTTCCAAACGAAACCACAAATTATCAGAAATGATGATGAGTTAGGAAGAATTGTTTCTTTTGCCACTTCCCAAAACCATGAGGACCATAGGTTTAGTTGATTTGGCAGGATGGGAGAGGAAGACCTTATCTACCTAAGCACCAGTACTGCATGGCACAGCGCCTGGGTGATGTCCTTCCCTTCTGTTCTGGTAGCAGGCACAGATCCATGGAGATCTGGTCCCAGGCACAGATCCATGGAGATCTGGTCCCACTGTTCTCACATGAGGATAATATGTATATTATCCTTATGGATAACATATATATGTACCCTTATGGATAATATGTACATGTATCCTTATGGAGATAAGAAACACAGCTTCAGTAACCTTTCATTCCAAATTTCTACAATTAACAAAGGATGGGATGGTACAACCAACAAAACAAATGTATATACAAATACAATGTATAACAAATGTGTGATTCTGTATCACAGAAATGCTCTGTGCCAGAAGTGAAGAAGGGGAAGAGGAAAGCACAGGTGGTTGTCACTCTGCTGTAGTGGAGCACTGTGCTCTAACTGCCTTTCTCTGAATATCCCTTTCTTCTTGCATTACATAAGAAGACAGAATGACTAAACAGGAAAACATAGAGGAGTAAAAAGGTACCTTCTCCCTCACCATGATGAGTTTTTATGAAGATGACCAATCTACAGAAGGTTTGGGAGTACCTGTTACAGACCTCAGCAACCACGTCTTAAATCACCAGTGATGATTATAAGTTTATTTTTTTATTCCCTGTTCCCAGCTGGCCAGATGAAACACAGCAATCCTTCAATTTCGAAAAGCCCTTTCCCAGCCTTCACCTGCAAATGCTTTCTAGAAACAGTTCAGAACAAAAGCCCTGCCTCCATGCACTGGGCTGCTCCCTGGCCAAGCACCTCCTGTCAGCCCCTCAGGACAAGAGCTTGAGGAGCTCAGCTCTGCATTTATCCTGCATATCCTGAGTGCTTTCAGCTCCTCAGCATCTTCCCATAGTCCAATGTCCATAACACCTCCAATATTTAGTCACTGCACCCACCTGAACATTCTAAGAGGCCAGCGTGGAGGACCCATCTCAAATGATTAATGTCACTGACATCTCCTAACACAGATTGACTTGAGCCTCAAAACAAGAAGTGGAACAGCCCTTAAAATTCTTTACCTTTTAGGGACTTGCCACACATCCCATGATCACAGGAATCTTATGGCAGAATGGGTGCATCAAGTATCTCATTCTACCAGATCCAGATTTAAAATTTTTAAACTTCATTGTAATTTCAACTTACACTGTTATCAAAAACAAAATCATGGAGGTTCCTTTCCTGACCAACACTTTTATTTGACATTTATTATAGATGGGTTTATAACTTCTTAACATTCTCCTTTGAAATGTAAGTAATCCCAGGTTCTCTGCCTCATGTGTCAAAGCAAGTTCTTCCAAAGCCTTGATCTCTATCATGGCCATTATCTTAAATCCCCAATAATTCTGCAAAATCATTTGTTAGATGGGGTGACTAGTATTGCACCTACTACTTTATTCAAGTTGCATCCCAGGTTTTAAAGAAACATTTTCAGAACCTGGACATGAGCTTCTCATCTCATTCCTTACCCGTCCAGATGTTACACTTGCTTTTCTGCTAGCAGCTGCAGCACATGGAGCAGGGCCCCTACAGCACTCCCTGCAGGCATACTCAAGCTGTTCACCAATAAAAACAATCCAGTAAAAAAGCAGCTTTTGGAGGGAGAATTTAGTTCTTTCATAGCTCCCCTCTCCAGCTATTGCCTTTTAAAATGGACCAGTTCACTTTCCCACATATCCTTAGAAATGGCTGTGCCAATATAACTGAAAGGTGCTGTAGGAACAAGTAAAGACTACTAAGGACAGGATGTCTTAAGTTAGCCAACCACCCAAAAAACACCCAATGCCATGGAGCCAAGTTCAATCAGGAATTTCATTAATTATTACTGAAAAATGCTTATAAATGGCAGGACTCCTGAGTAAAAATTATCCCATATGAGATCACTTATAAATGGATTCTTCCAAGCTGAAAACAATGGTTGACAACAGAATTTTAAAGATCGAGGCAATATTCTGAAAATCCCTATCAAAGAACTTTATGCCCTCAAGATAAAGCTCTGTTAACAAATTAACATAATATGGCAGTAGCAGAGGGTTCTCAGCTTGCCTGGTCTAGAGAGCTACCCAGAGATATTGGCTGTTTAATGGTATGCTAAAAACACACAAGGACACAATGCTTCACTTACAAATCTGTATGTATGACCAACCACTTTTTGAATGTATTTCATATAAAGATTTGCCTCAACTGACATGAAACTTTTTTGGTTAGCAAAATGTGGGAGCTGTGAAAGAAGTAATATCAGAGAACATGAACCTGTATATCAAGAATCAACAGTAGTTAATGAACAGAAAATTTCTTGGAGAAGCATGCATAACAGAAAAATAAAGTTTGTGTATTGCAGTGACTTTGAATTAAAAGACACCAAGATGGTAGAAAGACAAAGAAGTAAAATAATCCAGGATAATTTTTTCTGCAGATATATATATGTATAGCTCCCACTAAAAAAAGATTTAGCAGTACATTATACAGCTTATATAATCTAACAAAAGCTCAGTCAAGGTAAAACATTTGTAAGATGCATCACTTATGAAGAATAAAGATCTTAAAATCCAATTTCAAAACATTCATTTCTGATCTGATTTCCAAGACTGTAGTAACATCTCTATCCAAACTATGGTCCCCACTAAGGTGAGTGAAACCAATTACAAATTGGTATCACAACCAACTCAAACAAACAACAAGTGGTACTACACTGCCACTGCAGCACCTGCCGGCACATGAATGGCTTACAATTCTCCTTGGGCTGCCAGTTGGGAACACTAATTCCGTCTGAACTAAAAAGACAAAAAAGAGATGGCTGTTGCAAGGATCAAGAACAGCCAAGACTCAACTACTGATGAACCCACATAACAACAGAGACTGCAACAAACTGTGCATATTACATTTCCTAGTTATGGGCACAACAAGCCCTACTTAAGCACATATACTTTGGACCAGAAAGATACTTTTAAAGTCCCGTGTTGTCATTCTTTCTGCTCTCATTTATAAAATGCATAATTTACAATGGTTATCTTGAAAACTATAACAAAATAATTTAACAATTATTCATTCATAAATCATAGCAGAAGGAGCAAATCTCAGTCACAAAGCTTCCATGCAAATTGGTGATAACTGAGATACTATTACAGATTAGTAGAAGAGTTCCTATTCCATAGTCAGGCTTATGCTATGGCATAATAATTTTAAGTTTTGTCTCTTGACAGGACTTCTTTATGTCACATGAAAACTATTCTTGAGAGTCCTGTACATTGCAAGACAATTCATATCAATGCTATTATAGTAAAGTCTCAAATATATAAACTCAAAAAGTTATGAGCCATTAATAAATAAGAGTATTGACCAAAAAGACATCAAAGATATTGAATGGTTAATACTCAACCTAGAGCAACTCAAAGAATACAAGGCTTTATTTCAGACCCCTGATTTAGACACCTAATCTAGCTCTGCTCCCTATATAGTTAATGAAGTAGGAGGCTCTTCTGAGGGCAATTCAGAGTACTTAAATTAGGGCTCCCTTTCTCATTTTCTTCTTAAAGCATCTCCCCTCTCCTTTTTTCATAGGCTGCTTTAGAAACTAACCCTTACCTTATATGCCTGAGACACTCATATAAAATTATGTGATGGGCCTCAGTCCTGCCTCCTGCTGATAAACTTCCCCAAAACAATGTCTAATAAATCCAACAGCATACACTGTACTGTCATATGAACATGTCCATGTCTGAGTAAAGCACTAAATGAGTTCAGGATTTTCACAGCATGCAGAGATGCCTTGTATGAAATGTACTTCACTAATTTGAAAAGCTGTCACAGAAATGTTCAATTCCACAGACACAGTCTGTTTACCTGTCCAAACTATGGTGAAATGAAAAAAAAAATTAACCATGTCTGAATCATCTACTAAAACATACTTGTCCTAGGGGAATGGTAACTTTGATTTTTTTCAGATGCCAGAATAAGTATCTGGATCAGTGTCACGCTTCATTTATCTGACAGACTAAAGGATCTGTTAGACACAGATTTTTAAGGCTGAAAATGGAATGACACAGTATATTTCTGTCAGAAGTAAATAATCTTATTCTGTGGGTGGGTATGCACAAAACATTTTTATTTGAAAGCACAGAACTAAAATTTGATTTATTATAAAACTGTTCGCTTACCAAGCTTCATTTTTGTATCAGTTATGGAATTAGGAAGCATTCAATGCCCTCAGCAATTTCAACAATAAAAAAACCAATTTCACTGAGAAGAACTCCACCTTGAAGTTACAGTGCTCTGTAGTATGCTTTACCCTTACAAACACTAGCACTAACAATAGGATCAAAAAGCCAAACCTAAAAAGCAAGCTACTTTTATTTTTGTGACTTGGCCCAGAAACCATTTTTCAATAAAGTCAGAATGTAAGCCCAAAATCATACTAATCCGTGTTCAGTCTCTCCTGAGTAAAGAAAAGGCTCCATGTGTGGTGGCAAACATGAGAGTTGTCAACATAAATGAAAATGTTCATGAATAAAAAACAGGCTGTTATAAAGAGCTAATTATAATATTACTATCAATTGCTAGCTTGCACTTGCAAATCTTTCATATCATATAAATGCATTGTTTTTGACGTTTCTCTGTAGCTAAACATTACATCATTTCACTTTTTCAAAGTAGTTCAAACATGCATGGGATATACTATAAGGAATGTCATCTGATCTACAGTTACACTGAAAAGAAAAACTATGACAAGAAATGTGCAGTCATTAAAAATGTAAAACATTAATCATCTCCCAAGCAAAAAAAAAAATCCTGACTTCTAACAGCCTCTATAAAATGATTTCTAATTTCTTTAAATTCATTCTTACTGTCCAAAACAGCAGTTGAAAACAGTTACGTGAGTGATGACAAAAACAATACAAACATCCAAAGCACTACTGACACTGAACTATTCAGCTTCCATCCAGATGCTTTCTTACCATGAGAAATGCTGTTTATTTGCTTCAAGCAATCACCTACACTCTTCTAGCACATACAGTTTGAGAAATGTTTCAGTAACAATGAACTTCTCAATGACATTTTCAATTAAAAGCACTGCTCCTATTTTAATGCTCACATTTTCTTCTGTTTCAGAAGCAGCCTAGAATTTGAGTTTGGAAAAGACCTGCTCAAGAGGGAAGAGCCCCAGTAAGTAACAGATGGTTAAAAGTAGACCTAGCCAAAGGAAAAATACTAAAATATCATATTGGGCAGCTATTCTGGGCAATGATAGTCTATGCATTTCTCCACCAAAGAGTCACTTAATCAACATACACAATGCAATTTTAGTCTTAGTTTGGTTGAGTAATGACACCATCAAAGAAGAAATGATGACAGAAAATAACCTTAGGTAAACACAAGTAATTTGGTTTAAAGGAAAAAATAAAGCATGTCCTGATAAATTTATTCTCTCATTGATATGACATATGATTTTCTGTGCAGGAGGAATGCATCTCTAAAGTGTGCTGTGTGTAAAATTACTCATTCAGCTGGAGAAGAAGGGGAAGTGGATTTGTAGAGACTGAGGACTGAGCAATGCGCTGGATATGATAACAGGAGAACAAATGAATCTTTTAGGGTACTAAATCAAAATTCACCAGGATCAAATTTAGGACTGATCATGTTAAATACATTAATGACCTTGACACAAACATTAGTTGCATGCAAATTTTATGTTCAATGCAGGGGCAGGAGACGTTTTCCTCAAGGAAAGTCATCATCATTGTCAACTGCAAGTGACAGAGAAGAGAGTTCACACTAGGTTAGTGCTCTTCAAAGCAAATCTAAGCCACCAGGACAATGCAACAGGGGAAAGGAAAATATCATCTACAGATCCTACTGGAAATGCTTCCCTTTGTTAACAGGATGCATTGTATCTGCATATAAGGTATTCCTGAAAGCATACGGAACCCTGCGTGCAGCTGCGGTCAGCTAAGTTCACAACAGGTCTCAAATTATCAGAGGGATCTGAACCTTGTGTAAATGACACAGAAAGAGAAAACTGATAATACCTGCTTTAAATAAGGAGATAAACACCAATTAGATAAGATACTATTTAGTCTACAGGACAAAGCTGCCTTAACACCAATGAAATAAACCAGCCATGGAAAAACAGAGGCTGGAAATTAGCTGAACATTTTCAACCCAAGGCAGCAGCAAGGTTCTGTGAACTGCCTCCCAATACTAAGTGCAGAACAATCAGCCAGTGTTAAAAAAAATCCACAACAAATCACCACCTTAATTAATTTATGGAAGTCATTATACTGTGTAGCTACCAACAATAACTGGTTCTGTACTGAATGCAGAGGAGGGATTACAGTAATTTAGGGATTACCATATAGTTACAAGGAAGCACTACACTTTGTGAATTCAGAAGTACTTAAACGCTATGCAGAAATGCACAGGAGGACAAAGAGGTCTCAATTTCATACAAATCAAGTTCCTACACCTTTTGTAAGAACCAATGCCTTCACTGGGAGGAAGGCAGAAAGAACTCAAGCCCCACATACTCGAATTGGCTAGTGCTGGCCAGCTGACCAGCAGCAGTAGGACTGTCAGACTGATGCTACCTGTGCTCACTGCCTGATGCCACTGCTTCCTAAAGGAGGAGTATAAATGTGGGATCACTGTTGTAAGGAAACAAGACTCAAAACTCCTGGACAACCAGACTTCTGCTCTTCCAAAATAAAATGTACATAAAGCCAGAAGTAGCCCTCTATACCATACTTAGTTACCAGTACCACTCACAAGGACAGCACAGGTAAAGCAGAAGAGGTGGCTGAAGCACAGCTTGGCAGTAAGTCATCTCAAAATTTCAACAAGGTACAATTTTTAAAATAGCACTAATAATAGCACTGGACTTCAATATACTAGCTGGTCAAATGAAGAAAATTAAGAGTGTTTTAATTTTGAAGTATGTAAAATTTTTAAATTAAATTTTCCTACTTGGTATCAGAAACGGAGATTTAAAAGAGACAAAAAATCCAGTCCCTCATCACCAAATCTCCAGGCATGTGGCTTTAACATAAGGCCTTCCTTCTACAGTATTGAGTTTTGCTTCAGAAAAAGGGAATCCCATCATCAGGGGTCTCCTACCTACCCAACCCTACTGCATCCTCAAGAGCAAGCTTGTCCTTTCCATGGAGCAAGGTTGGCCATAAAGGAAAGGTACACCCCTAAGCACCACTAACAATCTTCATTGTGGCATTTTCTGACTTTGAAATGTGTCCCATTACAGCATTAAGACACTTAATATAGCAGGACATAATTTCCAATTTATAAAAAAGCCACCAATAAACATGCTGAACCCTAAAGTGAATGTACTCATTAAATACCCACTACACAAACCTACCTTTGAGCTAATGGAACTACAGTGAGCATTTGCCCCTCAGTAAATTAGAAGCTGTTCTGCTGCAAGGTGTCACAGGTACTTGCTAAGAGCTCAGAAACAAAAAGACATAGTACCTCTGAATTTCATGCCATGCATTCCAAGGAGAAAAATCTATTGAGTGCAGTCTCTTCTGATAATTTTCCCTAAAATATGGCCACTTTCCCATCCAACAGTTCTTCACATTCTGTTGCTCACTCTGCTTTCTTCTCCCAGTGTTATTCTCCAGTCTTCAAAGCCTTCCATCCTGGTCCAAGAGCTCTTTAGCATGATGCCTCCAAAGGCAACTCTCAGAACTGGCACTTCACTGAATTCACACCTCCCTCCTACCCTTGCTGTGGTCACTGCTACACCCCTACTTCCTTTTATCTCCTTTGCAGGGTTACCAGCTCTGCTCCTGGTCACAGACCCACTTCCTGCTCAGCTTCATTCATGCTTCAACATACAGAGGTGCAACTGAGACACTTGCAAATCCCTCTTAGGTCTGCTCAATTCTTAAATTTAGCAACAGCTATTTCAAAGAAAAATTCCTTTACCACTGCGTATCTCACAGTATTTAGTATTACATTAATCATCTACTACTGTACTTTCTTATAGTTTTTTAAAATAAATTGTACAAATACTGACATTCTGAAATTCGTTCTGCACAAATCCAATGGATATTGATGATTTTTCTCACTAAAAAGTGGACAAAGTATTTATGTAATAGGCTGAAATAAACAAAGCTCAGGTATAAAATACCATTCTAGTAAACAAAAATAAACAAACAATCCACTGCACAGTTTAAGTACCAGAGACAATAAAGATGTATACCACATATATACAGTAATATCTATTATAAAAAAATATTAGATACAAGTCTCTCAGTAAAGTCTAGAAAAGCACAGAGCATATAGTTGTACTGTTAGTGCTTCCACTTACCAGATAAAATCTTATCTTTACACAGAAAAAGCACCAAAAAAATGGGGATGTAAATATAGCAATGTGAAACATGGTAACACTAACTAATTCTGTGTCTTTCCTCAAAACAAAAATTTCTCTCAGAAAAGATAGTTGATAGTTTTTCTAGCACGTTCAAGGTTATTGTACATGTTTGTCTGGTACAAACCTGTGGAGCCCACAATAAGAAATGCCAACAGTGCAAAAGACTTCGTATGACAATATTCAAGTTGAAGCTGTGCACATCCTCAATTTTGCTTTTCACCACAAAGAAAGCCCAACTATACATTATGAATCAATCAGAAAGAGGACATTTATTTACGTTGCAATAAAAATAACACAAAGTACGGAACTTAAGTGATGAGATGCCTAAACCAGAAGCACTTCCCCAGCCCTACAGCAGTTAAAACAAATTACATAACAATCCTTTACAGAGAAAGCTCTTACTGAATTTGAAAAAACACTTACATGCTGCAATTTTCAGAAAAGCACCATGCTAAAAATGCATTCCACTCATTCAGAAGCAACCCAGATTCAGTACTATAGAAGCTAAAGGTACTGCTCAATACAATGATTCATAGTTTCTCTAATAGGAAGATTCAGCAGTTTTCAGACGAGACCTTTATTCCCTCTCTGAATAAATGATGCCTGAAATTTTTATTCTTGTTCTAATGGAATTTCAATGGCCTTCACTGCAAATCTACTGGAAATTTTCGCATATTAAGTGGAAAAAATTAAATGATGTTAACCACATTTTAATGTGATTAAGGCTGACAGGGTCATTATTTCTGCTAATCACTCAGTTTAAAAAGCTCAAACAAAACTTTGTAACAGCCAACGTTTTTTCTGGTTTTCTGTATGCCTACTGTAGTTGAGAATTAAAGCCACTACTGAATATGAAACACAGCATATTCCATAAAAGGATACATCAAATGTTTGCTGCAATTTGTACATGGATTTCATAGCAATTAATTTAAAACTTTAAAAAGGGGGGGAATTGTTCTTTCAGAATGTATAGTCCTTTACTTCTTTTGTCTTCCTCAATCAAAAGACAAAACAGAACAAGGGAATATATACTTATTTCCCCATATGTCATATTTGCTAGTAAACAATAGAAAACATTTTGCATGTCTTTACTGCAAACCACAAGATATGTGTAATCACAGAAAATAATTTCTCAGACCATGTCTGTTAGCCTCTGCAATACGGAGTTCTGCTTATTACCATTTAGGTTGGCATAATCTGGAAATTGGGCATAAAGAAGTAGAGCAGAGTGAGTAGCAAAGATTATATAGTTTTCAGAGTGCCTTGTAGCTGACTTGCATGGAGAATCAAACAACAGGACAGAAAATTAAGGACACTGCTGTTGTGGCCACAGGCTCAGCTCGAGGCACAGCCTTAGAGCCAGCCCTCTTGCTCAGAGCTTTGGCACCAACAGCAGCAACTGTCAGTGGAGCAGCTCCCTAAGAACACAGCAGCTTTGAGGATGACTGAACAAGGCAGAAGGACTTCACCTAAAAAACAGACATAAGTTTGTCTTGTTCATACTGCCAAAGGAAGGGATATGGTGTTTGTGAGATTTCTATTTTCTTTCTGGGTGGGAGGAGGCTGTTCACAGGTTTTCTTAGGCTTGCATTTTAGGCTTTTTGAGGGATTACCACTCTCTGCAAAGATGACCACTGTAACGCTTACTGCTGCTTAATAATTAATACCACCCTCTGTGAATCATTATTTCCGGATGAGCTGTACTTCTCATGCCATGTTATCTCTTTCCTCACAACCTCTAAATTTACAGATTATTAAAAAAGAGGGGGGAAAAAAAAGCATTTCAGCATTCATATTAATTTTTTTCTACATAAGTAACTTGCTCATACACAAGTTACTTTAGAAGAGAAAGAGTGCGGAAAGACTGATTGCCATTGATCATTCCCATATGGTTCAATAGATACATTTCAACCTAACTGAATCACTAAAAACAACTTACTGAATTACAAAAAGAAATTTTTTAAAAATTAAAAATAGTAAACAAGATCATTACCTTATTAACCTTAGGGTATGTGAAATTTATCTGAAGAATATTTTATTTCCTTCCCACTCCTTGGCAAAATACCTGAACACAGATTGTAAGATCTACTTTATGATTACAACAACAAAAAAAAAAGCTGAGTAAAAAAGATGGTAATTATACACAAGTCTTTTCCTATAAGACTTTACTTCTTTGTATCTTGCATGTCCTGCTAGCTTCAACAGCCAGCAGCTTTTTTTCCTAACAAAACGTTTGCTTCACACCTGAATACTTTCCATAGCAGGACAAAAAGTCCAATGACATTAGATGACTTACTACAAGGAACAAACTACATCAATACATTACAGCTGTAGTCTGTGGTGTTCTCAAAAAGAAATGTTACCGGTATCATTGCATTTTCTAGTTTTAGTTTTTTAGTGTGAAGCCATGCACTAGTGCATCAACTAACAACCCCACTGAATTCTTGTGCTCATCTAAGAAGGGACCCTGCTGAATGTCCTAATGCATCTTATTGTGAATCTTCAGCAAATAAAACTTCATGTATGAGCTCATGATGTGCTTTGCTGCTGGAAAGTCACAGGCTCTGTGGGAAGCTTTTTATCTTCCCAGCAGTCAGTTCTCTGAGAACATCAGTGCAGCTACTGTAGTTACCTGTAGATTACTTGTATTTTCTCACATCTGTGTCCAGCAATCTAAACCATGATGATAAAGGGTCATTAGGTTTTGAGTGAGGAAGGGGATGGACTAGACAATTTGCTCTGATAAGCTCCTTGTTGCGAGTGCCGGTTTAGAATGTGAAATGCAGGGTTATGCACATTGTCAACGCCAACGCCTGTGCTCTCAGAGCACCAATTAAAAATCACACTCAGCCCATCTCAAACTACATCAACACATCTTACCTGAAATTTTTACTATTAAAATATTGCAATAAACTAATTCTGTCATGGTAAGAAGTACATGAGCTGTTTATTAGCCACAAAAGAATTCAGGTACAATTACTAAGATAACTGCTGTTTGGAGCACAGCAAAGCAATTTCCCACAGTGGGGCTTACAGTTCAATTTACCAGTTGGGCAAATATTTTGTGCTCTGTAGTGGTCCACAGAGTTAACAGTTACCTGTAACATTTGAGTAGTGTTATACTCGGAGAAAACTTTTTTCAACCTAAACAGGTGTTTCAGCTTTATCCCTTCACATGAATACAGATTTTTTTTCCAACCTTTTTCTAAGAACTCTTTTAAGACTTCCATTTAACATTAAATGCAAATTTTATGAAAGAGCCAATGGGTCTATTTTCCCATTCCAAGCTACTCACAATGAGATCTTGTAAGTTATGGGCTGCTTGGAAGAGGTGTAAGCACAATGTCACCTATAAAATTATGTTAATCCTCAAGTAACTTGATGAGGTGGTAACAGGCTTTTTTCCTTTCTTCCTTATGGGATATGTTTAACTCAGTAAAAAAATAGTAATAATAAAAAAACCCCTATTCTCATGAACTAAACAATAATGAAAGAAGGTTGCATTTTCATATAAGGCAAAACCAGGTTATACCATGAATGCAGTGAACAGTTCCAATGACATGGCCAGTGACAGAACTGTGAGAAGCCTTTAAAATATTTATCTTAAATTTTTGTGTCAAAATGCAGCGAGTACCATGGTATTGTGTTAGGCATCAGATAAATACATGGAAGCACAAATGGGCCATTAAATATTTCTTGGTCAATCTTCAAGGCATCACAAGGAATTCAGGGATTTAAGAGTACGAAGAATGGAATTCCTACACTTCCCTCTTCTTGAAATTAAAGAGTAAAATAATTACCATTCAAACACCAACTCATCAGCTTAGATAGATCAAAAGGGGTTTTCTTCATTGCCCTTGCAGAGATGATGATATCCTGCTATGTTGCTTTTGAGTCTTAATTTTAAGTCAGTGCAGAAAAACAGAAGGTCGATATATTACATTAAAAAGGTCCATTTCCAAATTACAATAATTGTAACAATACATGAGCTCATAATGGATTTTCTACCAAAATTCAAAGACAGCATTTGAAAATGAGCTCCTTAATTTTATCACTTGGTTTTATTTTATAAAAATACATCTTTTAGTTCCAACTGCTGCAAGAGAACTGGCTACATACACAACACTGGTTTGGCTTTCTTTTTTTATCAGTCCATGGTCTTCCATGAAAATGCATCATTTTGAGAACATTAACAGTCTGCATTATCAGAAAAAATGAATCCTTAATAATTATTCATACACCAAGTAGCTGTAAACCCAAATCATTTCAGAAGACCTGAATGTGTCAAGAACTTTGACAATTATGACTGGAGCCAGGAAACTGTAGCACTGCAGAATTTCTTATGAATTTTTCTAGTTACTTTTTATAAATGCTGTCCTAGATGACAGCTTAATGTGTACCACATGCAATATTTATTCTTCTTCAGTGTCAGACTGTCTAGCCATCCAAGGGAATACAAAGAATGTCACTTATTAGGATAAAAGCACAAGGAAGGTAATCAAGGACATATGTAACATCAGCCAATCATGCCCTATTTCAACATCCTATTCCATTCATAACAGTTCAACAATTATTTGCTTACTGATAACTTGCTTTCAGGCTGTTTGTGTTCCCCATAATGGTGGTTTGCATTTATTTTGCTCTTTAGAATTGGACACTTGCTGTGCCATGCATGTTTGTCAAAACTTTCTATCTTCTGTCAGAAAGAGCTTTAGCATATCAAACAATTTCTGTTTGTCAAAAATCAGTAATAGAACAATCTAGTTACCTTCTATGTCAATAGGGTACTAACATAACTAGAGACCAGAAACAAAAGGCTATCAGACACTACACACTACTGCAAGACAGGCAGCTAAACCCACATTTCTATTTACTGTACTGATCATATAGCTGCGTCTTTAAGAAAAGACTAGTACAAGAATTAGACACTGAATGGAATGGAAATGTACTTCAACAAGATACTGTCTGAGCACAAAGACATTAACCTTGCTGTTAAGCTTGAAAACTAAATTTCTTACTGGTCTTCTGTGTCTCTTTACCATACTTCTATTTATTTATTTATTTTATCAAATGCCTATATAAAATACTTGTAGACATCTTATCTGCTGATTCTAATCTATACAATGCATCAAGTTATGAAAAAATGTTAGTTTACAAAGACAAGTAGAGACAGACAGATAGAGGGAGCCAAATACAAACATTTACCCTCCATCAAGTTATTTTTAAATAATACTACTAATAATAATTTTCAAAAATCCTATGGGAAACTGAACACATATGCACATGCATGCACACTTCATTATTCTGAATATCCTGGGACATTAAGATTTTATTAAATAAAAAACAGGTATGCATTTAATGAGCCTCTGAAATAAAACATGAGCTGGAAGTACCATCACATGGTTTAGATCGGCAACATTGTGCAGGTTTTCAATGTATTAGGTGTAAGACTTTATTTTCTTTTTTTTCTTTAATAAAAGCCATTTGGACTGAAATACATTTTTGCTTCAGGAATGTACTACTGTGCCAATGAATGAGAACAAGAGGAAGACTCAATATACAATGAATCCCATTAAACCCAATGAAGGACAATATCAGCACACATACTTAAGTCTCTTTTAAAAGTCTATCTTCCAAACATTTCTTCAGGCTTTAGAAATTAATACCAGAGCACAGTAAGTCCCAAACATTATTTAGATTTATTTTCTAATCAACTTCTCTTAAAATTAACAATAATTAAGCTCAAGCATTGGTAAAAAAGGATGACAAGATACTCATACCCAATGCCTCATCTGACAGTTCTTCAATTAAACATATATAATGTACAAACTTTCCTCTTCAATTTAATCATGGACACACATCTATTCCTTGCTTCCAGACAAGGATACATGGTTCCATCCACTGTAAGACTAGTGACTACCAACATCTGAACATCAGTCATCCATATTAGTGATTAGAAGAAACTCTAGCTGTGAAAATAAAATACTGTGCCAAAACCTTAGAAGGTAAGATATGTTTCTTGGGAAAAACAAGCAGTTAAATGAAAACATATTTCCATATACTTAATACAAAAGAATGAGCTGTAAATAACCATAAAATTGAAAGGAAAACTATTTTTAAAAAATGCATAAGATTTTCAAAGTAATCATCAATGAAAAATGTGTGTCAATTGTGAAACAAAGAAGTCACTTAGAAAAATGAAGCTTAAAAAAAGGATGTCAAAGCCACAGAACCTACATTTCCAATTGTATAAAAGAATCATCCTCCTCAAATAGTGTTTTTCCATTTATAATAAATGCTTGACTGCCTGATGTTTCCATGTAGTCCCTATTTATAGCAAACAGAACAATGTTACAGAAGGTATTTCCCCCAGAGAAGGAGATTTGCAGACCACTCACAAAGAACAATTTCAAGATGAGTATTTTTCCCAGACCCTACAGGTATCTCAAACACCATGCATGAGAGAAATAATGGTAGGTGGAATAAAATTAGCTTCAACTATGAGAACATAAAGATATTAGCACAATTCTGTAGGAAGTGATAGCATGAAATGTTTCAAGAAATTAATTCAATAAGCAGAATTTTAAACAAATATACAGGTACTTGTCTGCAAATCAAACACTGC
Organism: Ammospiza caudacuta; assembly: GCF_027887145.1. NCBI lineage: Eukaryota > Metazoa > Chordata > Aves > Passeriformes > Passerellidae > Ammospiza > Ammospiza caudacuta. The sequence continues at coordinate 23,193,638 of NC_080600.1, read as the reverse complement.
AATACTGAGTAACACATCATGAAAAGAAAGATACTTATCAATTGGGACATTGTTCAAGAGATGGTGTTACAGCAATGCTGACTGCAGTTCCTAATCCAGAATACCAAAGCGATACAAGTGTATTGTCTATTTCTTAACAAAAGACAATATTATCAAAGCACTTTTTGCTTTAAAAAATTTCTAAAATCAAAGCTCATCTGTCAGTTATTACAACTGCTGATGTGCCTAACATGAGAGTTTTTCTCTCAAAACCCAGTTAGAGGTAGCAAGGAGGTATCAGATCCTCATACAGAGAGGGAGCTACTCCCATCAATCACACCAGGTGAGATCACAGCCACTCATCTCCAAAGTAATTCAACAGCTTCCTTTCAATCTTATGATTCTCAATAGACCCTCAAAAGAAACCAGCTGCTGGTTTTTAAATGCCATATCAGATACAGGAACAGTGACCCAACAGATTGGGACACAACCTCCCATTTTAACCTCCCCTCCTAGTATCTATTTTCCCCTTGATTTGAAAGAGAAATTTATTTGCTTTAAGGGCTATGCACAACTTCTAAGTTGTCTAGTTGACAAAGACAGGGTAACAATGTTCATTCATTCTGAAAGGCACAGGGCTTAATAAATTAATATGAAGAAGAAATAAGTAACAATATTCAGTAACTTAAGGACGAACAACTGTTAACAAGAATAACAATCTCTTGCAAAAATCTCTATTAATTTATTGGTAAGGCAAAACAGGACAAAAGCCCCCTCTATTAAAAACCCCAAATCCTACTTTCTAGGGTAAGACCTGTGCACAGTGCAGTGAAGGGGACTGTGCTTCTAACACTTAACAACCCAAAAGACACACAGTCTCTGTGTCTGTTCTACTTTTCTGTTACTAATGGTGTTTCTCATGAGTATCTTCAAATGTTAAAGAGATTTTGACATGAGTATCTACAGGCTTACAGTCAAACTACTTTATTCTAAAATAAGTAAGAGTGAAATTCACTCAACTGACATGGCAGATTAGAAGCATTGTTAGCAGACAGCAGTTCATAAGACTATACAAGCCAACTATAAAACTGGTCGGGCATCAAACACCCATATCTGCAGTCATTCAACATTACAACTGAACCCACAGAAACGGATATAAACAGATCAGAAACTAGTGATGATGGCCAAACCAAAAAATTAAAAACACTGGGAAGGGCATCTGCTCAGGGAGGAAGAAAAGGAAGAGAAGATGGGAAGCAAAGCTGAACTGTTCAAAGCAGGTTTGGGCGACATGCAGCTGACAGGACAGGGATCATACACACAGCAATGAAGTTCAGAAGTTGCTTGTCGCTGACACTGATGCTCTCCGAGTACGTGAAGCCTGGTGGGTCATTGTCACAGCAAATGTCAAACATTAGCTGCAGGTGAGGTGGCCGTGATGCACAGATATCACCACAATTTCAGAAGGCTTTAAGCATTCACCCATACAGTAACACCATACCACAACAGAAGGCATCAAGTGTATGTCCAGACAGACCTACATCATATCACTTCACAAGGCTTCAGGCACCTGCCCTTCTCCTTCAGCACAACCTTTTATATCCTTATCTGCATGCATCACACCTGTGTGCCCCTTTGGTTGCTGGTCAGTGCCCCTGGGCACTCCCTGTCCCACTGCCTCCAATGCTGCTCACCTGCCCTGCACAGCTGCACCCACTGGGGACGAGGCTCCCACAGCCCCACTCCCAATCACCACAAACTGTGCACCTACAGGCCATGGCTGCTGTGCTGGGCTGGTTCTGGTGCTCTGGGGTGCTGGGCTGTCACATGTCACTCTGAACACTGGAGAGGCTTTTCTTCATTTCCCTGCTCACTCTTCTCTCTACAGTCTGCAGCCTTTGAGGGGTTCTAAGCATAGTATGATGGTACCTTAATCTGCCCAGGACAGACCTTCCCAAAATCCAGCTTTCCCTCTACTATGACCAGTCCTCTTTTTGCTAGTTCAGGAGTCAGCATATTCTAAGTAAACCACTGAGGTTTCATTTCCTGACTTGGCAACCTACACTGTAGCTATTTAGTAGTGCCATGTTGTAATCAGGTGGAACAGAATTTTTGAAAAAAGCATCACCATAAAACACTGCCCATTTTTAAAACATACAGAAACAACTCATTTGAAAAAATTTACTGTCCTAATACATAGGAACCAACACATTTGGCACAGACCAAACTTGCTATCAGAGATAGACCATCACATCTGGGCAGAAGGTGAACACTGGAGTGAAGTCAGACTCCAGGAAGGTGCTTTTGTGTCTGGAGCAAGGTCACACATGAAGCTGAGAATGGGATCCATCTTTCCATGCTTAAAGACATGTCCCCAACACCTGCTATTACCCAAACAATATGCATTCACATTCAAACAGACAGGGGACTCTAGAGGGGCAGGCAAAAGAAAGCACACCAAAGCAGGAAGTCTGGCAAAAGAAATCATCCAGGCCAAAAGACTGGACTGGAATTAAGCCAACAAGGATGGGATGAAATCAAAGCAGAGAGAATCTGGCAAAGACCCATGGAGAACATATCAGCTAGGAAAATAGTGGGGCAAAAAGTATGGGATAAACAGAACAACTGAATGAAGTCACTGGAATTGTAAAACAGAAGACTCCAAGAAGTCAATTGGCAATGTCAGGACATGGTGCTAGAAAGAAAACAGACTGCCATTTGGCTGATGGATGACTAATTAATTTGTATTCATTAATTCATTTGTATAACAACCAATAAATAGTAACTGTTTATTAAGCAAATAACATGCACTATCCCTTACTATACTAGGTAGGTGCTCCATGAAAAACATTTGCAATTCCCTAGTTTTGAAAGCCTGAGCTGTAAGACACACTCAGTCAGGCAGTAAAGATGTAGCACAGGATGCCTAACTTCTGGATCTCATTAGCTTTGAATATCTGACTTCTCAACTTGTGTGTGCAAAACTTTACTTATACCCTTATACCCAGATAACATAAATCTCCTAATATTCTTTTAAAACATTTCAGTTGTAAGGCAGGAACAAGAACTGTAATATATTTTTTAAATATTATTTTCCAAATTTGTAAACATAGAAGACAACCTTAAAATCATTAAGCAGCTATGTCAAGAAAACATGTCAACACCACCTTGGCATTACAAGTTATGATTTGAAAATTCCTTCAACTAATTTCTCAAATATATCTATCAGAATAAAATGTCACTGCCTAAACATCCATACCTGCAGAAATACAACCAAGGATTCCAAGGCTCCATTTATTACCATAAATGGTAATAAATAATTCCATTTATAACTTTGTTTCCTAACTAGTTTAAAAGTGAAAGACCTACTGAAAGAGATTAGTTCATACTCAGACCTATGGAGTGTTCCTTTTACTTGACCCTTGATATTTGTTTCTTCATGTCAGATTTCCCTACCTCCTCCATTTTTTTTTTAATATTTGGAACATCTGAAGCAATATGAAAAAGATGAATAGAAAAGGATTATTCACTCTCATAACACAAGATCTAAGGAGCATCAAATGAAATTATGATGTGGCAGATCCAAAACAAGCATAAGGAAGTACTTCTACATATAGCACATAGTTAAGCTGTGGAAGTCCCTGCTTCAGGATATTGGGATACCAAAAAGTATACTTGAGTTCAAAAGGTGAATGGGTAAATTTATAGAATAAATATCAGTCAAAAAGTATTAACCACAAGTATATCATATCTGGCTCAGTCAGTTCTACAATAACAGATTGCAAGAAGCTGGATGCACATAGTCTGTTTGCTTAATCTGTTCTTATAATCTTCCCTGGACATCTGTTAGTGGCCTGTCGGAAACATGACACCAGAAAAGATGGACCTTTCATCTGACCTCATTATACCTCTTCTAGCTTAAGAACACTGAAAATGCTATGAAAATTAATGGGCAAAATTTTACTTATTATGACATATGTGTCACTTTTCTAAATACACAGGAGCAAAATACTAAAGTCCTCTATCCTATCAACACTGATCAAAATTTTTAACAGAATGCCTACCATAACATTTTGAGAAACAACCCCTTAAAATTATGTTAATGTACATTTGGATATTCAACAAGTCTGAATTATATTAGAGAAAACAATGTTTAGAAATCCATAATTAAGTCTCAGACAATTTAGTTACAATGCTAGAGATAGTAGAAAATCTTTAGCAGCATAAGTGGCTTTTTGAATTACAGTCTAGATAAGCATAGGATGAAATTCACTTTATTGGGCCAGAGAAATTGAGTCTATAGATCAGATATGAAGCTTTAACATATACCAGTATCTCTGGTGCTTGCTGCAACTAAGCCCAAAATACCAAACCAAACATGATGCTAAGCATGATCCACTACATCCACTCATTATTTAGCTCAATATATTTCATAACTGGAATCCATTCTATGAGCCACTAGATGCATGCTCTATAGCAAGACTAAAATATAAAGCTTTATATTTAAAGCTTACAAGGGCTGATAAATCAGATATTCTGGATTTATGTAACATCCTGGGGCTAGAATGCAGTTTAAACTTATTATTATTATTATTACTATTTTCAATATTTTCATGGTTAAACTAGAATACAGTATACCATGGTTAAGGTACTAGATCCAGATTTTAAAAAAAAATTAGAAATTATTAAAAGAAGAGTTTAAATATTCATTTAGAGTACCGCAGTACATATTAGGAATGGTTTCAGTGGATTCCCCCATAAACATCAAGATTACTGTCATCTGATCATAACACAAGTGCGACTAACACAGCTGCCGTGTCAGCTTCTCTTCAGGGGCTAGGTCTTAATCATAAATCAACTGAATGACTAATTCAACATTGTTAAAATCAGCAAGTAACTGCTTGGAGCCATTCCAGTTTTTACATCTTTCAAAAGGTCAATACACCTACTCAAACACACAATAGTCCTATCTTTCACAGTGTTTTATTCTTTCCTTGGATTGAAAAATGACACACTGGCACCTAAATATAAGTGTGCTTTAACTAACAATTAAAATGTTCATTAATTCTGAAAGAGTGACCGAGTAAAACAAAGAAAATTTCAGTTCTCCACTCCATACAAAAATCAAAAAGCCTCTTCTCTCCTTCGCTGTTTTAAACACTATTATAGTTGCAAAAGTCTGATGAAAAGAGTCTCTTGTTATATTATGAATTAAGCTCAGAAATAAACTTTTTTTAGAAGAATGACCACAACTAAATGTGGCTTGTATTTCAAATATGAATACCTACCCCTCAAAATAATAACAAAAATCAGAAAGTGGTATCTAACAGTAAAATATATTCTAATCATTTACATCTGCTTGCACCACATAAATGACAGAAGCCTACCGTTAGCATCCTTCATAGAAAACATTTATTCTGCTCTTAAATATAAAAGCTGTGTTGCATAAACAGAGGATTTAAGGCTGTGGCAGAGTAGCTGAAGGAAAAGAAATGGCAATCTTTCTGGTTCTAGTAGATGCCTTTCCCTATCACACAATGTTTCCCACTCATAAATACATGACAAATACTTCCTCAATCATTTTTTACGAGCAGGGATGCACAGGGGGTAGTCAATGGCTAGCTTGAGGGAAAATAGGAACAGCAGGAGGCAGAAACTGTACTGAAAATGGCTATGTGGTAAATTCTCTTCTGGAACATCACTCAGATACCCAGGCTTTGATCTTTCAGCTACAATTACACTCACATCCATGAGATCTGGTTATACTTTTTAAAAACTACATCACTAATTGTAATAGAAACAGTTAAACTGTTTCATAATATGACTCCTCAACTCAAACATCTGATTTTTTACAAATTAAAAATTGCAATTTATCCAAAGATTTGCTTTCAATTGGGTTTAACTATGTCATCATCACAACCAGTCTCACAAAAAACATGGGGTGACTGGCGACAGCTAAATCACAGACTGGCGTCGCCTAAGCAGTCTGGCTGCCATTAGGGTCTGGGCAATGGTATTTACTGTACAACCAGAGCCACTGAGCTCTACCTGTAGTCAGCCAAATACAGGTGTGAGGATCCTTTTTAGGACATGGAAACTGACTCATCCATTTGCACATAAGCTTCCACATCCATACTCTTACAGCAAGCCTGAAGACCATAGCATTTTTACTTTGAAAAACTATCACCTTACAGGAACAGAGCAAATACAACTACCCTGATCTTAAATACTTCTTTGGGTAGAACTATTTCTTATATTTAAATTGCCATACTCAAAAAATATTTAGAGGAAAAAATTATTTTAAAATTATAAAATTCGGACAAACATGAAGAGCTTACATTATTACATTGCTTGTGAAGTCTATTCTGAAGTCTGTGTTTGGGACTGAGAGGGTTTGCTACTAAAATACGTTAAATTTTGTTCTTTAGTACCAACACAAAATGTCTTGGAGTATCAAAAGGACAGTTTTAGTTGCAGTAATTTCACAGAATTTATTCTAATGATTTATTGGAGTTAACCATCTGACATTAATTATTGTTTTGGCTTCCAGTCTATGAATGTTTATTTTTCAGTTTAAAGCCTTCTCACTCTTTGATATCATATGGAAATGAGAATTTTTAATGGAAAATTGAAACCATGTGCATCTAAGTACTTAATGAAGTACAGGGAGAAACAGAGGGTGTACTTTAGGAGAATTCAGATATTCCGCTTTAGATACTTTTGATTTGCTTGGATGAGTTACATGCATATATCTGTTCACAAACATACATTTATACATCTTCAAAGTGTCTCACAAGTACAGTGTTTAAAATTCTGAATTGTAAGAAAATATTTGCTGTTTGGTTGGGATTTTTTAAACTAAACACACTGCTATAGATTTTCCTTCATCATATGCTAACTACCCAATCTGTTCCCTCCTCCACAGAGCAATATTTATGCCATCTAGAGCTTCCAATGACATGCTAAATGCTGTACTTCCCAACAGTGGATTCCCACCTTATGTCTACCATGTTAGGATTGGATCTTCATCCACTTCACTGAACCTCTGATAGACTGATTTTGTAAACATTATGTACCTGAGTCACAACACTGATGCCAGAAATACCTGACTAAAATCTGAGCTATTCATGGCACTAAAGCCCACCAAAAGAGGCCTGTAAACCACAAGCAAGGCACAAGAAGTGGCAAGAAAGCCAGGCACCCAACTACAAACAGAAGAGTAACACTAAAATGTGCAATTTTGCTTGAAAGACTTCTGTGCAACTCACATAGCTTTAGTCTTCTGGCACTCAATTCATTCCTTTGGAATGAAAAAGATGCTGTTCAGACAACCAGCATTAGAGAACATGATAAAGCCACATGCTTATTTAAATTAGTACTTCTAAATCAAATCTATTTTCTTCAACGTTAATGGCTTCATGTTAAATTGTAAGGATGGAAAGCATATTCTTTTCTGCAGTTTCAGTCAAGGTTTCACCATATGCATTGTACTCCAGCAGCATGTCAGTGGGAGTATAACAAGTAACAGCAGTGCAAGATTAGTTCACATAGCTATTTCAACTAATATCCTTGGTGATCTAAATGTGCAAGGAATTACTGACCATTGAAAAATGTGAAACAGAAATATAAGTTTAGACATTTAACCTGTATACTCACCACTTGTTTTTCTTTCTAATGTAGTCTTTTTCAGACAGATTAACCAAGTAGATCATCGGTTTTGAAGTAAAAAACAAATGTTTGTTCAAAACATCAATCTGGAAGTGGGAATAGAGGGAGAGAATTTTAAAAACAGTGTAAATCAACTTGAATGAATTTTATGATCATTTTCCTCATGGCATGTCTGAGAAGGCTACAAGAATTCAAGTGTAATACATAAATCATAGATAAGTATAGATTCAGCGAATAAATTCAACGTTCAATAAGCTATGAATATGAAATTTTTAAAAAATACCAAAAAAACCAACAACTTGAAAAAGAACCAGTAACAGGTAGCAAAATTAGAAGTCAATTCATGGAGTAATATTTATAGCCTACCTCTTTGTCATTCCAATCATGATAGAAGCGGACAGCTTTCTTTTCATCTATTACCCATGTCTTGATTTTGCACATTACGTCCTACGCAAGATCAAAAAAAAAAAACCCAAAGTCAAAAACTCAGCTGGATATCAAGACTATTCTCTTCCATAAACAAGGCGTGTATCCATTAAGATTCAAAACATACACACAAATGAAAAATTAGATACTACCTTTTATAAACAAATTTTTACTCTCCCAGACAAGCAGAAATTGCTGCTTTCAAAGTCGCTAAAGAGCAATATGGATTATTGAAGTCATCCAAATCCCACAATTAGAAAGTTAAATACACAAGGCTCAAGTATCATCTCTTGTCACCAAGAACATCAGCAGAGATCATAAAATATATGTAAAAATCAGTACATTTTAGATTGCTTTTCGAACTCAGTAAGATGCAACATTTCAGCATCCAGCGGGAGAGACCACGTACAATATAAACATGCCATTAAGAAAAGGGAATGGGTGGGACAAAACACAGCAAAAAAAAAATTTTTTTTTTCTAAATTGTGAGCAAAAGAAATGGAGCCTATTATTGATGATCCACCCTCAAGAAATTAATTCAAACGGCCAAAGCCCTTTTTATTCCGCATTAATTTTTCGCCAACACCTTCTCCCTCCCCCCCCAAAATGAAACCTGCCAAAGCCTCCATTACACAATGGCAAGAGCCTTGCACTGGTGACCTCCAACCAGCTGCATTCACTTTCAGAACATCTCTCTCGGCAGGAAATCTAAAGGCCTTTTAGTTAGCAAGCTAGTGTGCATTCAGAAGGAGTAACTGCAGGAAGAGCCCAATGTGCTTTGTTTCTCTGGCCTTTCTTCACAGAAAGATTAATCATCTGTGAAATGGAAACGGCAAACAGCAAGTGACACAAACTGAACCCTTCAAGCCTTTCCTCATCAGTTTTGTGGTCGTGAATCCGAAAGCTGCGTGTGGCACGGTTTTCCTTACAGGCAGGTGTTAATAAAAGGCTCTTGGGTCTGAAAGGTCAAACTCTGCTCTTCTAGGAGTAGTACATTTTAGAGTCGCCTATTTTTTGTTGTAGATAATTTATGATCATGCTTTAAATAATGCATTTTTTTAAGCTGAAATTGATGCAACTGAGCATTAAGATCTTTATAATACAAGGAAACATTTCCTGAACTGTTGAGCACACAACATTTTTTGCACTTAATGCTATGCAGTTGAAGTACATTTATAAACAACCACAAATAACATCAGTATTTACTACCGTCTTTTCTAGTCTTGCAGTAGCTTTAGTGGAGGGTTAAAAAAAAAAAAGCTCTTCTAAATCTTCAGATCCTGATTTGAAACCCTCCAGGAACAGGACTCCCCACAGATTTTAACAAGGAAGGGGCAAGCTAAAACTTTTAATGAAATCTAACATGTTCTGCCTAAGAATAATCACTTTTACTCTCCTATAACTGAATTTCACTCATAAATGTTTAAAAGTGGCTAATATAACACCATTTCCTACAAGGAGAAGATCAAAGTGCTATATTACAAATGCATTATGATTAAAAAAGCACTGTGCAGCTTTGCTATTAACTGTTCTTTAAACCCTAAAAGGCTTCCCATAGATCTCACTTGGCACTGCATATACAACCTTTGACAAGTAATGTAGACCATTTTTATTCATTGCCTAAAATTGTAGGCAATTATGTGCGTCACACTGGCCACCTGCAAATTCTGAATGCCTGCTCCAGTTGTCAGAGCAAAAAACTAATGTCGGAGGGGATTAATCTAGGGGGAGAGAGTCCTCTTTAATGGCTCCAGCAGGTGAAATGGCCCAGCTGGTTACTATGATGAGTGGCCAGAACAGCTTATGTAGAGACATGCAACAAGATTACACATAAAGAAGAAAACACTGGCACTATCTTATCTTTAACCCTATGTGCTTTTTATTTTTTTAATTAATCTGTATAAACAAGATAAGGGAAGCAATTCTACCAGTAAGTACTTTTCACTTAAGATATTTATCCTCAGCTTCTCTTTAAATACATATATATAAAAATCAACACAACCACCAAGATTCCTGTTCAGCAGTGAAGGAATTCTGGTTACACACTATTTTGGGTTTTGAACTAGTTCTATAGGCACCTACCACATGACTTTCAGCATTACAGTTTCTCCCACAATAGCAATGCATTGCTACATATAAATTGGAGTCAATAAAAAACTGACAGAAAAAAACCCACCACAGCAGAAGTCACTGGAGCCAAACTTTTACGTTTCTGCTTAAGAAGAAATGAAATGTTTTGTACTCACACTGTAAGGGGAGCTACGTAACACAGAACCTCTACAAAATTTCAAGCATCAACACAGCAAATAAAGTTTGGCCTTTCTAAAGCCTGTCTAAGCACAGAGCTGCCAATCAAAACCTCTTCCACACTCATTTGCTACTTACAGTGACACACAATCTAAATCCATTTTGGCACTGACCTAATTTTATTAATTACCTGTTTATACACCTGATTTAAAGCTGTTTGCAACTGCTGTTCTAAAGGAGTGATTACATGGACAATTTCCACAGGTAAGGCAGATCTACAGCTGAGTATGCTAGGGACAACGAATATCCATCTACTTGCAATTTTATTTTGGTTTTATAGGGAGGCTGGCAAAATATTGTAAAACTTTCTGTAGGTAAAAGGATGGAAACTTGTGAGCAAATGCAGCATTTTTGTATGAAGCTGATGAAGCAGTGAGATACAAAGAAGTTCTCTCATGGACTATATGAGCAGCAGTCACACCATGCAGAATGTAAGTATGCAGTCCAGAAACTCAAAAATGGGTGAGCTGAACTTAGATTCCCCTGCATCAGTGCTGGTGTTCCACTGAAATGGGACTTAACTCTTTAACAAGAAATTGTTAAATACAAATGACAACATGAAGTAAGGCACATATTTCCATGTAATTTTTTTAAACTCAGCTGCCCCAGTACTCTCAACAAACATACAAATAGCACATTTTGGGGTTATTTCTCATGTAGCACCCTCTTTAATAATCTGCTTCTATTTAGGACTGGTAAAAGAGTACAACCTGATCTTTTTATCTTCTTTATCACTGTACTAGTCATTTAAACACATTTCATCACTACTCAAGTTAACTTTGAGATGCTTAATAAAAGAATACAAAGCAATGATCCACTTCGTTTTATTAGATCTGGCATCCCCAATTGTACACTTAGAGGTCAATCTGTCACAAGCAGAATGATCCACTTCGCCTTCTTTGATGAGAGGTACTCTTGTTTTCCAACTAGCAACATTATAACAAGAGCCATTCAGAAAGCCATCAAAAATCCGCCCAAATTTCAATTTCCTTACAGTTGTCAAAGCATATGAAATGCAGCAAACTTAATGAATATCAAATATCTATGTTTGTAAAATCAGTTCATTTCTGACTATATGCATGGCAATATATTTAGCACTTACAAATACTCAGTATATTTAGCCATACAAAATACAATGATTTTAATTATGTCCTGCACTCATTTTCCAAAGACCACAAGTACTCAACCCACAAATGCTAAGCAGGACATTAACAGTAAGTCCAGCAGTATAAAATAATGAAATACATGTAAATTGCATATAGCAGATTTACCAAGACCTACTCATGAAACACTACTGTGCAGAAAAATGTGCATACATTAATAGACTTTCTGGATGAATGATAGTAATAATGTGTGCCAATGCCAATTCTTCTTACAGCATGAGGGACTAAACTGAAGCTTGGAAACCCACTTGCCTACTTGGCATCAGAGAATTGTGATTTTTTTGTTGTAAATTACCAGGGCATGTAATTAACTTCCGTAAATTTAATAAAGAAATAAGCAGTTGTGAGGATTATCACTTCACACTTCAAAGTGCAAGTGAATTCCCTGTGATCCTGGAGGCAGTGCAAAAGTCTCCACTAGTACAGAGTAACTGTGAGTACAGTAAGGTTTTTCCCCCACCAAGGGACATATGCAGTGTTTTTCAGTATCTTATTCATTCCTTTCGAAACTTCCAAGATGTAAAAACTTACCATCTCCCTGTAAAAGCTTCAAAAGCACTTTTTATTAAAATGTTTCCATTGTCTAAAATTCTATTATTTACACTTCTCTGCTGCTAGGAAAAGCTACAAGGAATACCTAAAACATTATCTGTAGCTCTTAGTTAGCTCCTCTCACTTCATTCCTAAGTCCAACACCTTTGCATATCAGTAATGAAGATGGTGGTGCATAAATAACGCAATCTGACTTCCCTAAAGAATCTGGCTCAGTGGCAGAAGGTGTTTCTTTAATAAATCACTGCATATACTAAATGGATTCAACACCACCTACCCAGTACGTCTAAGAATACAACTGTAAATAAAAACCCTAACGTGTGTGTTTCTGATGGCACTCCAAAAAAACTCTCTGCCTTTTCCTGGTTACCATCTTTCAACAGCCAAAAAAGGCCATGTTAATGACACACACATTCTGGGAACAGTCACTTACAAACACTGGGAACTATGTAGGAACCAGAACTGCCCCACAGCTCTAAAAAAGCAAACCATACTTTTGAATACAAAACCCTCAAGTTCATACACTGTTGGGCAGGGGCAAAGGGAGGGTGGATACAGTATTTACCAACACAGCACTTCCCTCTTGCAAGAGCGGCTGAGAAGCCTGGAGGGTCATAAGCAAATGAACTGTACTGGAAATAGAAGAATAATGCAATCTTGGAGTATATAAATAGCCTAGTGTCCAACAGGAATAATTTTATACTTATCTCTGCTGAAATGATGAAAAACTGGAGAAAAAAACAGAGGTTTTGAGAATGTGCTTATGCATGAAGATTTGGCATTCTTAAATTCTATGCTTTTATTCTTATTGCATATATATATATATATATATATATATATATATAAAACAAAAATATCACATATGCAGGGTTTTTCACACTACCATAGAGAAATCAAATAACTGCTAAAGCTTGACAAACATTGACTAAAATTGTCTCATTTCTATACAGTGAAGATAATTAATTATTGGCATAGCTAATACAAGTAAAAGTAATTTAACTCTAGCCTGAAAATACTTTAATAAAGGTTAATTTTTCCTGTTAGACATACATTCCATTTTAACCACAGTTGTAAGAATTAAGTTGGGATATGCAAGGGATCAAACCAGATAATTATTATTCCATCTGACCTTCAAAATTTCAAAATGGTTTTTCAGATACAGATAGAGAAGAATGCTATTTGAGGTTCTCATGGCTACTTCAACTGTGCTGCACCAAGAGCAGTTTACTGAGTACACATGAGGTGGATGGAGTGCACTGAGCCCACAGTCCTTCTATTCACAGCTTTCCTTGGAAATCTTTTCACTTCCCTTGAGCAGAGCCTCAGCTGTCTGCTCTTCCTGGAGGTTTTGTGGCAATTTAGAAGACTGAGGATGAAGCGACACGGTAAGAATTTATTCCAAAAAACACTGTTTAAAAACAATGGTATTTTAAAGGACAACTAAGACACATTTGGCAGTTTAAAGAAAAGGCTAGATCATGTTTTTACATTGTGCTAAGCGTTTAAATAAGCTGTAGCAGCTGGGTGCAGGAAAGAGAACAAGCCAGGTACTGCACCAACTGGAGTGACAATGAGCTCCTCTGTGGTACAAAACAATGTCTAATCTCTTACAATTCCCTTGCTCACCGACTTTAATAAAAATACAATGGGCCAAGTAATGGATTTAGGACAAGTCCTTCTATTTAATATCTTCTCACAGAGCCAGTACAAGCTGTACACGATAAAAGATTTACTTAGAACTAGATGCCAATAATGTTTATGAACCACAACAAGCACTTTCACCCAAAACATTCTACAGGCATTCCAAGCAATGTAATTCTTGTTAATAATCCCCAAATTCTCCTGTGTGGGTCATCCTCGCAGCCTCTACAGCATTATACATGAAACAACTCAGTCATGGGTTGTTTCTCAAAAAGCAAGCAAGAATAAAGAAAGCAGTCCATCTACAAGTGATTATTTCTAGCAGTTCAGAAATTCAGAACAGGGAAATTGCACTGAAAAGTAAAATTAAATATCTTTCGCAGAGTTTCATTAAACTTTCCTTATTCCATTAGCCAATCACAAAAATTTTCAACTAAATCCACGTGTGAATGCATTTGTTGTAGATTTGTGTGAATTAAGCTGATTTAAAAAGGTGTCTTTTTCAGAATACACTTATTTTTATACAGTGTTATTTTGGCATATACACATAGAGTTTAAAATTACTTAGATCTAGACATACTAAGGGAGGCATGATTTACAAAATTAATTACTTTAAGCTACTTGTCAAATCTACACAGGAAAGATCAGACTTGACAGAAAGTATTTAAGCACTGACTTTTCTCTGTCTACTGATAATACCAAAAAAATCCAAATGTGTGTTTACACATTATGTATTTTTAAGTCAGGCTTTACTACCAATCAATTCACAAACATCTGCCATGCTACATTCAAAATGTTCTCCAGAATGAACTTTAATTTCCTCTAAATACCACATTAAGCACAGTAAATGGTCCACTCAAGATTTTAGCCATAATTATGTGCATTAAGAATATAAATATTTTCTTGATTCCCTATGATTTAAGTTAGCAATTGTAAAAGCCATCAGCAGAGAGTATGTCAACAGTGCATGTGTACACTGCTCCTTTCTTTCCCTCTCCTGTGGAACAAACTAGCCTCTCAAACTCTCCTTGCACAAGGAGATGAAAGAAACTGGAAAAAAAAAACTTATACAATTCATGACTGTATTTATCTTCAACTTGGAATAGAAGAAAGGTGAACATTCCCAACTGACATCATCAGTTGGAGGAAATAAGAGTTCATCCATCCGTGAGAACTCTGGCAAGTGCTTGCAGCAAGAGGTCAGCAAATTCTGCTTGGCACATCCCATTCATCAGAATATTGCAGGAAGGAAAGGTTTTCAGCCAGTATATATTGGTAGTAAGAACAAACTGAATCTACCAGCTCTTTGCTGTATGTGAAGTATCCCCCACACCATACTGGTGATTTTAACAACAAATGATGAACAAAAGAACATCTTTCAAACAGTTACTATATTCTCAGGACAGGACCAAGACATTAAATGTAAGAGAGGAGAATGGAAGGGATTAAAGCTACTTAAACCACCATTAGGAATATTTTGCTTTACTCTTCATAGTACATATATGCTGACAAATACAATGGCCATAGGCTGAGTGTAAGTGTTCATTATTAGATCATTGTCCATCACAGTAACAAAACAAAGTTTGATGCCTTTCTTTTAAGCTGAATAGGCACTATGGTGGTTCTCACACCATTATACAAAAAAAGAGTCTCTAACTGCTCTTCCATAACTGCAATTGCTCTTCCTGTTAAAAAATGTGCTTGATTTGATAAACTAATCTTATTTTTAAAATGACAGACTTTACAATGGAGACTGGTGAAAGCATCGCATTCAACCCAACACTGGAAGATCAAATCCAGTGAATGCTGATCCCGATCTACTGTAGAAGCTGCCTTTCAACAGAGAATTGGAAGGTCAAACACTGTGCACACCGATTCTGACCTAAAGATTGGTTCTTCATGTCACTAACATCAAAAATCTGCATCAGCTCAACCATAAACAACAGCCTTGCAGTCAGATATGTAGATCTCAATACTGTTAACATAAGAATTCTTTTGTGCTGGAATTTAAGATTTTGGGCACTGACAAAGGGCTCTATCTGTTGCAGAGCTGTCAATTCTAAGGACTAGAACTGAATCAGGCTAGAAGGACATTGGAAGAGAATCCTGAAATAATGTTCACTTCACTGCATTAGATAGTATTAACTTAGAGACTTGTCTCCAGGACTGAAAAATCCTACCAATTAAAAAATATTTTTTAAGATTAATTTTATCATTTGTACATTCTGATTTATAAAGTCATTCATATTTGCATTTCATTTTCAAATCCCCTGCTATCCAAAATAACAGATCAATAATAAGCTAATAATAAAGTTTAACTCAATATCTATTTAATGTCTCTGCATATACCATCATCAGACAGATTTAAAATATAAAATCAAAAGTACTCTGACTGCTTTCTGAAATTATATCAGCACTGTTTAAATACATGCAAATAACAGGAGTATTTTTATTCTATAATATCTCTTTAGAAGGTTATAGCCAAAATAATATTTAGAGGTATATAAAGTCTGAAAGACTAGTACCCTTAGTAACAGTAAACAGTCATTTCTGAGAAGGCAGTGGGAATACTTGCAAAACGGACAATACATGTGTAAAGGAAGCTATTCCAAGCTTATGTCAACATTACATGTCAGTGATCTTGGATCATATTGTGCCACTGATTTTTAAGTAGAACTTGAAAATTATTTCATTGATAGCTCCTTAACAACAGTAAGCTATTTTATTTCTGCTGACAGGGGATCAATTCTCTGAGAGACAGAAGAGTTAACATGATTCAACTGCCAAGCCAGGTCACTGCACAAAGGTAAATTTACCACCTGTAGGCAATGTAGGCTTTCACAGAGGAAAAATGATAATTAACAAGTTATAACACCATGCAAAATGCAGGCAATCTCAGATTTAAGTCTTGTTGACTGATATATAGTGTCAATTTTTTATTTTTCTCCTCCAAAACCTTTTGAAGATTTCAGACTACCAAGTTACAATGGTGGTGGCTTATTGATAAAGCAAATATTCTAAAGCAGACAATTCATATTTATAATATGAGACAAATTACTTCTAAAACTCTCAACCAGTTGAAATTCTTGAGACATTCTCAAGCATCTTCACCTTGAATTGTTCCAAAAGGAATGGGGGAAAGAATAAAAAAGAGAGATGCTAAAATTTTAACATAGTGCTTAAAAACAAAACCAAAACAATCCATGAATATCAAGTCTTT
The DNA here is from genome assembly GCF_027887145.1 of Ammospiza caudacuta. Taxonomy (NCBI): domain Eukaryota; kingdom Metazoa; phylum Chordata; class Aves; order Passeriformes; family Passerellidae; genus Ammospiza; species Ammospiza caudacuta. The sequence goes on along the minus strand of NC_080600.1, from coordinate 23,176,682 downwards.
TCCTTCATAACCTCCCGATTTTCCTGAAAGGGAAAATGACTGGGAACACTTGGTGCACAGACAAGAGCTGTTTGTTCCTCATCTCTGCTACAGAAGAAAAATATTCCTAAGAATAGAATATTAGCAATAGCTGTGTATTATATTGGCAAATAATTTTAAAAGGCAAATCTTGAGAAGTTGTTTCCCAGTCCTGTCCCATCCTCTATTTTTTTGAAGACAATCTGTTTGGAAAAAAGTATTCATTTCAGGCCATACTGTCTCTTCATAATTTTTTTTTTTGCACTAGAAAAAGCAAGCCTTGAACAGTAGCTGCAAATGCATGGAAACATTACAAATTGTGCTGGACAGGGAACTCTCCCTGTGACAGACAAGCTAAATGCAGAGTGCAATGGACTGGGGAAGTGCAGACTGACCAAACTGCCAAAATATACTCCTAACGTCTGGCTACCCTTTTAGGAAGGTGGAATAATCTTTAACTGCTTTTTTCACTAATCCCACAATGTTTCCCTCCTAGACCTCTAAATCATTTATGCATAGTCAATCCTGCTATAGTGTACTATAATATAGTATATATAATGCAACCACAGGCCTTGTGCAAGCCAAAACATGAAAGGAAAAGAGGCAAAGCAAACTGCACAGGAGTGCCTCCCAACCCAGTGGAGGAACATCTGAAGCCCTGTAGTGGCCAGAAATGCCCAAGAGCAGCTGTTACAGTCCTACAGCTACACAAACCTGCTTCTAGAAGCTGCCTAACTGGACCTAAGGATTGATTTACCAGGAGAAGAAAGGAGGTTTCACAGGCCGTCACCAAAAAAGTCCACTTTATGAAGTCTAGTGTATATACATTACAATTCAAGCATGCAAGTCACAGGGAAGAGAGGCAAGAAGGTCCAAGATCAGCAAGATTCAGAGGCATTATGCCCCCCATTTCCTTGAAGACATTCCCTAGTGACTATAGTTCCTCCATGCAGCCTTTGTCTCAAGGGAAGCATTAATTTGTGCTTCCCCACTGTTTAGCCACCCCCTCCCATGAAACAAAGGAATTTCACGCCTTTGAAACCTCCATTGTTGTTGACAAACTCAGCTGAGACTGGTCATGTGTAACAGCTATTATTGGGAACAGAACGGGCAGAGCAACATGACATCAAGAACCTGATCTTTTCTGTGCATGTGCTCATAAAAACAGGATTAAGGAAACACAACAAATGACAGGAAGTGTCTTACAAATACAAGGTGACAAAGTCATTTTGACAGGTGAACAACAGATGAAGTAATAGTAAGGAGACTGAAGGAAGAGGCAATGAAATGGAGGAAAAACAGAAGCTGGGTAAAAAAAGATTAATAATAAAGATTTGAAATTTTTCTTTAATTAATCTAAATTGCATTTCTAGATTTGAAGTTTTTTATTTACTGTCTTAATTTGAGGATAATCTGGTATTTTCTGTTTTCAAAGACATACCAACTTCCTGTAGTTAAAAAATGACTAAGAACAACTCCTACCATACAACCATAACTATACCTACCACCCATCAAGTTATCTGATCACTTTTACAAATTCTATTTAAAACACACTTCAGTTATGATTCTTTGTAATCACAAAAGTGCCAACTTCTTCCTTCACACACGAAGAACATACATTGTGATATAAAATCCTCAAAGCATCCACAGAGGTACACTCAAAAACTAGATAGGAATGTTCCATCACAAGGAGCTGAGCAAAGCTGTTTCCAAAGACAGCCACACAACAAAGTGAGTGAGAAGAGCTCGAGGCTGGGCAGAACAGCATCACAGCATTCCTCATTTTCATCCTGTCATACCAATATGAAATTTAGCTTTAGGATGAACTTTGAATTCGCTACGGACAGGATTTTTGCTTGCCCCTTTCTTTAACGTGAATTAAAAGGTGAAATACTGTGTGAATGCTATTTGAAACTGCAGGCATAAACTGCACTGTTCGTCTAAGCATGTGAAACCTTTTGTGAAAGATAAAAATCGCTGCCCACATGTACTCAGGGCTGGGTTCACATGACAGATAAGACCTGAAATGAAGGTTCTTAAATGAAGGTTCTCTCTCTCTGGGCTTACATAAAGCCTTTAAATCTTCCAACAATAGCTATTTTTTCTGGCCTAGACAAATCAAGAAATAAAACAGTTTTCATGCCAGATGAAGACTAGTTCTTCACCAACAGAAGGTACCATGGAAGTGCTTTTTAACACTGCATCATGGAGCAGAATATTTTGGAGGGGGGTGTTCACTTTCAGCTCCTGTCTGTTTCCAGACACTAGGCAGGGTCAACAAATTTCACTGCACTTCAATATTGATAAATTAACCTGGCAGCACCAATATAGCAATGTTTTTCTTCTTACTTGGTTGTCACCGACATCTTTTCATAAAAATCCTTTCTTTAGGATTTTTCCCCATTCTGAGAAGCTGTGGCCTCAGCAACAAAATGTAAACAGTGGTTATCTGCTGCTGGGGAATTCAACAGGTGGATCCGTGATTGGTCTTGGGTGGATGTTTGGATTTACTGACCACTCACCGCAGAGCTGGGTCTTGCTCTCTGCTGAGACACAGACCCTTGTATTCATTCCTTTTCTACTCTTAGCTTAGCTAGCCTTCTGAGAACTTTTCTCTCTATTCCTTTTGGTATAGTCATAATGTAATATATATCCTAAAATAATAAATCAAGCCTTCTGAACATGAGGTCAACATTCTCACCTCTCTCTTCACCCTGCAACCCTTGCAAGCTCTATAATACTTGGTATCAAAAATTCCATCTGAGAAAACAGTATCTTCTTAATATTACTTGCTAGACATAAATAATTTATTTCCACACTGATAAACTGTTGTAATAATTAGAAAATGCATTTTATATATCATCTGAAATATTTATAGAATATTAATGACAAAGAAAAATGAATGACTATTGGCAAAGTATAGGGGAGTCAAAAGACAAGTAGGAGTAAAACAACAATTTGCAAAAAATATACTTGGAAGTTGATAATTATTATACATTACTAATTTACAAAGAAACATCACTACTACCCTATGATAATTGAGCTCATTTAAGCAGATTTTTACAACAACATTCTAAAATTAATTTCAACTAGCAGGCTTCATTTAACATGCACTAAAAGACACAAAGTGCAATCACAAAAAAAAATACATTCACTTGCTGGTTACAGGAATACTAATATCAACATAATACTAGAACTTAACAGCAGGAATAAGTCAGAAGTAACTCTGAATTACAACTTAGACATTGATGTAAATTTGACAAAGGATTGGCTATTTGCATACAAAGCTGTATCAGCAAGAAAATAACAGCTGAATTTCAAGTTACAATTAGCTACATCTATGAAATCTTAAACTGACAGCACAGCCAGTCATTCTAGTATTTTTTCAACTCATAATAATTACTTTAACATACATATAAAAATAGTAGTAGAGTTTTGTATTACACATGTGGGATTAATAAGAAAACCCAACAATACAAATATTTCAATTCAATGCTGACAAGACTTAATGATTTACTTTTATAGGTCATGTACTTACATATTCAGGTTTTAATTTCTTGTCTCCTCCTCTTACAGCTACTTTTTCAAGCTTATCTATGCTCTGCAAGATCAGCTCCTCATCCTTCAGTCTAAGTTCTTCATGTATAATTTCGATGTCACGAACAGGATCTACACTGCCTTCAACATGAGTAATATCATCATCTTCAAATGCTCCTAAAACAAAACAACATTTAAATTACCTATTAAGCTAAAAAGACAAGAAATATATATCTAGAACATAATATAATGAATCAAGAACGCTTGAAATTGAAAAGCCACGTGGTTATCCCACCCATGTACAAGTGTCCTGTGCAATGTTTTATATCATACTGGTTTAGTATGTTAATTTACACATCCGCTCCAGGATCCAAAGTTCCCTCTCTGTATATCCAAAGCATAGCACTTTGCCATTTCAGGACAGGACTTAGAGCATTTAAGAGATTCTCCTACAAAGGAACAGGCTGGAGCAGTTTCCTGAAAATAGCTGGTGTGTTTTACAATATCTAACCCAGAAGTAGCAAACACAATAGCTAAACTGAACATTGTGGAACATTTTAATACACACAGTAATGATTACAAGAATGATGGAGAGAAAACCTTTCAAATCACCTTGGCAGACCTCACTGGCTGCCCAAGAAATGCATTAAGAAATGAAGAAGTTCTAGACAAAGAATTCTGAAGTTCTGAATGACTCTTAGTGTTTCCAAGGGAAACAGGGCTTAGAAAAAAAGGCCTGAAATCATCTGGCAGACCTCGTCCCTGTTTCAATCTACTTTATCACTGTGGTTCTGACGGTGATTAGATAATGAACCACTCAGACACACAATTTACACAGCAGCTAATTTCATCGGCCTGATTTGAGGGTATGGTTTTTAGGGGGCCATCAAAGAAGCAGATGAAGGTGCATTTGTCATATATGAGTGACAACCATTCACAGTATCTGAACAAAATGGTGCTGGCCCTTATTAGAAACACATGCTATTATCACATATTTAAAGTGCAGTTGAAGCCATAATTTCAAATTGCCAACTGGAAACATAAGGTTAAAACAACCAGATATTACTGACGCATGTGTGCTGACTTCATGCCCTTCTGATGACAATCTGGCAACATAATTCAACTAGGATTGAAATTATCAGATAAGCAGCATCACTTTTAAAAAATCCTACTCCCCCCAAAAAACCAATACATGCTTTAAAAATAAAAATATTAACAGCTAAAAAGAGTTTATTAATTCTTCCTGGATCAATTTTCAGAGTACTTGCATGCCTAACCTGTAACATTAAAGATATGCATGAGAAATCAACCATGAAAAGAATGTTACTTGAACATTACCAAAGTTAAAATGTATTTCTTACACAGGAAAAAAATTCAAGCCATTTCTTGTACTGAAAAACATAACAAAAAGGGTAAACAACAAACAATTCCTTAACTGATATACAGAAAGTTGTGGGGGTTCTTTGTCATCATTAACACCTTAAACTTCATCTTTTGTTTTAACTTACTGAAAACCAAGATTATAGCAACAAAGCCTTACACCAATGCACATGGAACACAGGTTTAAAAGGTTGTTCATAGTCAAATATCAAAACCATTTTTACATAAACCTATGAATAGCCTTTCAAACAGTGGTTACCAGAAGTTCCCCCCTCTCTCATTAATTGTTACTCTCCAAAGCAGATCAGTGAACTCCCTGGGTACAAGCACAATTACCTCAGCAACAGATCCTGATGCTGGCCATGATGGGAGAACAGGCTGCTCTGTTAAATGGAAACACTCCACACTAATCTATCCCAGTGCCAGGCAATCAAGGAAGAGATACCATAGCCCCTGTCTTCCATGAATCCTTACTAGCACACCTGACAGAATGAGATGTAGGCTATTCAGATGAGCAAATATTAGAGAACAGCTTAACTGCTCTGTTCTAATTTACAAGGAAAATATTGAATAAAAAGGGTAGAAGTAGGAAGATGTCACCACACAGACCAACAAAAAGTCTACTTGCCTCAGCCTTCTCAACAGATACGTTGCACTCATTCACTAAAAGGTTAACTTTCTTCCTTATATCAAGAAAAAATGACCATGTAAATAATATCTTCTGACATCCCTCTGCATCTAGTGTCCATGGGTTTAAAAAGCAACAAAACTCCCCACACTGTTAAAGTCAGGGAAAAGCTGCATGACCATGAAGATCTTCCATTTAGAACATAAAAATAAAAACTAAAATAAACTGTTTGTTTTGGTCTTAAGGAAGGAGCCTTTTTGAAAAAGCAAGTGTAAGGTGAATTAGCAACAATAAAAACCAGCTTATATATTAGTTATATTTTTCTGTTTTCTTCAACAACAGCTTCTATTTTTCACATCTTCCCATTCCTTTTCACAAAAAAATTGTTCTTTATTCATTCAAACCCAATTAATTCAGCGTATTTCCACCCCTATAAAATTGACACTATAACTTCACCTTCACTCTCTTCTCAGCCCACTAAAGCCTTTAACCCATGGACCCTTCAATGTTCTGCCAGAGTTTTCTTCAAGTCTCCTTCTTCCATCATGCCTGTGTCAGCAGCCACCCTGCAGTTCACTCAGGCAACAGGAGGACAAGAGATCTGTGTTTAGAACAGGCGTTGCTTGCTTGGGTAAAAAGCCCCTCTTACTGAGCTTATGATTTCCCACTAGAGGCAACAATTTACCCTTCTTTCCTCCTCACTGGGTTGCTTGACTCTCCTCATGGAATGAATGAACACTAGTTGTATATTCCATTAAAGGCATGGATTTTAAGTAAAATTCCCAATTTTACATTTAGAGGAATTCCCATTTAGACAGACACAGTCCATACAAAAGTGATAGCTTTAAGATTTTTTACACACAGAAGACCAAACTGGCAGTAATGTCCACATCTTAGTACAAATGAGAGATTCTTCAAGGCAACAAGACACTGAGTTCTTTTTGTGAATCTCTTGATCAGAGTTTCAATGTCAGCTTCAGCCATCAACCTAAAGCAGATCACACTCTGCCCAACAGCCTAGCTAGAGAATGACAGGGATACGCCCTCAGGGATGAGGGAGACTCAAGAAGAAGGGAATGAACAGGCAGAGTGACACCACTAGGATGGAAGAGCCTTAGTTTTTAACTTTGTCTCAATATCCATGTGGGACGTATCCTGAACGATCTATTATGTCAGCCTCCAGCCTGCTCTGCAGTGACGGTCTGCTACAAATCACACTGAGCGCTGTAGGGAATTCAATTCCAGTCTGCAGAGCTGCATGCAGACATAGCAAGCCAGAACTGGTGGTAACCTTAGCAATTGGGCTTTGAGCAAGAGCAGATCTCTAGGAAAAAGTACAGAAGTGAGAAACTTGCAGTTAAACTACTAGAAAAATGTTTTACTCGGTACCTGATTTTAAAAACTGCCTATATTAAAATGCAGAGTAGTAGGAAAAAATGGAGTTGCAAAACTGAGTTTATAAATAAGATAAACAAGAAAATGTGCATATTATTTACAAGACTCAATGACAAAAATAAGAACCATAATCTCAATCTACAAACCTTATCTGTAATAGACTGTTAACAGCATATTGCTATTTATTACTTTGTCTTTCTGCCTTTGTGTGAAATACCTCTGTCAAGCAAGGCCTTTACCTCTCTTTTGTTGGGGAAGATGTTATGATAGCCCCACCTTCCCTGCAGCACACACAGCAGCAAAACAGAAAACCCAAAGGCTTTATTTTAAAGTACAACAATAAGAATCCCATCACTGTCCAGTTAAAGATAATGCAATAGCTGTACCATGAACATGATGCACAAGGTGGACACAGGCTAGGAATGCTGAGTAGCACCAGACTAGTAGCTGGTACAGTGCACAGTGTAGAAAAACAGTCTGATGAAACTAAAAACTGCCGAATTGGAAGAAGCAGGGAAAATGGGAGGTGGGTCTAGAGATACAAGATGACAGCCAACAAATGAGAAGTTTGTTTTTCTGAAGGAACAGGTAAGACTGCCTTGAGTATCAGGCAAAAAAACTCAAAATCAGTTAGTTTATGGACATTGAAGAAGAAAAATGAAAAACAAACATTGACAAAGAAATCCTCAGATTAGCTTATCTGATACTGCTCTCTCATTACAACAGAATCTATGAGAAAAATAATGGGGACAAGGCCAAACAGACATTTGGTAGTCTTATTTTGATCTCAAGCTGAATATAGCTTGCGAGAGCTTGGTAGAAAAATGAGGGAGCAAAGGTTCCCCAAAATTATACTAACAGGGCATCCAGATAAGGAAGCAAAGGACTAGAATGGGATGGCTGTAAAACAGCACAGACTGCAAACATGGCCATGTGTCAGAGGTAAAGCCCACACTGATGATGAGGTGTTTTTAAATTTTGTGAACCTCAAACAAACCATGTCTGTCTTCTTACTGACATAATGAGGCCTCAATTTCTGTAAATAGGAGGGAGGCTTACAAGGTTAGCAGCTTGTTCACACGATATCCTCTGTAGTACATGCACACCTGCAGGATACAGGCAGCTGAGCTCTGTGGTCTAGCATCTCAAGTTTTCATTAAGAAATTAATTTTTTCAAAGTTGTGCTAAAAATTCATCTTTTAAAAGCTGTTATGATATTTTGGAAGTTCAACAAACAACAAATTGATCTAACTACTTTATTTATTTTAAAATAATACTCATTAAAAAGCATATTTACAATTAACATCTCCAAAACTAGTCACACCACTGAGTTCTCAAGACAGTATGACCTCTGGACATAATGACCTTCTCCAATGAATAAAATGAAAACCCATTGCACTTCCCACATCTTCACCAATGCATTTGCTTTTAAAACATAAAGGGCCTCAGCATTTCTCAAACATTACCCCAAACCACACCACCTTCCTTTTGACTTCTTCCTTGAGTTACACTGCCTGTGCTCCAAAACTGCCCTCTTTCTACTGCAGGAAACTATGGCATACTACTGTAAGAGGAAAAAGGAATCAATCTGCCACATGGGCAAAGAAATACATACATAAAATAGACTTACTCAAGAATTTCCCCAAGGAACCATGTGTTTGTCAACAGCCAAGCTAATCACACAGCAGTAACAGGAAGGTCAACTGGGAAACTCTAATTGGTAATTTAATTACTTTAAAAAATCATTACCAGTTCTCAGGCATCTCTCTCACATATCCTAGCAGAGGTAAACCATAATTTTACCAGAAGTTTGTCAAAGGAAGTTGAACAGAAACCATGTTTCTTATTTTAAGTATTATATATATATATATATATATATATATATATATATATAAAAAAGCTTTTTCTCAAATAATCTCCCATAACATCCTGATGGATTTGCACTCTACCTTCAAAAATCTGTCACTTCCTTTAGTGTACAAGAGCAAAGATTACAGAGTTAAAAACATCAGGCTCACTGCAAGTACACATCTGCTGTGGTAAATTCCCTTCATGTTTTAGCAGTATCCAGATACTGCTATTAAAACAAGACAAGTATTTAGACAGGAAAATGGTAAAGCATAATACTGGAGCAGGATTCATTTTTGCCAGCTAACAGCCTCAAAATAATGATATAAGCTGAAATCACTAGAAGTAAGGAGCTTGGAAATTAGCACTGCCACACCCAGCTCCCTCTACCATTGCCCTTAGGCTCAAACTTGAAATATTCTTCAGTTTTGGGGAAGGGTTTATCTTTAGCTGAGCACTTTATCTGGGCTGTCTGGGTCCAAGTGTGGTGGGCCAAAAATATGTTTTTAAGTGGCATGAAAGATAGAATGCAGCAATAGCTGGTTCTGCACATTTCTTTCAAATTATTGGCTTAAAATGCAGAAAATAAAATGAATGGAGAAGATGTGCACCTTGAATCTCTTTTTTTCCTGTGGAAGTGCAGGAACTGTCAATTTGTAAGGTCTTGATGGCAGCCAGGACACACAGTCTAGATTTGTTCTTGACAAGCAAAACTAAGAGCACATAAATATGTATACAGGACAGCCATAACGAATGTCACTTTTAAATGGTATCATCTAATGGCATGCACATTTCTTCCCATTTCTTTCAAAAATCAGCTTCAAAATTCCTTTGACAAAATTTACCTCTCAGCCTCCAGAAATTTTTGCATTGCTTATGTTATACCTGTCAAGATCTGATGACTGTATGTTATGTATTCATCTGAACAGAACCACTACACTTAGTTACAGGCTATCATCAACCAATTCATTCTCTTGCTAAAATCAAGTCATCCAATTACTCCTTGACTAATCAAGGCTGTTTTGGCTTTTTCTTTTTTCAAAAGGTACTCAACAGCATAAACAGTTCACTTACAAGAAATGGAAAGGGGCTAATCAGCAGAATTATTGTTTTGCTGCCACAATTTGCAGTATTTAAATGTAGTTGCTGATTGGACTGAAAGTTTTATGATATAGCATATAAAACTAGTTCGACATAAAAACGAAGAAGCTGCCTATAGCCTAAACCTTATTGTTTCTAGCTGCTCCAAGCTGCCACTGAGATGCTAAAATCTAAATCAAAATACTACTTCTAAACTTATCTTATTCTGATCCTAATTGCAATTATGGAAATTAATTATTATCTTCAAGATTAATTTCTCTTTTATATACCAGTCGCTTCATTTCTCTAATTATCCTTACCCTTAAAGTAAAATGTAACCAAACATTTGGCTAACACTAAAGCTTCCCATAATGGCATTCTGGCATCTTGCATTCATTTACTAAAGGTAAGCAGTGTACTGGTACATGTTATGCTGCAATTAAGGGGGATATTTACAATTTGATCAGAATCCGAACTGCATCACAAGCTGAAACTCCCATTGGTATTTAGGGTAATGACCAGCATTTTTTGTCAATAAACTATAAGGGAATGTTTAATAACACCACCACAAACCAGAGCTAGAGAGTAATTGGTGCTTGCGCTTGCTCTGCACATACATTCAGTGAGTGCTGTCAAAGGGAGCTGCTCGGCACAGCCGGCCTGTAACACACACAGCCCCGGGACAAGCCTTGACACAAACGAGCAATAATGTAATCTGGCCACTTACTGTGGGAATGGGGGACACAACAAAACAAACTAAAATACTGTAACTTGAGTGGGAAGCTAGAAGGAGGGTATTTCTTTGAGCTACAAAAAAAACAAGACTAGAAGTGTAAAAAAAAAAATTATAATTAATATCTATACTTAGACTGGGTTGACATGCTATCATCAGTATTCCAAAGACTTAAACTGTAAAAGATACTGCTATTTCTGACTGCGGTGTAGGTATATTTAACAATACAGAATGTACTAAACTTTGATGATAGTACATTTTACTATGCATATTTATTATTAGGAGAAAATAATACCATCAGAATCAACACTTTTACAGCTTCTTAAACAAAGCACATGTTAACAAAGAACCAAAAATAAAGTAGGTTTAGCATGTTTTCCCTTACAAGCTAATTTCAAGTGAAATTAATCACCTGTAACACAAACCTAATATTCTTTAAGCAGAGTAATTTTCAGTTGAAGAAGATGCACCTGCCTACATCTTCAACATAAGCAAAATCAAGTACAAAAAACATTAAATAAAACGTTGTAGTAAACCTTGACTTCCGAAGAAAGAATTTTTTAGACATCTTTTGTGGCTTTGTTTTGTGCTACAGCCCCTTAAGTTTTGTCTTCATAAAGCCCTAACTAGTTGTAATCACTTGCAGTCTAATTGTGGACATTTATCTGCTTTTCTTATGCATAGAACATAGCTATTAAAGCTGAATGGTGATGGTGTGAAGTATAGGTTAAATTGGGTGAAATTAAAGCAAATTACTCTGGGATGTGGAAATCTGAAAATAGAAACCGCCAATGATTTGCAACCCTCTTGATGATCAGCTTCACAGAACCCTAAATGACAAGAAAACTTACATATTTTAAAGTTAACTAGATTTTTTCAAAATAATATGTATAAATTTATTTCAGATGCAAGCAGTCACTCTGGCAATAATTATTTTGTCCTACCTGCATCGTAAAAATATAAGAAAAGGTTTTCATTTCCATTTAAAACACTTGTTTTTATTCTCAAGTTTAGCTGATTTTTAGCAACAAAACCCAGTTCAGAATATTAGGCACAGCATTAATGACTTTGAACACAACACTGCAGTTTATGTGTACCATATGGCTGTACAGACACAGGATGGTAAAAGCAGCTGCTTTGGGCTTTCTTGACTGGTGTAGTATTAGGACTTAATTCATTACTTACCTATATAAAAGACAAAGCAGCTCCATTTACCCTGCTGAGCCCTAATACCACAGCAGTCAGGAGAGAGCAAACCGCTCCCCAAAAGTCTGAACCAGCAGCTGAATGGCAGCCCTTTCAACACCAAATCTATTGGGAGCATTTGACAAAAAAGGGCACGTCTATTTCTGCACCAGCAGACACACAATGAGAGCATGGAGAAGCAATACGGGACTCTAAATGACTGTAGTATCAACTTCTTAAGCATACAAAGAATTTACATTTGCATAAAAGTACTCGTAAATCGAGTACTGCACAAGGTCAGAGATAAAAATTAAAATCTCCCCGGGAAACACTGAGGCAAAGCAATTCACTTCAGGACAAGAGAGTTGGCAGAAGAAGCCACAATCCAGTTCCTGATGGAGGCAGTTTTATCAGAGAAGAGTTGTTACCAAGATAGTCGCTCCAATGAGCTTCTCTATAAAATCCTGCTCCAGAGCTCCTACTCTTGAGTGGGCCTGGCAAATATTAGTGATTTATTTCAGATGTAAAATGTGTTTACTTGCACTGCTCTCATCCTGGCACCACTGGGCTGTAGTCATCCCTCCACAGGCAAAACCTTCGACCTGCTTTGATTTGCTATCAAGTTGGTGATACTGAGTAAAGGACATTATTTGACAGCTGAAGTAAAAAACCTTTGTCCCTGTTTGCCAAGGGCTTGCTCTGACTGCCCTTGATTATATATTGTAAATACTAACACTGCACTTCCCACCAAATAGTTGGGACACAATTGGGATATACTCCTTAATTTCCTTTCTTGCAACGTGTTACCTGAGTAATTCAAACAGATTCACTATCAGAAGACACCTTGGGAAGGGCAGCACTTGATGTAAAACATTTTGAGATGGCTAGCACATCACATAAATTGTTTAAAATTCCCTAGGAAAAACTAGCCTCTTTGTTCAGATTTTTACAAACCACAATTGTGTTAACAGTAAGAAGGGGCAAATTGGGAACTTAGCCTGGTCAAAAGCCTAAACACCAAAAGAATGCATATGCTTGCTTCAGAGACAAGTGCTCTTGTCACCCTGAGCTCAGTCCCATTCTATTTTTTGTTACTTTCTGTTCGAATGACTGAAAATCTCCCTTTGTGAGTTTAAGTCACAAAAAGAGAAGCAAACAGGAGCAAGGGGGATTCTCCACAGAACTCCCCTCCCTGGTGAGTGTTCTGCTGCAGCACTGCCTGCATAAAGCATACAGCACGCAGGAAGGTTTGGCCACAAACACCAGTGGATAACTTCTAACATCTCTGTGTACCATACATCCAGATTTTCCTACTCCAAAGTACACTGAAATTCATATATTTGCAATCTGATGGAATCTACACTGTACAAAATCATAGTTTCCTAAGCAGAAGCCATTTGGAAAGTAGAAATATGCCCAGGTAGAACTGTGCATTCATACTGCCTCCAGAAACACCCTATCTCTGTGCTGCATTTTGCCCCTTTTTTTCTGAAGCCAGTCATCCTGGTCTTCTCTTTAGGAATACTCAGTTTCAAGCTCCATGGTGCCAGTCATATCTGCAATCTCTCAGGGTCACCATAACAAAATATAACTGCTAGCACTAACTATGTTTTTAAGACAATATATCTGCAGAGATCATGAATAGCAACTAGCAGCCATTAGCAGAAACACACAGGGCAGTTCTACTTAGCCTTGAATGACAAGATACATAGGAAACATCTTAATTACTCATGGACTATTTATCTGAGTCACAGATTGATTATGTCAAAGGTGCAGTAATATAAAAAACCTACTTGAGCTCTGAAGTTTTTATTGGGTCTGGAATAGCACTACTTAGAGGTTTCCATGACTGTACTCCTACTGAAACACTCTGAACTCCTAATGCTAAAACAACAAAGTCCAAGCCACTGAACTCTGCTGAGCCCACTCTGACTCCTGTGCAGAGATAGCTCAGCTCCCTGTCCCACATTCTTCACAACCTGTAAGGTTGGTCTTTGCAAAATAATGAAGAGAATGAGCAGTTCAGTTCAGCACAAAATGCAAAACTACAGCCCTCCTGAAACCCACAACAAAGAGTACAAAATTGTTTCAATACAGCAACTTCTCTTCAAAAGCATTTAAAGCAATAACTTAAGATCTATAAATACCAAGGGAAAAAAACTCAGTAAGAAGTTTTCAGCTACAAGAAATGCATTATCCAAGAAGATTCCAAATAGTCTAAAAGTTAAAATTTTGCTATGATAAAACAACAGCCCTAGAAAGCTGTCAAAAGTCCTTGCACTGCCTTACAAAAATCCTATAAAAATGGATTATAGAATTTGACTGGTGAGGGAAAAGAAAGCTATGTTTCAGAGCAGTCATTGTTTACCAGAAGAACAAGATAGTATTTGGAAGAAGAGTACTTACAAGGAGTTGTAAACTCAGTCCATCGCATGTTAACAAAGAACCTTATTTTCCATTATCTCAGTGCTGCACCTTTAAGGATCTATTTTGTTGCAAAAAGGAAGTGTGGAGGAGTAAACATACTTAAGGGAAAGCCAGTTGATATATAACAAGAATGAGAGTTTGTAAAGATTTAGATCAGCAAATATTGTTTTGTCAGTGCCATTAGGTATGCATATGCCCTATATAAATTTGTAATGAAGTGCAGGGTAGCTAAGTGAATAAAATAGCTTTAAAAAGAAAAGCAATATGCCTCTCAGTAAATTTACCTTACAAAAATATGCCTCATCATAACGCCTTCCCTCTGGACATTCTGACCCACATTCATAGTGTAAAACAAATTTAATGCAAAAGAAGCAATACTATTAATCCAGATTTATCCTTTGCAAATAAATTCCAATTTTAGAAGAGTGCTGCCTATGGGTTTCTAGTAATAAAAATTAATAACAATAATTTTAAAATATATCATTAGCTTTAGCTGCTTCATTAAGTTAACAGCTTATTATTTTTCACATGTTTACTTCTCTACAAATTAAGAGATGACACAGTTCTTAGGACCTCACATCACAGTACAGGCTTGCAATTACAAGAAATCTCAAATGATCTTTCCAGAACAGAATCTGAAATACTAAAAACACAAGGTAATATATAATTTGCATCTTATCTGTGATGCTAAACTTGATAAAGAGGGTTTGCAACATTTCCTGTTCAATGTTCAAATCTTGATGTAAAAGCTGACCACATAAAACTTGATACTAATATTTTATTTTGGATGTTAAGTCTCTTCCTTCACAATCATCCAAAAACCATCCCAACAAAAAAATAATAAATTGCTTGCTATAGACTGGCTGGCCCATCACATGGGAAGTAAAGAACTCATTTTGTACATTATTTTAGTAAAGTAATCCCTAGCCCTCAGACATGCACTTTTTTCCTAGCAACGTTTTACTTAAATGGCAAGTATACTGTGGAAGATATCAGTGTGTTCTGTAACTATCTGGCACCATCTAGTAGCCACTGACATCTTCTTTACTAGGAACCATTAAGAGATTGTGTTAAGAAATTGTGAAAGGCTGATACTGAGTATGCAAGGAATAGTAACTCAGACTTTTTGAACATCATATGGTCAAGAAAATGTTTTATGTTGAATTAGGTAGGCAGGTATAGTCACTAACTACTTGTGTACTGTGCAAATGACGTCTGGCTTCCTTGGAAAAGTACATTAAGTACTTGTGTGTATGTTGGAGTTTTCAAGCAATCTAAGAATCTGCCAGCAAATTTTAGAAGCAGTTGACAAAATGCATTGTTTTATACATGTATGCAAAAAAAAACTGGCCTGTTATTCCCTTTTCCTAGCCTCAAAACACACAAATAAATCAGAAACTGAGAAAGAAAACACTGACTTTGATTAACCTGAATCATGGCTATACAGGGTGTTTTTTCTATGACTGCCAGAGCAGAGTGCCTTCTAGGCCTTAATATTGGGGAGGAGGGATGGAAGAGGAGTAATATGAATATATCAAGGCTACTTCATTATGTTCCTGAGGTGTGACTGGGTAGAAATCTTTATTTCCAACAGTATTACTCCTTTAGCCTGCAAGCAAATACAAATATGCAGCCCCGCTGTTCTGCTCCTTGCAAAATAAATACATGATATTTTTGCAACATCTAACCACAGCTTTTTAAGCTGAAACAGTTGTTCTTCTTTTACTTTAGATGTCAAATCCATCACAGAAAAGAATTTTGTTTTTAAAAGACCTCCTCAATGAAGCAGTTCGTCTCCCTGCCATTTAGCTCACTGTATTTTTACAAGCACCAGGCTGAGCAAACTATGATTGAGAGAAGCCATCTTATGCACATTGCTGTTGTCCCACATCATTCAGAACAAACCTTTTTAGATCGTTAACTACCACAGGAGTGCTGATTACACAGGCACCAGCAATTTCCTAACCAATGACCACCTGAACAATGATGTGTTCAGCTTCTCAGACCCTGAAGCCTTTCAGAGGTGAATCATTTCACAGTTTGGAACTAGATCTCCATAGCAACTTCCCTTTGAGGGTTTTAGAATCACCATCCCGTAATTCTATGATCATCAAGCTCAACCATTCCCAATGGTTCTTTTCACAGCAGATGGAAAAGGAAGCCTTGAAATTTTACAGTCTATTTCAAGCAATTCATCTGGCAGCCTATTAGAATTCAAAATATTTCGACCTTCAATCACAAAGCATGTTATCTGAAGCTGTGGTGATCTCAAGTCAAGACAAGCAGACGTTTTAGTCTAATCATCCATGATGAGAAGAGACTGACAAAAACTCTTAATTCAACCACCATCAAAATGCTTATTTTAACTGCATGAAAGTCTTTCAACAGGCAATGAAAACACACCATGTACCATTTTATCACAACCTTCCATTCAAGGGAAATACGAATTCTGAATATTGGCATGGATCTTTGCACTCCCTGACTGCTTTTGAACAAATATCTCCTCCTTGGAAGTCAGTATAAATCCAAATCTACCGCATTATTTTTTTTCAACAGCTGTCAAGGAAAATGATAGAAGCAAACTGCAATTAAACTTCTCATGATTGAGTACAATAATACTGCAAATGAGTTACTTATTGATAGACCCAGTTCGTTACAGGCATCTTCTAAGAAATACAAATCACTTACTACTCAGAAAATAAATACCCATTAAATTATGAAAACACAGCATTGGCTAAAATCTTGAAGCAAAGCTCAGTTTCATGATAATCATAATCAGAGGGATGTTTAAAGTTGGGGATTTTTTTCCTTTTTCTGTTCCCAATTCCTAGCTCAATTCCCTCTGTTTGGCATTAAAGAAACGTTTCCCTTTCTCCTGAATGTTTCAGTCAACCACTGAAACAATCCCATCGGGGCACAAGACCTTTAAACTTGAAAATATTTTCACCTAAAACACCAGGCTGATTCATTTATATTCATCAACCTTAAACACAAGCTAAATTCAAATGTTTTAAAATCTCACCTATGCACTGCTATACACTACTGTGTTATTAATACTGTTATCTGATAACTAAAGAATCCAGAAGACTTCAAACTTTTCATATGCCAAAATGCCACTAATTTTTTTTACAGATTTTACAGAAGGAGCAGTAAGTTTACTTTAAAAAAAATTCAAAGAATCACCATTTAGTGACTTGGCAGTGAGATGCTGATATTTAACAACGCAGTAAAATGCATGAAACTTAAAAGCAACAAGAGAAGGCCCCCACCTGCACCCAGGCCGCAGTATCCATGAAGAATAGTGAAATGAGGGAGTTAAGGGAAATTAACATATATGTTATATTTTGTAACATTTGTAGAGGAAGGAACACTTAATTGTTTTACTTTCTTTGAATGAAAATTGCATATTCAGAGTCCCTAAGTAGTTAGTTAACTGAGAGTGGCCACAATTGAGACCCTCTCCACAGCACTTAAAATGCCACATTTTATTAGCCTACAGAGAAAAGAACAACCCCCTCTGCCTTCACTGACCTTATTCTCCTAGGTATCAGCACTGCTGAGCCACACTCTTACACTACTTCAAAGAAAAACTCTTTAAAAATTAGGAACTTATAAAAATAACCCATAAAACTAAAAGATCTGGAATATATGATTTATTGAGTGGTAGCTTACTGAGAGTTAAAATACTGGTGAAGTAATTTTGAAAAATTACTGTAAAAGAAGTGATGATGAAAATCTTTGGGGAATAAATTGGCACAATAGAGGATTTATGTTCATATATTTTTCACTGTTTGCAAAGCAGCCCGAGATCAGAGCTACACAGCTGCGTACATGCACTACTTGAAGATCTGAGGGGAAGTATCTGAACATAACCACAAAATTTAACTAAGGATCAAGCTAGAATTTAAGATAGAGTAAAGCAAATAAAAATGTTATGCATCAACTGAAAATGCAAACTGTTTATTTCTATGTACAATCGACTGAAATAAACACAGACCTTATTCTAGCAATCTGAGAAAGAAACACCATGGGAAAAAACCTTGAGTATGTTAAGTACCATCTCCTGCAAAGACCAGAGATTACAGCAATTACATATGAACAATATTAAAATTCTTAGTGGTTTTCAATGCTAGATCAGTTACTACTGCAAATATCTTTTTAAAGAGACAGAGCAGTTACAGGATACGTTTTACAATACTCATCATTTTTGCTCAAGAAAATTTTCAACTTTTTTTATTTCAATGTGGAAGGCAATCAAATATCTTTGTTTTTAGATGTTTTAAGTCATCTATAAAGCTTAGCTTACTTCTTTTTGTCTGTTTACCAAACATAATATACCCACCATGTACAACCCTTCATTCAGCATTTGGTCCAGCTGAAACTGAAAATAAAATTGTCCATGACCACCAAGTTAATTAAACATCTTGCTAATTAAAAAGTACAACTGTCACTGCAACAGAACCTAAATGTATAGACAGAACTACATACATACATGTTATTTTGCAGCATAGCTATTGCTAAATGTAACTTGAACAGGAGAATTTTAAAAAATTCTTTTGTAATAGTAAATTAGAAGTATCTTGCGTTGTACAATTAGACTGCCAGCAAAGGATACCTATTAGTAAGACATAGGCAAATCATCCTAGAGTTACATCTTTACAATCTATCCCATGATTATGCACATGTTTTAAAGTATTTTAATGGTATTTTACCAGATATTTCTCATAAATATTAACTTCAAAGTCTAGGAGGCAATTCTAAAAGCTGTCTTCATATGCCTCTAAGAATGAGAGCTGCACTTCCAGCTTTTCCTCTTCCCAATATTCCCACCACCATATCTGAAAAACCTCATCCTGAGCACAGTAGTTATATATTAGCTCACCGTTTAACAATCTAGAATAACCTTAAGTTTATTTCATAACATATAATCAAGCAACATACAGTAATTAAAGCACACTGAAAACAGCAGTTACTAGCTAATTAACATTACAGAAACACTTTTCTTAATGCTAGAAAAAGACAAAGATTATATAAAATACGGTAGCATGACGAAGAGTTTGTTATGAACCTTTTTGTTTAAAACACTGAAAACTTCAACTTGAGAATTTGAAGTTCAACTATTTTTAATTCATGAATTAAAAATGTCAGTGCAGGTTCTGCATGATTAGGTAAGCCATTTAGGGACTGCCCTTGCAGCACATGGGTCTTGCAGGGCAAGGACCATTCATTCACACGAACCACTACATCCCAAAGGACAGCTCACCATCCATAAACATGCCCAACCTCTACATTATCCTCATTGCTGCAGAGCTGAAAAAATAACACAGTCTCACTATTTTCATGGCCAATGAAGTATTTTGGCATCACCACAGCACCTGAACTGCAGTAGGGACAAGCAGCAAAGGCTCTCTCAGGCTGTGACAATGACAGGCACCCTGGGCTGGACTTTGGGGATGGCTGCCTCTGTGCCCTTCTGAACACACTGGTTTGCAGCGCCAGTACAGCAGCAGACTTTGCTAGATAGTTATTTTCTGCTTTGCTATTAAATTCCCACTTTCAAACAGTAACGGTATTTTACCTCTACATTACCTCTATTTTTAAACCCACCTTGTACTTCTTACAGCATATTTTATATTTTATATCTGTCTGTATTAAAAATAATACCTGAAAATGCTTACGAGGTAAAACTGAGTGCACAATCAGCTTTAGCAAGCAGTCTCTGTGGAGACCAACACTTTGGTATGAAAATATACTCTTATCTTTTTTCCCCATTATTTAACAGTTTCCATTTATTCTCATCTGTTCTGACATATTTTTATCACTTAACAGAATTTTTCAATGTCAGGAATTATTTTGTGCCATGTTTTCTAAGCTTTCCAAACACAGTACAGGTGTATTACCTTTCTGCACAGTTTCATGATGACTAGATAGGCAAACACAAGCAGTAGCTGGTCAGTAGTAAATGACATCAGACCTTCCATAAAGCCTGGCACACAATCACAGCTTATTTTGTGCTCACATCCAGGCACAGGGCAGTGCACAGGCAAAAACATGGCCAACACCAAAGGGAGGGCAGACTGCCTTTCTCAGCAGTACTGCCTTTGTTTCGTAGGCACTATAGGCTGGCAATTCTATGCACAACCTTGCAGGGTTTCTTTAAATTTTGAAATCCAACAGATGTGCTTATACAAAGGTACACCCAAATTCTCAAAATTCTCTACACATGAATATCAGTACAGACATTTGTACCACACTGCAAAGAAAGCCTGTATCAAGCAGGCCACTTCAAATTGCTTTTTAGCATGAGGAAACATCTATCTTAAAACATTTCCTCTCTGATAAAGTATTTTAAATTCAAACATTCCAGAAAGAAAAATAAATATTGATGTTATTATCATTCACTTGACCCCTGCCTTTTTCAACATCACTGCTACCGCAACTTCTTCAATAGGCTGTGATACAAAGTATCAAACTCACCGGCAGTAAGACACTTTCAGAAAACACTGAAAGAGACAATGCTGTCAGCTAATTCCAGAACAAAACATCATTTGTTCAAGGTTTGGTTTGATTCTAGTCTTATTTTCCTGATAAAATAAACCTAAAAATCATTCTTAAGACAGAATGAAGGTTCTCTCCATCCCAAAACACTCAAAGAAACTCTTCAAAAGGAAAGGATCATACTGGCTATCACGCTTCTGGCAATTTTTGAAGTCTCCAAAGCAAGTTGTCATCCATCCGATGCCCTTAAATCTATTAAAAAAACTTTCATCCAATTACTGTAGGAAGGTTCCTTGCAATTTTTCCCCAAAAGCTATCATGTAGCATTTGTCTTGGACCACATCTATCCTAAAGAGGCTACCATTATTATAGAAAAAGACAGAATTATTTTAGGGTCCCTAAAATCTAGTAGACTCTCAGAAGATGCTGAGCCACAATACTTAAACTTCTTCAGCCTACATAAAAGATGACAAAAATCCCCAAATGTCAAAGGATATGCAAGAGGCACATGCAATATTCAAGCATTTACATCCATGCCTCTAACAGCACTGCTGTAGGTGCCCCCCAGAGCAGCAAGTCCAGCCCCTCCGTCCCTTCCTGCAGCTTCACTCAATGTACAGCCTGCTCACCCCCTGCCCACGGACACAGCTGACAGCAGCAAGCCAGAGGCCAGAGCTGTTCCAGCAGACTTCACAGCCCTGCTAGATCGAGGAGGAGAATCTGACAGAAAAGATGATTCCTCAAGATTTCCATCCTATTTTGGAGTAACCTTATGATTCCAAATGAGTTTGTTATAACAAAGTTCACTGTTTAATTTCTCTCTTTTTGTAACAACCTTGATACAGAATACTTTATGTACTTTTTACATAATGTAATGTTCTAACCTAAATTAGATCAGGGATTACAATAAAAACTCAACTATATCACGTAACACAGAATGAAAGTGTTACTATTTCCTTTTAATATGGCAGGAAAACCTTATTTCAGATCTTTTGAAAATATGTGTAAGCTTCAAAAAGTTTAGAAGAAACACACAACAAATCAACAAGAGACTTTTCTCAAAAAAAAGTTCTGAGAAAGCAGAGCTGTTTGTTGCAATGCTATGAAAACAGGATGCATTTTGTTTTTCAGCTGGTCAATGCTAACTGAATGCTTATTTTTCAAACAACTTATGTCTATAAAAATTTTCAAAATTTTATGACATGCTACTGCAGAAGAAGGAAACTTCCAAAAAGCTATAAAGCTGTTAAGTTTCCATTCTGACATTTATTTAATAGTACATATGCATATAAAATCTTTTTCTTTAAATAAATTGGTAGGCAGTATAGCTAAGAAAAAACATGTTAAGTGAACAAAAGATGGATTACCCTTGACTAGACTTTCCATTCTGGTGAAAAATCAGAACTCTGATCACAAGCAAATTTCTCTGTGGTTTGCTGATTACTAACATTAGAAATGTTCTCCGAATCATTTAAATCATCTGTTTCATCACAATGTGCTTTCAGTTACTTGTTTTCAGTTTTCAATACAACATTGCTGATAATATTACAACATCCCTTCCTCCTAGGAGAGGCAGTCAGACCCTGTCTGCATTCCACAGGAACACAGCCCTGCTCTGGTGCAGCTCCATCTGCCCTTCTCCCCCCCACGGCCAGCCCAGCTCACCCATCCACTCACTCCATCCAGACATCAAAACTGGTGGCATATGATACTGATTTATGAATTCAAACTGCATCAAAAATTCAAACTGCAGTTAAATACAAGTAGTATTTCCCCTTACCAAAGATTTCCAAAAAGTTCTTTCTTGTCAAAAATGCTGAATATTTCAGCCTAGTTTCGTGGAAGTATTTCTATGCAGTGCTTGTATAATTCACAATTAATGCACTTCCATATAATTACAGATGCTCTGAAACAACGAACATCATTTGTTCATCAAGGTAAAGTTTAAAACAGAAAAAAAAAAGTAACTTCACAGTGATTTTATGGCTGAGATTTGAAATTGCTTTGTACTAACTTATCAAATTTCAGCAAATTTAAGGTTTCAACTTAAAACAAGTCTCCTATAGCTGCAGTGGTTTTAGAGATATTTGACTTGATCTTCCCAGTCAAAAAGATTTCAGTTCTCTAAGACTGTGAACAAATTATTGTTTCTCATATTTTCAGTGCTCTAATACAACAAATTAACAACATTCTAGTAAATAGCACCACTGGTGTACAAAATCCTGTTAACCAACATCACCCTGCTGTTACACAAGAAAACAAAAGTGGGAAGGGGAAAAAAAACGCAAATCGGCAAACATGCAGAGGCATTCTAGGGAAAAAAAATCCACAAACAGAAAGAGATGAGAGAAACGCTTAACTTGATGTTTTTAGCTGACAAAAGAAGCATTTCTCTCCAGCAGGGAGGGAATTTGGAAGTTGCTCATGGGAACCAGATGAAGGGACTCCTCCTATGACGGCAGCACACAAGCTGGAAACGCTGGTGTTCTGCACCAAGCTGTCCATCCAGGGGCAGCTGAGGGCACCTTCCAGGCAGGCAGTGCCAGCCCTGCTTCCCAGCATCACTTCCCGAGTAACCCATGTCTCGTCTCCCAAATCCACACGTGACCACAACACGAGGACAGCCAGTAACAAGGAAGTGAGGGCCAAGCACGGGCACACAGGCAGGAAGAGCCTGGAGCCTTCAGCTCATGCCCCTGCTCAGGGAATCCACACCCATCCAGGGGCACCAGTGTGGGAAGCACAGGGCACACACCCACACACACAGCATTCTCCTGGACTCCACTGGCTCCCTTCATTCACTGACCAGCAAGCTGCAGCTTTCCACCCACAGCAAGGCTACGAGAAACTGCAAAATTCTTGCCCAAAATGCTGGCTGGTGAGGAAAAGCAGAATTAAGACATAAATTACCTTTAGAAGTGTCTAGTCCATCACACTATTCAATGCTCAAATGAGGTAGTCAAAATACCTTAGCACGGCAACATTACACTAACCATATAGGAGGAAAATAAAAATTTAACAACACCTAACACTTTTTCTAAAAATAGGGGGCTTCATTAAAAGCAAATTATTAAATAATTCAGAATGGTTTTATCTTCTCTTAGTAACTGAAACCCTGCTGAGGTTAGGTGAGCAAGGCAACTGAGGAGCTGAGTAGCCAATTGAGCCTGGCAGCACCTTTGCTGTGCTGGGCCTATTCACACTGCACCTCCCAGCTCCAACAATGGCTACAGCAAGTCAACAATGACACTGCAATACTTCTCCATAAGGAAATATATATATACAATGACACCCCCCAATTATTTACTTAAGGATGCAACTGCATCCACTAATACTAAAAACCATTCACAGTGAATCCATACAGAGAGGGTGAAAACTAAATTTAAACACATATATAACAAGTATTGTTATTTTACTTCAGTGTGGGACAAATCAACTAGAAGGAAACAATCTATATCCTCACATGAAGAATGTGAAATTGTAAATGATCAATCAACTCATACACTAAATTATTCACTCTAAATGGCACAGTCACCTTAATGTGAGTCTGCAAAAGTAATCTATATAGAAGAGAGGAAGATGTTTATTTTTGTTCTATAAATATATACTGATTAGTTAAGGTTCAGACCAAGCCATCTTTATTTACACTGAGCAGAACTTGACTGCAATTCATGGAACTTGAATCACATCCCTGGAGAAAATATAGAAGTACTTTAAAAGGTCACTTTTGTTCTCTCTCCCTACTTGCTTACATACACATTTTAGGAAAAATGACAACAGGAAAACATGTGAAAGGATGAGAGCATAAATTAATAATTAGCCAATTAGCAGCTTGGAATTATGCTGGAATAATAAAATGGAAATATCTTAATAAAGTGAATGTTGTTAATGGCTTATCAGTTTAAAAATAATCATATTCTTATTAAAGCCACTCTATGGGAAGAGACTAAATGAGAGCTGTATGTTTTAATACCGTTTTGCATGGTGTTTAGCTAGCATTTATATCTTTTCGTTTCCCATCCCCACAGGATTATTGCTGGAACAGTGCTGTAGTCATTATCTGACTGTAAGCTACTTTTAACTTTATTTCTATCTAAATCTCTAACTTGGATTATTCCTCAGAACGGCAAGTTACTAGACCAGTGTGCAAGAATAGGAAAGTTGAATTTATATGCTCCTGTCTCAGGGTTTCAGGCCCAAGGAGAGGTGACTGCTAAAGGGAGCCTTTAATGCTCCAGGACTAGTATACAGACACAGAGATTTTACCACAGATTCAGTAGATCCAGTAAGTCCTGCACACAAATATGGAATTACACAGTAGTCACATTCCTTCCAAGCACAAAGCAACTGAATACAAAAATCTGCAATAAAGTAGCTTTATTAGAGCTTCATTTCTTCAAATGAGAACTATGCCTCACCTGACTTCAGTATACTGAAATTCTGAAGAGATGTTATGCCTTTCCTAAGGTTATGGGGCCTACAGTATATTCAGCTAATATTAAAAAAAACTACTAACTTCATCCCCTAGGTTGAATTGTCCATAAAAAACCACATTTTATTCAATACAATGTAATTTAAGAAGGGGACAGCAGATTTTTCACAAATTTCTATAGCATTGAATATCTGTTTTAATACAAGAACAACTTTCAGAAATCATGACCAAGTCACATGCAAATTCTTCCCATTCACTGTGAAATAGGAAGATACGTAAATAAAAGAAAAATAGAGCAATAGCAGAGGAACAGCACATCACAGATGAGGCACTTCCAACAGAGAAAGCCATTCAGTAGGTATCTGTACAGTCATTAGTACAGTAGGGTCAGAATCGGAAAAACGTCGTTTGCTTGTGGGTTTTATTTTAAACCATGCAAACAAAAACGATTCTGTTCACATCAAAATGTGTTCACATGGAACAAAACATCTCCTGCAGTCCAGATCACTTCACTGCAAGGCTTTTTTCTCTGTTCCAATATCATCATGTGCCATTAATTTGCTAGTTGAAAAAAAAAGAAACCCTGAAGCCTAACATGTATTTTTATCTACTTGTTAAAAAAAGGACGAGCAAAGCTCTCCATAATGGTGAAGGGAGGAGGAATGGAGGGGGTGGGAGACAAGAACAGGACACAAAAAACCACCTTTTCCAAAGACTGTTCTAGGCAAAAGGGACATGTCATGTTAAACAGTAGTCAATAGCTGCATACAACCAGTAAACAAATTCAGCTCTATGAAAAAAGAACTACATCACCATTTAGTGGTTGCAATTTAGATTATTCTAGCGTGTAATACTTTAATTGTATAAAACAAAGCTGATGTCACAAACACAAAAGAACTTCTTGCAAAGCAAGCACCACAAGTAATTTTTATGCTGCCACTGATGGCTGACAAGTGATGAGCACTTTGTTCGAATTCATATACTTATGCATCTAAGGCAACAGGTGGCTTATAAAAAGAAAACACTAAGAGCTTTTTAACTCTTCATTATCAAAATTTTTATATTAAATTTTATCATCATGACTAAACAATCTCTACAAATTAAAGCTCAACATACTAACTACAAAGATGAACCATGGTTCAGGGAAAATGATCTATTATTTTGCTAAAAGCAGAAACTGAGGTAGGGTTCTGGATCCCACTGACTTGAGCTCTGCCTACACTCACAACATTCTGTAATTGCACAAAGCCCGCAATATTTAAACAGTAGCTTAAGATATATAAATTAAAATCACTTTAAGACAAAAAAAAATTATATTTTCTTGCTAACTGTCTTTTCTATATCCATCTCAAACAACAGCTGAATGTTGTGGTAGCCTTGGAAGGAAATTTCTGGAAGTGTATTTTCAAGTCTTAAAACCAACTAAAAGTGATGCATTTCTGTTGTCGCTTAATGTAGTTCAGGGCCAAGAGTGGCATTATAGAAAAAACATGTTTTTTTCCTAAATATTGCACAGTCCAATGAACACTTTTGTTTTCTTTAAGCACAGAGAGTTAGTAAAAAAATAATTAAAGCAGCTATGGTGCACAGAATGAAGGAACATAGTTAATTTACATTTGCATTTATGTGCAAAGAACTTCAAAGCAAAATAAAAGACATCATAAACACAGAGATAATTCATATTAAAAAAACAGAACTAAAATAAAATAACCTAGAGCGGTTTTTGCTGATTTTTGTTACATTTTTTAAAAATCGGAAGGTAAGTTGAGAAGACAAAAATGCAGTAAGAATACCAAAACAATCTTTATATTCTGCCTTGTAATTAAGCTATGAAATAATCATCTGCTTATGATTAAAACATTTTAGTGTTTGCTGGTTTGGATAGATTAAACTCACATACAACATATTAGACTCTTTCCTCTGCATGGTAGTTTCATCATGCTATCCCTAACAATTGAAAAATACTACATCAATATTTCTTATCTAGTACACTACACACACAATTTCTATGGAGATGTTCACTGGATTAATTTTTCTGCTTTTTGACACTTCAGAGAACCCAACCCAGAGTCTTAGACTACTCAACTTTTGGATTCTCTCTGCTTTTTCACATATTTTGTCTGAAAGCAAGCCATCTCTCTCAGGTAGCATACATTCCTGTACTTCTACATTTCCTCCCCAATTGCAACTCTTTCACACACTCAACTTCCCATTCCTGCTGCTATTTAGCTTTGAGATAATAATTTTCACATCAAATTACCAAACTGGGTACATAAAAATATGCAGTCAGTGTCAAGCAGCTTTTACCTCAGCAACAGCCATCTAGGCTAGTACTGAAATGCAAACCTCTATGTTCAAACATATTTTAGAAATTTATCTAGTAAAGCGAGTTTGAGGTACAGAAGCTTCTGCCATCATCCATATAAGGTGAAAAATGTATATGATGGTGGGGGGAATGAAGAAGGCAGAGAGAAGGAAGAAGGGAAGTTGCTTGATTTTGTAAAGAAAGTCTTTTAAACTAACTTTAAAGAAAACAAATTAATCATGTAGTACTTGAATACACAGAAACTTAATTACATACCAAATGAGAAACACTGAGGTTTGAAGAATCTTCTTGCTATTTTATCAACAACAGATGAAGCTTCACTTTAATTGCAAAATCTAAAATAAGTACTGAAAGTAGCATATCTGAGGTATTTCACAAAAATGAATAAATGTTTGGCTTGGTATTTTGTTAATTGTCTCCAGGCACAGAGGCTCCAGGGTGTTGTTTGAGGCTAGAGACCCCCTGGCATCAAAACTAAAGCAAGAGTTTCCAAAGCAGCTCTTGCAACTACTGCTGATAATCACCCAGCATTTAAATCCAGCCCACTGCTAATTCTGTTTTCTGCGGAAGATACCAGGATAAAAATTCATCTTGAAATACACTAAAAAAGAGCTGGGAGAAACTGTGTGAAGCAAACACAAGAGTGACAAGTTCCAAACAGAGAAAAAGCCAGGCTATAAGAATTTCTGCTGAGATGCCATTGATAATTGACTAATACATAACTTGTTGTAAACCCAAGTAGAAAAGCAAAACTTCATCTTCACCCAAAGTGAAGCTGGACTTCATCAGAACAGAAGAGAGTCTGGACAGCATACTGAAAACATACCCACTATCTTTGTTGAAGGCTCCCCAAAAGAAGTCAGCAGATTTCCACATCAATACTTCAGCATTACAACAGCACAAAGGCACATCTGCAACCAAACCCTGCATCTCAATAACATCTCAGCATAAATAACAGTCATAAGAAAGTCAGATTTCTTCAGACTCCAGCAGACAACATGCAAGGTCTGAAAGAAAACATCCCTACATCTTGTAAACTTAGAAGAAAACAAAAAACAAAAAAAAAGGATGCAACTATGGCTGCCTTTTTACAAACATTTTTCATCTTAACAATCTCAGCTTAATGTTCCCTCAGCTAGAACAGCATGACTGTTTGCTGTATTACATATTGAATTTGATTAGAGAAATTACCTATTTTTAAAATAATCCAGCAAGAAGAATATGGTTATTTTTAAGACCCAAAGCCCCTTTTAGTACATGGTTTCAAAATCAGCTCCAACAGCACAGAAGAAAGTGGCAGCATATCCATGAGAAAAGGTGTTGGGAGTATGGAGCCACTTCAGCTTGCAGAAGACCTTCCTATCCAATGTACAAGTCTGGCACAATGTATGACTTGGAAAGGGACAAACACCTATTTTTCTGAAAGTGGCATTTTAGCTGTTGTAGAAACCAGGCAGCTCACATAAATAGCAATTCTGAAAGGAAACTGAACCAGAGCTTTTTCTGTCAGTTTATTAAACGGTCTCATAAACTCTCATAGGCAAGACAAAGGAACTCTAAATGAGCAACCCAAAGACCTCAGACAAATTTGCTTGACACAAAACAAAAAGGAGGTATATATTAATTAAATCTTACAACAGCATATCTTAACTAACCAAGAAGCTTTGTTTAGTTTGTCTAGGATAATTAACTTACAGCCAGAATAAGAAACCTAAAGCCAGGCTCCTCCTGGTCTTCATTTGCAGTAGTTAGTCCACTGTTCAGTACACAGCAACCAGGTATGTAAACTGCTCCTTGTCTATTTTAATATTGAAGGCATGCAAACCTTGGAAATGATCACCTCAGCTCATTCAGTATTGACTCACTTGCATATTCAACTCTAAAGTAGCAAGGGACAGTGATAGAGCCCCTGAGCAAACTCCTGCCATGCACAAACCAGGGTAGCCCCTGCCCTCAGCTGTGCTAGGACGCATAGCCATCATCTACCATTCAACTGAGAAACAGAAGTGCTCCAAGGAACCTCTCCAATTTAAAGTTTTCCTTAAAACTCTGCATTAAAATAAAAACCAAAACAACAACACTTTCTCAAAAGCATTAAAAAAAATTCCAACACTTTCACAAAAGCAGCTTTCTGAAAGGGATGATACAATATTCTCAGTTTACAGACTACTTACCTTTCTGATACAATCATGCAGCTAATTAAAGTGAAAACACTCAACCACTTATCTTTTTGCAAAGAACTGTTACTTTACCTTTTCTGAGGTAGCCTTCTTCTGACCAAAGGAAAACAAGCAAATGTTTCATACTAGAAACAAAAACATTAGGAAAAAAAACCCCAATCCATCTTCAGTACTTTTCCCTTCAAGCTTTCAAGAAAGTCCATGAAACAGCAAAAAAAAAATTAATAATTAAACTATCACTGTTTTTAAGAAGTCCGGATACTCTACACCATCAGCAAAGACACCCACTCAAACAGGTAAACAAGTATTTCACAAACAGTCACCTGAACACCCCAACTCTATCACACATTGACGATTTCTCTGAAGTATTACAGAGGAAAAACTCATCTGCATTGCCTAAATAGCAATTACACACTGCCAAATCACACACACAGAACTGTAATAAAAGTATTCGTAGGTCAAATAATAGCAATGACTCAGTAAAGATAGCCTGCCTGGTCTTTATTCTCAGGGGAGGGAGGGTTTACTGGTCAAGTACTTTATGACTCACAGTACAGTATATTAGAAATTTTCTATGTATTCTTTAGAATTGAGAGATTGCCCTTGTAGCTCAGTAGGTAGCTCTCCTGTTTCTGGCCTGCGAGGTCATAGCTTTAAGTCCCTGCTGAGGAAACTTAACAAGTTCCATCTATAAATAGAATGGCATTAGATGCTGCTACTCTAGCAAGGGTGGTGGCCTTTAGACAGGAAATTTTATGTTTTCATCTGTTCTGATACAAAAAAGAAACTGGACATAAAGAGGCATAGGATATTATGCTAAAGATGAATGACAAAGTGGGTTCCAAAATCCACTGTCACTTCAATCAGCATGATACTAACAAATCTAGCATTATCAAGCTATGATAAAGGCTAGGCAAGAACGCAAGAACAGTAATTTTCCTTCTCAATGAGAATAAGTAATTAAATAAAATTACAGACTTTACAATATTTGAGACTGAAACCTCGTAGATACAATACAATCAAAATTCGATTTGTGACATCAAGAGGCAACCTCAACATAAAACAAATTTTGGACTGTTTGATTAATAACAATGTTTGAACATTCATAGCTCTCTCAATCTGAAGAAGTAAAGTACATCCTTGAGAGATATTTAATTATCTCATATTAAATATCACATATAAATTTTTGCTCCTAATATCCATATATTTGGGGAGGCTTGTTCAGCTCTCAGAACAACTACTTGTGAGAAATTTTTAAATTAAACCTATTTTAACACTTACCTGAGTTTATTTGTGCTTTCAAGTGTAACCACCTGGCCTTAGAGGAACACAGATTAAAGCTCAGGTATCAGTTTCATTTAGTCTGGCCATGCAATTTACTGCTTAATAAAGACAAAGGCTAACTCACTACAGTGATGACAATTTTCCAGCACCTGTTCCACAATCTGCACCCACATGTCCAGGGAAACAAATTTACTCCCCTGCTGGAGACAAAGCTGCAAACAGAACACTGTGAACAGCTCTGAGGTGCAAACCCACAAATTTTGTTCGTATACACATACCAAAAGAAAAGAACACCAGCAATGTGACAGGAGATTAGGGTGACTTTATAATGTGATTTCCTGCATCTCAAACACACTAACATTATGTTCAAGGATGATGACAGATCTTGCAAAGTTCTTCTGCAATTTTTCAGCAAAAGAGGTTACTGCCCTTCCTAATTATCTTCTTGCCTAAGTGAAAAATCTGATTAGTTAGAAGTTTTCCACAGCTGGCCAAATTAAGCTGGTTGATCCTGCACTGGCACTGATCAATCAAACAGGATGCTGGTGTACAAAATGTCTCCCTCTCTCCTGCAGGTGTAAGTTTCAAAGTAGTAGCAATTGAAACTGCATGAGATAAGATTGACAAGAATTCCATCCTGGTCCTTTAATTCCACTATCAACCTTTTGGACAATAATGTACAAGTATACAAAGCACACACAAGGCTCTTTTCTGCTCTTCAGATCCTTCTACAAAAAACTGCTTTTAAGCATCAGCCTTCATCCCAGGTCTTTTTCCATGTTCTTGTACTGAAATTTTGAAATTGCAGCACACAATGCAAAACCAGTGCTGCAAATATAAATTATTTCAATTTTAGGGATGATTTTGCTGAAAGGAGTAGAGGAATGCCATTTTCACAACTCTGTGATTAGAAAAATTTCCTACATGAAGTCTTTTCTCAAAATCAAAACACTGTACAATATTTAACCAAAAAAATCCCAAACAAAAAAAATCTAAAAAGAAAAAAATCACAAGCACTAGATTAATACACAGACAGAACTGCCAGTTTAATTTGAAGGCTTTCCCAATTTCTGGATTTAATATGGAGAAGTTACTGAAAGCCAACTGAAAGTTTACCTGAACTATGAGCTATTGCAAGTATTTTATTAAAATTTAATTCAGTTGCTCTAACAATAAATAAGAAGAGAAAATTTCAATAGGAACTCACATCTACTCAGTAGCACACATCAATACATCTTGATAGTGTAACACTAACAAGTTTGATAGGTGCAGACTATTTTGAAACTTTGGTAGCTTAGCAGTGAATGACTTGTATTTGTAAACAGGCAACACTTTTTTAACAGGTGTCAACTGCACTTAGTAATAGAAAACAAAACCAAAGCATCTTCAAAAATTTGAACCAAAATATGTCAAAGACAATACCACTTTTTTAAAGATAGATATGTTAACAACATTTCAAAGTGAATTTTGACACAAAGATGAAAAAACAGTTTCAGGTATCAGAAATGACAGAGTCAAGCTACAGTTGCATAAACTGAGCCACTGTGATTCCCAAAGCACAGAACACACATGCTGAAAGGATGAGATCTAAGTCATACTTCGTTCACTGAAATGTTAGTGCAGTGGAGTGTGGCCAAGTGATATCCTCACAAGCCTCCTCTCAGCAGCAGTTGGATTCCAGGAGCAGTAATCAGAAGTATAGTTTCTTGTTAGAGAATATGGAGGGAAAAATGCATCATACCTCAAGCATATAAAAGCTACAGATGATTAGCATCTTCATATAGATAATACACACATTTTTATAGGAAGTGAGGATGTATCTTATTCAGTTAAATAGCTTTATCATCACTTTGGTTTTTGTGGGCAAATCAAAACACTAGCAGTATTACTAAAGGTTACCATTAACCTTCATGATCATAAGATAATAAAGCTATGTCAACTTGATTTTAAATGCTGAGCAAAAATCAGCAAAAATATTGTCAAACCCAGTTTTGATTAGTGCTGTTAGCAAGTAAGAATAAACTATGCTCAACTGACATGATTCATAGCTATCAAAGCTTTAAGTAATGACAAATAGCTTTAGAAGTTATCTAAAATCCTGGAGGAGGCAGAACCAGGGGGTGGACTAAACATTTCCAGTTTTAACAAACATAAAACTGGAGTAAAAGCAATTAAAGCTTTCTAGGAACCCACGGGCATTGGTCACACCAGTCACTTCCGTGAAACTGCAGGGGATGTTTACCCAGCTTCACAGCTCTTTCACTCCTAGCACAAAGAATGAGATTTCACGGATTATCAGTTACCAAACTCCCCATCCTGCTGCTGAAGGGCAGCGGGAGCTCCTCTGCTGTGAAGTGAGAGCACTTGCAGAGGAGCAAAGCAGGAGCTTCCCAGCCCTACGAGCCTGCACTGCCCAGCACCGAGTCACTGTGAGCAGCAGGGAGCTCACAGGATCCTCTGCAGGACTGGCACACCGGGCATGCCACAGTGAGCTCTCAGGTTCTTCCAAAACCCAGTGTTGCCTGCCCTACTTGAAATATCAGGCATCCAACTCTCATGTCTTTTTTATTAACTGAAAAGGAGCATTTGATAGCAAAATACTTTTACAGACAAGCTTACTCCCATTTTCTGTACCTTTGAAGAGAAAGACTGGATTTCATTAAAGAAACTAAAAATAACAGAAAAATGTGGAACATGTTTTCTAGAAAACTAGGACTGCAGAATATCAGTGGGAAGAGAAATTCAAACACATTAAGAGCTCTGGCTCTTTACCACCCAGTATGTTCAAAAGTTTGACAGAGATGTAGCAGTGACTAAATACTGATATCTACCATTTTCCTCACTGAAGCATTGTTTAAGCATAATCTGTAAATTTACACTTGTAACAAAATTGCCATTTATAGTTCACTGTACAAAGTAAGTAATTTTCTACAAGTACTTGTGACCGATCTGCCATAAAAGTTGAAAGGTGGTTAAAGCCATTAAACTGGGGAAGAAGGGCTATGATAACCTTCAAACAGCCTGCCTTCTGTCATCACACAAAACACTGCTGCACCAGTCAAAACTGCAGTACACCTGAAACATGGAGAACAGAGCTGCCAGACATGTTCCAAATTAAACCATGAAACTTGGAAGATGTACAAAGCTGTACCTCAAAGCCCATGTCAGCTTAGTGTGGGACTGCAAACACCACTATCCAGGACAGACAAGCATTTCAAAATTAAATCCCCCATTCATTCAGCCAAGTATATCTTAGGTTTTCAGAATTGGGTATGACCAAAAGTAAATTATACCCCTACCCCTAAGAAAATGGGATAACATCTGAAATTTTTATTTTTAAGTATGGAGACGAACTGGTTTAGTATAAATATCAGTAAAGCATTTTCAGTTTGTGCACTTTTACAGGAAAAAAAAAAATCTACAGAAAGTATCAAAACCCAATAATGGATTGCTCTATTCTGCAGGAGGAAACTTAATTCTCTTGTTTGCTGAGCTAAGAGAATCTACTTTGTACTGTCACTAATCATGTACAAAATACAGTGGTGTTCAACACAAATTTACCTCTCCTTTTACTTGTCCTGTTACCCTACCATGTGTGGTTGCCATGTGTTGCCTGCTTCTTTGCATACATTAAATATACCTTAGACACATAAACAATGTTTTTATTGATTTAATGAAAACCATATATTTTAAGAAAAGTAACCGTCCAACAAGGATATGGAAATTTGAAGGCTGAACACTCACAGGCATTTCAAGATGGGGATATTGTATCTTTTTAAATAAAGAAAGTAGAGAATTAGCTAGGTGGAAACAGAATTTCTTCTCAGCTTTATGCCATGTAAGAGCTCAACTGTGTACCTTGTGATGGATCAACTGACAGGCAACAGCCCTCTCCAAAAAACACCTCAAAACACAAAGAGGTAACAACAGTGTATTCTGTTATGGCAGATAAAAAAACAACAAATATACCTTCTGTCCTAAAGAAAATGCAGTTTAACCCATCATCAATAAATAAAGAAAACAGGACCAAACCCTTCAGCCTAGAACTATAAAATACCTTTGCTGAGCTACCCAAAGTTTGTGTCACCATACTACACTCCATTCCTATCAAGCCACTTGCTTACCTATTGTTACCTTAATTAATACAACTTGGGTAATTCTCAAACTGCTTTCTGCAAAATTACCAACTGAACCAAGCTAAGTCAGAGCCTAACAAACCTTTCTTCAACATATTCAGGCATGCAGAGCTTAAAGTCTACAGCACAAATCCACAATGACCTGCATCTGACTTCCTGCCTGGCATCCATGAAAAAGAAAAAGACCACTTCTCTGAAGGATTCTGCTTCCCATGCTGGCCATTACCACAGGCAGCAGTAGTGTGCATCACAACAGCACAAAGACAGGGAGCAACACTTTCAGTGCTCAAAGGTGAAAATGTGTTCCAGATCAAATCAAAATGAAACCAAACACTAAATTTTTCATGCTTTGAAAATGCACAATCCCCAGATCACTTCCCATTACAGCTCTTCCTACCAACATTTTATAATTCTTATTTTCACTTCACCTTCACCAACACCTCCTTTCCAGCTTGCTGGCATACAAGTCTCACCCTCCAGTCCCCTGCCTACTACCCTTGAACAGGAGCAGCCTGCCTGGGTTCTCCTTAAGTCACTTTCTACTGGGACTGCAGAGATTCCGTGTTCACAGTGTCCACCCACGAGGCTGAAAACTGACACTTGGTTTCAGGGCACTGGTCGCCAAAGATACACAGTTCATCAGGAACTTGGACCACACCCTGGCAAAAGGCAACAAAGAAACTTCATGCTCTCAGGATCTGGAAAGTTTAAGGATTTACAAAAGCAGCAGATTTCTACTTCCATCTCTGTCTTTTATTATTAACACATTCCACATTTCCTTCTTCATGAAATTAGACAAACTGCCATGCACTGCCAGCAGAAGAAAATGAAACATCATTACTGCAGATTTCCAAAAACCCAGCTGCTTTTTAGGTCTTCAGTACAAGGCTAATGAAGAAAGGCATACCTGTTACATAGCAGAGGATGAGGACTGTCTTGGCTGGAAAAAACTGATGGCTTTGACTTGAATGGCAGAAGTTGAATTGTAATGGATATTTGCTCCACAGTTATTAATTACAGTACAACAATGCTGTCCTTAGCTACAGAAAACAGGTAAGTAAATTTACGTACGCATCAGATGAAAGATCCCATCACAGGCGTTAATGTGAGACAAGAAGGAATTTCCTAAGCCTTGTCCAGTGTGGGCTCCCTTCACCAGGCCAGCAATATCCACCACATTCAGAAATGCTGGAATTTTGCTGAAATATAGAAGGTAGAAGTTTCATTACTAAAGCACATTAGCCAATATTTTTGGCACAGAAATAAATTCAGAACATGAAAATCCAACACTTCTTTGCTGAAACAAGTTAAACATCACAGTGTGGAACACACTAGACAGAATTCCCCCCATCCCATGTAAAACTTCCATTCTCTAAGTTCTCTGTAAATATTTATGTAAAATGAAGTAAACTAGTTTTGGAGTGTGGAATCATACAGACAACTACACAATAATCAAGCAGGCCTGGAAGGCTGTGGCATAAATATACCATGTGCAATGCACAGTTTTCACAGGACCAAAGGGATAAACAAAAAAGGCCATTGCACTCTGCTATTGCACACCTCCAAGGTTACCATTTAGTTCAGCAGGTTATGCAACCTTCTCAGAAGAGCATTTTTTTTAATACAGTGCTGATTATAATTAGTAGTGACCAGGGTAATGCAAACAATTTGGAAAAAAAACACAGATAAGATAGTTTTAGAATATAAACAGTTGTGAACAGCATAGTGAACAGCAAAGGGTTAAGCAGACATGTTTACATGATATTTTATACAGCAACAACAGAATGGTCATTAAGTTCAAATTAGCTGACAAAAAACAGAAAGAAGCTTTTAAAGTTACAGGAAACTTACAAACTGCAAACCTTCTATCCTCCACAAATTCTCAACTTGTTAAAAAATGAACAAATAACATAATGGGCATTAAACTTTACACGTACACTCTAAACCAAATTACTTCTCAAAATCGAGCTGAATAAAAAAAAAAACCCAAGAAACCACTAAAACTTTGTGATAAGGTGTTGACTAAAAGAACCTTCATATGCTCTATGCAACTAACACCATCATCATGAACAGTGGCAGAGACAGAACCACAGTGAAATGCTGCAAATCCCCCACTTGCCAAAGACCAGAAACTGCACACACCAGTCTCAAAACCTCCAGCTCGATGGCTCCAAAATAAATAGGTGGAAGAGTAGTTCATTCCTATCAAACACTTCATCACCATCATACTTCATGAGCACTATGCTAGGACTAACACAGCAGCTCACCATTTTACTGGCACTAAGTACAGCAGCAAATCCCAAACCCACAGCTTCCACACAGCCCCAAGGAGTGGAGTGTGACCACCCCAAGGCAGCACGGGTGAAAAGAGCTGATCTGGAAAGCACTCCCCCTGTTCTGTGGTGAGTGTTCTCAACAGGACATTCAAATCCAAAGATATAAATTCTGTGGTTCACCTTAAGATGCCTTTTCCAAAGCCCAACCTTTGCAGTGCTGCCCACAGACAGAATCAACCACAAAGGTGGGAATGAGGGCTAGGGATAACCTAGCCAGTAATCTCCTAGGCAGTATTACACTTCTGAAATCTTTATGGTCCACAGCCAAACTAAGCTTTATTTTTATTAGTGTGACAACTTGCTGATAAATACATGTTTCCAAATACTGAATATTTGACAACATGATTACGACAAATCTGTAACAGCAGCAAACTCCACTAGCAGGAAAGTCACCTGTTTCATCACAGTGCCTGGTATGGTAGATACAGCCCAGACAGAAAAAAATGTAGTTACAGAAATCTGTGGATCTTTGTCTCTGCTCTGAGCAACTGATTAAGGTAGAACGAAACACAATTCCAACTTTTTTTCCTTTGGTGCTACCCCACTTTCATTTGACTGCAAAAAACCAGCAGATGTGCTTCCTCACTTCAAATTAACTCTCTTTGGGGAGATATGATACACTAGACTCTGTTTGAATACAGAACATCAGTTTTGTTTTCAACCTTGCTCTAACACTTCCAAAGAAAAATTATTTATTTCAAGTAAAATAATTTCACAATACAAGATCTGGACAAAATCTCTTTGTTTACTAAGGTGAAGTTCAAAGTCACTAAACCTGTAGATATAATACCATAGGAACTTAGTGACATGCTCCATGTAATTAATATCTGTGATGTACTTAGAAAAAAACAATTATGTAACACAATACAGTGTGTTACTTATATTCAGGTAACACAGCAGTAACTTTTAACTTCACTAGGCCCATGAAAAGAAGGGCCCATCCTTGGGAAGACAGATATTGTGTGCTGCGAGTTAACGCTGTGGAATGTAGTCAAAAGTACACAAATATAAGTACACTATGAAGTAAACCAATTTTACAAATTTCACTTTTTTGCCCCACTACATTTTTTTAACTACCAGTACACAAACTCAGAACAAATCCTCATTTAAGACACTAGGAAGAATAACCCACATTCTGAAGACAGAAGTCAATAAATATGAATGCATTAACCCAGTAACTCCTTTTGCCTGATACAAGAACTAACACACTTCAGAAGTAACTGCAGGCAACTTCCCAGTCTTTGCTTTTTGACATTTAACTACTCAGCAGCAAGACAGAAAAAGCCTCTCTTTAAAGCACTTCTCCATTGTCATTTTAAACTGTGTTTTAAGAAAAACAAAGGTGGTGTAAGAAGTGTTCTATGCTCCCCTCTCACCTTTCTGGTGGGATTAACCTCCTGGCCAGCCATCAGAACAATTCACACTTTCACTACAAAGATGCCACATTAGGGCAAGACAGAGACCTTCATATGCAGATGGCCACTCTATCACCAGAATCAACCTCATTTGCTACACAATGGAAAAAAAACCCCAGCACATTTCTTTCACAGCTGAGTAACACAAGCAAGAGACCTTTGAAGTGTGTGGGTTTCCAGGGCGCTTTCTCACCTTCACTTCGGGTACCACAAAGTTCACATTCCAAGCAAATTAAAACTATTCCCGCTGTTAGACACCTTCCGGGTCTAAATCTGTTTCATCGTACAAAGATGAACACACAGAAAAACAGAAAAAGGCACAAGGTAGTCACATTTGTCTTTACTCTGAAGGACAAAGAGTCAACATTATGAAACTAAATAAACAGAGAACACTACACAGAATGAGGGGAAAGTACCATATACACTGAATATAGCTTATTGAAGACTTAACTGCATTTTGCTTTTTTTTTCCTCCTCCTCTAAACATATTAATTTCAATTTCTTAAGATTCATTAGTCAGCATTAGCATAATGTCACTGAGCCTCAAATGATCATCAGGAACAGGTGGCATCAACTGATCATTTATACAAATCAGTGCTACACCAATCTACCATAAAGCATGTCACAAGGATTTATAACATGAAACAGAACACCAAATCCAGAAGTATCTCTATATTTTAACCACAGGTTTAATTCTTGAGCAGGGATTTTTTACCACACTTGAAAAAGCATTAGCATTGAGTTCAGGTTAGTGTACCAGCTTCACTGTATGAGCAACCACACAGTAAAGAGCACAAGACTCACTGGGCCAGATAAAGTACAGTTTTGCAGCCTTGTAGTTAGGGCTTTTTCAGGAATAAAAGGCTTATGCATCCATAGGGTTACATATTTTGCAGAAAAGAGAAATTCTTCCTTCCTGAAAATTCATACAACTTAAGTAAGAGTCATCTGTTACCATTCACAAATGACCTGAAGTAAAAGCAGCAAGACAGAAAGAGAACATGCATATTGTGGCAATCTCTTTGAGAGCCATTCAACTCTCTGTCTGTCCTCACCGCTATTTTTGGCTCATTTCCAAACAGAACAGTTTGGAACTCCCTCTTCCAAGAGACTGTTACAGCTCCCACAATCAATCTTGCAAGCAGTTTTGACCAATGTAAGCACAACTGGGCAGTTAAAGGAATCTGTTTCCAAAGAATGAGGTACTGCAGACGAACCACGGTCATTTCTAAGAAGAATGATTTCATTAATAGCATTTTATCCATGGTACTGACAAACAAGACTTGAACCTAATGGCACATAAGCCAGAAGTGAAAAATCTGCTAATTAAATTGTGCTTATATGAATTATAAGAAGGTAAGAGAGACTCAATGTGGATTACAACACATGCTCTGTGTCCTAGACATGCCAAACACCTGCATTCTCAAACTATTCTGTAAGCTATTACACCAACAAAATACAACTAATTACATTTTGCCTCCTCTCATCAGGCAGAAAAAATGGCTCAAGTCACCATTACTTAAGACTTGTCATTAATTGCTGACAAACAAGCAATGCCAGAACACACATCACAGCCCAGCTGATTTACACAGCTCAGAACAAACTGAAGAGCAGGCAAAGTCAGTAACACCTAAGGAAAAAGAACATTAACAGCAGGATATAGTTACCAATTGCCAACAATTTTCATTAAAAAATGGGATTCTTTTACAGATGCTGATATGTTAACAGTCCCAGCCTGCTAAGTTATTGATCTCTCACTTTGAAACTACAGGTGATTTCCGTTTACATAAATGGTCTTCTTAAAACACAGCCCAAGTCCCACAGGATGTCTCTCAAACTCCCTCTGCTGAGCTGGTTTCTACAAAATGCTTTCCAGCAACTGTTTACATAATTTTGACTTTTAAACTTTTATCACGTATCTGAGTATGCTATCCTACAATGAGTTGAAGGGAACTTTCATTTAATATTGCAGAAGACTTTTCTGATCTAGACAGCGATGGGATTTACTCAGATTTAGTTCAGTAACCATCACTTGGGCAGTAAAGAGCTAAATGAATGCATTTTATCAATCTGCAATGCAATAGAACAAATCAAAGCAATCTGCTGAAAAAAAGAGATCCTGAAGTATAATGGACAGAGGTGGAATTTAAGAGGGGTATACATAATATATATACAAAATACCTATATATATAATACCTAGTTAAAACTTAGATATTATCCTCCTTTGAGATAACCAAAATTGCTTTAAAATTTAAGTTTGAAAAGGACATCCAAGACAGACTACAAATAGTCTACGTAGAAGAGAAACATTTGTGGTTGCAATAAACTTTGTGTTTGGGAACACGTGTGCAAGGCAACTCACAGGTGCAAACCGGGAATGAGACAAATACTGACAACTTTTTAAGCAGTTTGATTCATCCCTTCTCTCAACTCACTCCTGCTTATAATCTCATTTGATTTAAAGCTAGGGAGGAAGCAGAAACATAAGACTTCAAAATGACCTTTTCATTAAGATTTTCAGACAGGCTGATTCGTATCAGCCAAAGCAGTCATTGGGTGTAATTACTTACAGTTAGGCTGTAGTTAATTACCTTAGGCTCACAGTGCCTCTTCCTGAGTACTTCTTTTAGTTAGTCATGTAACTTAAAGTAGAAAAAATGCAAGTAATTGCAGTGAGGAGATTACTGGGGCACAAAATAAATGAAATAAGGAGGAAACTGCAGTTTCCTCTTCCACCTCGATGAAAACCATTTTGAGGCTGGACTCCAGTGTCACTTGAGGCACATCTCCTCGTCAGGCACAGCACATCACAACTGTGGCAACAGGCTGGGGGACCCATGGCCTAAGAGTGGTGGGTACATACACCCAGAGGCTTTCAAGCTATTTGTGAGCTGGGACACAAATCACTGCTCAAATTACATGAGTTTGACATACTTACATTTTAAAAAAGTAGTTCTAAGTTTAAAGTGATTAAGCAGCACTTTAATTAAATTTAAAACAAAAAAAAAAACATTATAATGAAGAAAATAGCTTCATTAAACTTTTATTAAGTTACTAAAATTTCTTCAGATGCACTATGCACACAGTTCTTTTTTTGTGTGAGACACTCATCACTCCTAAACACACAGTGTCCCATAAAATATTAATTGCAGTTAACAGAGCAACTCTTTCTGGCTTCCATGTCATTATTTTCATGTCAGGAGCTACTTGTTGAGATGAAAAACATCTTTTTTCCATTACAGAATTAGGAGACCTCATCCTCTGCTACCTACTTAATATTCATAGATAGGTGGGGGGAAAACCACCTTTCTGCTTTAGTTCCTGCTGAAGTCGATCAGTCTACAGAAAACACTCTCTTTCCAGTTACAAAACTGGAACTAATCCAATCTTTAGTCTGTAAAACCTTGCTTGAATGTATCTGTACTGCATTAACAGAGGTAGGAGGACAACAAAATTCAAAATCAACCATCTCCTTTCTGAGAAAGCTACAGATGGGCACAGTGTAACAAATGAGTTTTCACTGAATATTGTATGAAATTTGTAACAAACAAATAAGTAGTTTAAATACATACATTAAGTTAGTAACATAATATAAACAAATACCTTCAAATCACGAGCATTCAGAATTGTGTTTAATATATTAAGGTTTCTTTTTTTTAGTATCTGCAGTTTCATTCACACTAAAAAGCACACAGTAGTAACACTGAAGCTCAAAGAAATCATCTGTATCATTTGGCAGCAACATAGCAGCTTTTACTGTAAGTTCTTAGAGCCCACCTTCCGTGTACAGTCTATATCATTCAACTTTACTGTCAATAGTCACATACATCCCACTGCTGCAGAAAGAAAAAAAGCATACGTTACAAGTTCTGCCAGTGTACTTAATCTATTAAATACAGATTTACCTGTAGATAATTGTCTCTCAATTTTTGCCTATGTGATTTCTCTTACAAACATTTACACTTCCAGTTAATACCAGTCAGCTTTCAGCATGGGCTAACAAGTGACAGCACAGCAGCCCCAATGAAGCTGATCCGTTCCTCTCTTCTCTTGTGGAGACAGGAATGGATCTCCAAGCAGCAAACAGTACTTGAAGATGCAACTGTTCCTCCAATGGCAGACGGGCAGAACTAACTCCCACCAGCAAAGCCCCAGGCAACAGAGTCACTGTGGCTGCAGCAGAGCAGGCCCAGCTCAGTGGCACAGACAGCAGCTGCCAGCCCAGCCCTGCCCCTCGCCCCTCTCCTGGCTCCCTGCAGGCACCAAGGCAAGATCACTCTGTCCTGTCACACACTATTTCAGTTAAGACAAAGTCACCCCTTGTTTCTTTTCCCCATCTCCCAACAATGACTGCACTTCTGTGAAGACTAAGTGTAACATATGGGAAATAAAAACCCAAATGCTTTAGATTTTGAAAGACAAAATCTTGAGGCTAGACAAGAGTCCAATTTAAAGAGAATTCACTGTTTATAAACATTGTGTGTGCACAGATGGATTACATCTACTAATCCAAACAAGTAGAAAATTACCACAGAATGTATTACATAAAGATGAAGAACAAAATCAAGACTATACAGAGAAATTAAGACATTTAAATTACAATTCAGTAGCCTATCTTTGTGACTACAGCCTTCTTTTCCTGAGTTAGTCTGAGGCAAACAAGCACAAAGAGCCCAGTAAATTACCTCAGTCTAGTGTCCTACTGGACTACCACTAATTTTCTCTGCTTTATTACTGTTACAGCAAAATACAAAAATCATATAAGCAGCATAAGTGAACTCAGGAGATATAACTATCCACTAATGCCCACATCCATTAAGTAACAAATGTCTGTAGAAAGTCAAAAGATCATTCAAATAAAAGCTGATTATCCAGCTTGTTATCAAACTCAGTATATTTACAGAGTAAAGACAGAAAATATACTATTTTCATTAATACTTTAGAGCAATGAGTTAGGAGAGAGGGAAGGAGAATTTGTGAGTCAGAGAACATACATACAAGTATTTACAATCTTAGCACTCCCTGAGAAGATAGATGGCCAAAGGCAGGGTGAGGGAAGAGGTAATAATCTCCGTGTCACTTCAGCTATTAATATGGGAGTAGCCCTTCATAGCCAAGAGAGAATAAAAAGGGATTACTGACATGGCCAAAGCAGCACTAATAGCACAAGTTAGAAGAAAACTGGCAACAAAACTTAAAAGCTGTGTCATTACCTCTGCACAGTCAACAGCCTGAAAGCTCTGTCTCTAATTCAGCAGTTTTAAGATCCATGCAGTAACCATCATGCTTAATACTGACTTGAGCAGGAAAAACAAAATAACGTTATAACAATCCACCTAAACAAACAGCTTCATATTAATGCAGTATTTAAAAACTGCACAATAGTTACAAACAGAAACAGCTTGCCTAGACCTGACAATTAAGTCAGAAAATGGATTTTTGGTTAGCAACTAATCAATCTTTTTTAACTGTGGATGAGATCTGGTTCTAAAACTGAGGCCCAAGAGTTGGAAAAAAGCATATGTGTGCATGCTAGTTTGCCCCATGATTTATGTACTCTCACTTGATTCAGGATACCTCTGCA
Organism: Ammospiza caudacuta; assembly: GCF_027887145.1. Classification (NCBI taxonomy): domain Eukaryota; kingdom Metazoa; phylum Chordata; class Aves; order Passeriformes; family Passerellidae; genus Ammospiza; species Ammospiza caudacuta. The sequence continues at coordinate 23,132,260 of NC_080600.1, read as the reverse complement.
AGTAACTGCAAACTAAAATTAATGAGTCACAAGTCCCTATTTAAGTTCCTGTTTTCTGAAAGCACCTTAAATTTTGCTGTTCAAGCAAAAAAAAGAAGTTCCCACATTGAACATACACAGCAGTTTACAGTCAATAGCAAAAGAACCAAAAAATGATGTGACAAAATTAACACACTCCTGAAATAATGAAAGAATCAGGACAAAGGAACAAGTAGCAGAGCCTACTGAAAGGAGAGAAAGGAGAAAAATCGGGGACGAAAAACGACTGCCCACAAAACTTATTGCCAAATAACTGAGGATGCAGGGATAATGAGAGATATTTGTTTAGCTTCATAGAGCACATACAATATTCTGAATGTTTCAAAGTATAGGGTGGAAATCTTTCAAATGAGCAACCTTATGATAAGTTAAGTATGTCCACTACTGTTTATTTTACAAATCTCTTCAGAAGATCCTCCATGGCACCTGGGAGCAACCACCTTCAAAGACAGGAACAACTAGCACCAAATGGTGCTGAGCAATGACTGAGAGCTCCTACATTTACCATTCTTATAAAATAAAGGTCTTATCAGGAGTGTGGGAAAGGTAAAATCCAGGTAGACATATAATTTCACATTCTAAAACGATGTCAGTAACAAACTTCCAGACATTATAGTTGCATTAAACTTTCATGAAAAGTTTTGGTTCAGTAATACTACTTCAGCTGCCTAACTGCAGAAAAATATTAAGAATTACCTTGGAGGTTTGTGATACTGGCATAGGAAGTCAAATCTGTCATCTGGCACAGGCACTCGACTCTCATTCGGATCAATAGTACAGAAAGGAAAATTTTCGGCTGCCGCTTGACTCTTTGTTAACACGTTGAAAAACGTTGATTTCCTATAAATGACATACAAACATTCTTAAAGTAGCTCAATTTAGAAGCATTTAAAAGTACTGGATTAAACCCCATTTTAACCCAAAGCAATACTGAGCTTTCCATTTACTTCAACAGCAGTGACATTCCCCTGATTCTAGCAGAAAGCACACACATCTGGAATGCCCCACTGAAACCCAGTGATGCTTACCTCTCCTCTCTACCCTTTAAAACTCCCCTAAGTATGTATATTGTACACACATGTTAGCAAAAAAGAAGTCAAAAGCAAGGCACAGCCCTACTGGCTATTTCTCATTTTCTTCAAGTACAGCGAGACACCAGTATGGATGCTTGAAACTTTTCTTTTAACTAGTTTTGCCATGACTCACCCTTTCCACAGGTGTATATTGTTCCTTAAGATTTATTTACATTGTGACACAATTTCAGTATCTTAGCAATAAAAGTCAACAATGAAAAGAGAAAACAAGTGGCACAAAAAGCAAACCACATCAGTTAATCAGTTACCAATAATCTTTGGTGCATATGAAGATACAGTTATACCTTACCAAACTATTTTCATCCTTGTTAAGTATCAGTAGCAACAAGTCTACTCTACCAGGGGAAAAAAAGAACACTTTCCCTTAAGCCAAGTAACAGATTACTTTGTTAGCTGGCATTTATTAAGCCGAAAGAGCAATTCTTGATTTATTAACTCCCAAATTTTCTACAATAAATATTCAGGTTGTTGTGATTTTCAGAGCTGCTCTGCATACAGCCAACAAGCTCAAAAGTCACTAACAATTTTCTTTGAAAGTTATGTCATAACATAATTGAAAATGCTATTTATACCCATTGACATGCAGTACAATGCTACAGCTAATTATTTCCTTTATGGAGCACATCTTAGCTACACCCTGAAAAATAAAATAAATTATAATGAAAACATAAGACAGCAGTGCTTACAGCTTTAAGACATGCACACAACCTAATTTGTTAAAGATTGAGAATGCTGAGACCTTCACTTAGCAAACAGGATAGAGGAATTAATACCAAAAAGTTTCCCATGTATATCCTCCAGGTAATCAATTCATTCTCCTTTTCAAGTAGAACTCCTGTGAGGAGCCACAACAACTACAGATGAGAAGCATGACAGAAATCAATTATTAACATTCCAGCATCTCTTCCAAACTGTCACTTAGGCCTGTCTCACTGAGAAGACTTCTTCTTCTCTGAAGAAGTTTCAAGAAACAAAGTCTTCTTCACTGCTAATGACATGGAATAATTAACCCCTTGTTGTACATCATCCCAAAACATAAAAGGAATTTGTTGTACACGTTTGCCTAAGTATTTGCACGAAAACATGCATTACGCATACACTACAGTAGAAGTAAGAAAACAGAAAAGACAAAAGACTCAGGTTTTATGAAACTCAGCAATTACTAAGACTTTTCCTTTCTTCGAACCCTTGCCTATTATCCTGTCCAGACTCGTACACACCTGCCTATCGCTGCCAGTTTTGCGTCGCTCCAGCCGCAAGTACTTCCAGCTAAAGATGGAAGCGCATCACTGAGCAGTGAGACTCGTGTCCCCCAGCTCCGGTGCGCACCTGTCCGTGCCCACCCTGCGCAGGGCACCCGCGGGAACACCGGGCAGCCTCCCCGCCCGGCCCCCAGCACCTACCCCACGTTCGGCAGCCCGACGATGCCGATCTTCAGGGACGTCCCGAACCTTCCGATAATCGGGTGCGACTTAACCCCGTCGCCTCCCTTTTTCGGGGGCATCTGCAAGCAAGAGGAGGGCACACTGAGCTCCCCGCGACACCCCCGCGCCCCCTCCACGCCCCGTCCCCTCCCGGCGCGGCGCAGCGGCCCAGCCAGGCCTCCGCCTCCAGGAAGCCGAGGAGAGGCCCCCGCGCGGCGGCAGCAGCGGCGGCCGGGGCCCGTGCGCGGCTCCTGCGGCCGGGCAGGCGGGCGGTCCCGGCCGTGGTCGCGGTCCCGGCTCACCTCGGCGCGGAGCCGCCTCGGAGCAACAGCGCCAGCGGCCCCTCGCACGCGGACGCGCCGGCGGAAGGGGCGGCGCCGCCACGGGGGAAAGGTCGCGCCGGGCGGGAGGGGCGAAGCCCCGGTCCCGCCCCGGCACGGCCCGAGGCCGGCCCGGCAGTGACAGCGCGGCACGGCCGCGGCCCGGCCCGGCCCGGCCGCAGCTAACAGCAGCGGCTGCCGCGGAACGGCGGAGCACCCGCGCTAATCACAGAATCGACGAGGCTGGAAAAGACCTCTGAGATCGTGGAGTGCAAGCTATGCCCAAACACCACCTTGTCAACCAGACCATGGCACTCACAGACCATGGCACTGGGTGCCACGTTCAGTCTTTTCTTAAACACCTCCAGCAACAGAGACTCCACCATCTCCCTGGGCAGCCCATTCCAATGCTAAATCGGCCTTGCTGTGAAGAAATTTCTTCTCATGTCCAACCTAAACCTTCCCAGGAACAGCTGAAGAAGACCATGTCCTCGGTCACTGGGTGCCAGGGAGAAAAGGCTGACCCCTACCTGGCTACAGCCTCCTTCCAGGGAGAGGTACAGAGTGATGAGGTCACCCCTGAGCCTCCTCCTCTCCAGGCCAAGATCCCGGTCCTCTGTTTGCCAACCCAGGTACACCAGAGCAGGAAGCACTGGAAAGGTGAAAGAGCCCATGCCCAGAGAAGTGCCATAGCCAGAGAATGCTTTTTGGATTCAAAGGAGCACTGGAGCTGAGGCACACCACTAGATTTTTGTGCATGCTTATCTAGATAAAAAGGCATATGGTCAGGAGACTCTTGTAACTACATTGTGATTGATTTATAACATTTACATGGCAAATTAATAAAATAAAATAGAGAGGTTATGAAGAACAGATGAAACATTTAGAATCTATGAAAAATTATTGTAGAAAATGTTACAGAAGTCAGATCAGGACACTTAAAAAAATTAGACATTTTCTTTAACTCAGGCTCTGCTTCTCTGAACCATTAAAGACAGGCACCATCAAGTGTTGCCTGCTAAGAAAATTGAAGGAGAGAAGGCAGTAAAAACTATTCTTACAGCATGCCCTATTTTAAGGCAGTAAGACAAAATTCTCAAAACTTGAAAAACACCAGAGTGAAGGAGTCAAGGTGAGAGTATCATCAGATATATATCATCTTAGCCACAGTAAAAGGAATATACTATTGAACATATTTTTGAATTTTTTTTAAAGAAAGGACACTTTTTTACTAAGCCTAATCTGAAATTATACATAAAAAATGTCTGTTACAACTTTTACATTTCAGTGGCATGAGATTTTTGCAACAATAATATTGAGGAAGAGAATGCTGTAACTGTTCAGTTTTTCTATTAGCATAGTGATAATAACAGTTTTTATGTGGTATTTCTACTGTCTTAAAATCTACCATTATACACATAAGAGGGGAAAAAAGTATATCTAATTCAGATTCAGATACAGTTACTTAGTTGTTGGATAAAGCTAATGTATTACTACACCAAACATTCAGTAAAATTGAAATTAACAGAAATTATTATAAATTCAGCATAGCACCAGCACCCTTCACATACATAAATTACAATCTTCAGTAATCAAATTTAGTTTCCTTTTCAGGAACAAAATAAAAACATCATTGTTTTCCACCCTTTTAAAGTTCAAGACTCTTTACTTGTCCTGAAAGCAGTGTTCTGCAGGACTTCTTCACAGAAACAGTACAGGATGGATTTGCCTACCTCTATTAATAAGGCCACAAACTTCCTGAAAGGCTACTTTTGGAGAGCTTTTCTGCTTATTAAATTTTCCCACAATCTAAAGCTCTTACCAGACTATTTTGTTGTCCAGCCTAGGCACAATAGCTCTCAGCAGATGAACATCTTGTCTTCTTAAAATAAAAATATTTAACTTTACCAATTTGTAAGCACAATACAGGTATAAAGCATAAGCAGTCTGATACATGAAGTAAAGGAGTGTATGTGTGTGTGTTTGTGTATACACAAAAAATAAAGCCTACTATAGATATAATTTTGATTTTAGCTGTTGGGGAAAACAGCTGAACTGGAAGAGAAAAGGAAATTAAAATCCTGCCTACCTTTGTTGCAGTACTTCAATGTGACTACATAAAGTACCACAGTCAGCAATGTGTGTACAAAAATGTGCAAGTTTGAATGTAAGTTTTTAATTTATGCTCTTCATTTAAGGTACTGTAAAAACGGCCCACTTCTCCCCTTCCCTCTCCCCTCTCCCCCTCCATAGCTCCTATATCCACCTTACTGTTAGCACGGCCACTTCACCAAATGCAGATCCAGGACTTCAAAGCATGTGATTCTTTCAGCTAGAAATTGACTCATGACCACCTAACACTTCATCTTACATGCTTTTGATTTCAAGTTGCTTTTAAAGTCAAGGTTTGCCTTATTTGGCTGAATTTTCTATCCAAATCTGTCATAATGCTGAAAACCTCATTTTAAACTGGCATACATAGTTTAAACCATAATAATCTTGACCATATTACATAAAAAATGTGTTTTATAAGTTTAATGGAAAAAACCACTAACATCTAGAAAGCAATCATCTCAATGTCAACTCTCCAACACTGAAGTACTGCACAAATACAGCTTATTGTACAGCTGGATCATGTGCAGAAGCCAAACAGCCCTGGAGCAACTCTACCTGATTAAAAGCAATGTTTAAGAGACAGTAATAAAACAAACAGTTTATTGTTTCTGCCACCAACAGTCTTTGCTTTCTGCTGCCCAGAACATATATTTACAGCAAAGTCACCATTAACTGCAAAAATAAGCGGTTTTGTAGAACTGAGAGAATAAAGACAGAGCCCCTGATCCTTGCTGTGACCAGGTAATATTCAGTGCAGCCCAGGGGGTGAGAAGAACACAGCTGCTTTTGTACACTCCAGCTTGGAATTACCCAGGTCCCTGCCACTTGAAGGGAGCCAGATGACTCCCAGCAATAAATACACTCAGTACTAAAAAGAAACACAACTCAAGGGCATGGTCTAAACTAAATGGTTTTCATTGAGTTCTGTGAAGTTTAAAGGTAGTCATCACACAGCTGAACTGTTCCTGAATACAGTATTTTTAAACATTACATTTGGTAGAGTTCAACAGTGTTTGTTCTTCTAGCTGTGGATTTGGCTGATTTCATGGAGAATCTGAACTTAGTCCATTCTTTATACACTTCTAGTCATACTGCCCTTTGCATTTTATATTTATGCATTTCTATTCTTTTGTATTGATAACTGTCCTTGTTTTAATGGTAACAGATTAGTGGTTAATGGTGTTAGTGCAACTCCAAAGATGGTCAGGACTGCTGTGGTGGCATAAAACATCTCTCTCACCCCTTTCTGTGGCATCCCAGACTCTCTCAGTCTAGAAGCATCTAGTGCTAGTGCAGAACAGCCTGATATGCCACATATTATTAATATTTCTAGATCATACCTCTGGAAATATCAGCTGAATTTCATAGCTTTAACACAGACAATGTCTCTAACAAGCATAATGCATACTGAAATGTTCATAGTGAGAATAGTGAAAGAGATGTGCTCACAAGAGAGAAAGCCAACAAGAGAGAGGTTCTATAGTAGGACAAATTACCAGTGAATTAATAAAATTTCAGTTCAAGAATGACAGGTCTACTTTAAACATTCCAGTACCTTTGCAAAATAAAAGTACTACTATAAAAGAAAAATATTTTTATGATTAATACTAATAAAAACAGAAAAAAATTAAATTGGGACTGATCATGAGGTGAGCAATACTAGGGTTTTTCTAGCTCTCCAAGAGGCATTCTAGCATGACCTTTTTTTTCAACAAATAAACCATATGACCAAAAAAAAAAACTGTTAAAACAAAACGAATGGTAGTGGTCTAATAAACAGATGTAGATTTCACTTTATTTAGCATTGTAAATGGTAGCACTGAATTGTGTACTAATCAAGTGACTTAATAGTTAAACAACAAACTATGAAAAAGGAGTATAAGTATTAAATGCTTCTCATGCCTTGAAGGTTATTATTGAACATGAAAGAAGATCCTCTAATTTATAAGTAGGGAGACTTCTGTCTCTGCCTTTGGACTATACCTGAGTTTGGACTATACCTGTGTACTTCAATAAAAGAAAGCAAACAAAAATTCAAAACCAGCCCACCCAGCAAGAATGCTGATTAGGAATAAACCCACAGGAGGACTTATTCTTGAATCAGTTTTTTGCAATCTTTGGACAGTGTTCAGCAGCATTAGAGACAACAGCAAGAAAGAAACCTTAGGGAAAATAAAATTACTTTTCTATAAAGGTCTCTAAACTCTACATTTTGTGTCGGGTACGAGTTTGAAGTTACAACATCAAAAGCCAAAATAATGTGAGTTTTGGCATTTAATGTAGATTTTTAACTGTGTGCAATTAAATGCCTATGCAAGAATAGTAGACTTGCTAGCTTTAAAAGACAATTAATCTTTCTCTTCTAGGGCACAAAAATGTTTGTGATGTAACTTCTTAGGATAGACAGAATTATCCCATTTATTGAACACAGCAGAAAAATGTATAGAGAGATCTGTCTGGATGGTTGAACTTCAAAACATGATCTCATAAAAAAAAGCCACAAACCTCATTCTGGATCTAATGCAGATTGAGCAGTTATATTCTAGCCTCATAAGATACATTCTATTTTGATGGAAGAACAAAATGAGATACCTAATAAAGTGTGCTAGTTAGGTGATAATGATACATTTTATACACTACATATTTGCAAAATGACTGTAAAATGAAAACCAAACAAAATATTGAAAGACATCATGTAGCAATTCTGGAAATCTTTAAAATTTTTTCTGTATTATATTTATTCTACCTCAACTTCAGATTGTAAAGTATTTTATAACCTGCTAAGTTCAGATAAAAGGGATTAATCATAGTCATCTACATTTCTAGAGGCCTAGAAAAAGAGTTACTTGTGGGAAATAGTTAGGACAGTATTTGCAAAATAGCAAAGAATTCTTTATGCTCTTGAAAATCTGCAGCCTTTACCAGGTCACCCAGAATGCTCACAAAAACTGCACGTAGGGCTGGATGTGGAGCTTGGTGCACAAAAAGGGGGTGGGATATGTTCCTCTGGGCTTATTGATTAAAGCCCAAAAGCACATCAGCCCTAGAGAGAGGGTAGCAGGGATACAGACTACACCTTCAAGATGGGATTGCAGAGGAAAATGTCAAGAGTTTACAACTGCAGTCAGCTAGTTCTGCCTCATGAAGCTATATTGTTTAGTATGATCAGATGAGTGTATATCTCAGTCCAATTCAGAAACATTGTCATGGGTAGCACTGCACCCTTTGAGAAGGTGGGGCGACAGTTCTGTTCTACATTAGCATTACAGTGACCTCTGTAAATACAATGGAGATTTACTCTATACAATGCTTCTGTTTACATGTAAACACTAATAGCATACTACTGATACTGCATTCTTATGGTTATAATAAGAATCCAATCATTTCTTCCTCATACCTCAGCTACTATATTACAAAAATCCAATAAAATCAATTTAAAACTCAGATCACATATATATATAATTTTCTTTAATTTCATGGTAGTGTTTTTATTTATAAGAAAAAGTCACAATGCAATTATGCCTCACTTGTGCGTTCAGGAAAGGACTTTTTAGCTACTCTGTCATTTCATAACTCTCTATTTGGAAAAGCTTAGAAGCTCAGCAAAGCTTCACTCAATGCCAATGTTTTCCCCATAATTTACTTACAAAGTTGTTCCTAACTTTCTATTCTCAACTGTGCAGTACTCTCATCTGCATATGTTGGATTTGCCACGTTTTAACTTAGGAAACAACCTGTATATGCACACTATTGGTGGGGCCAGCATAAAGCAAGAGCCCACAGCAACTGCAGAGACCCTGGCAGTCCTTATCACTAAAGGTGCCTTGTCACAGCTGCCTTGCACCCACCATCATCTGGCACAAGTGCTCAGGTGCCAGTGCACCTGATATAAACCTGCTCAGCAGTCAGCTGCCCACTGTATCCCATGCCCTGCTGTCCTAAAGGAGAGTTACAGTCACATCCATATCTGAAGACATCACTGTCCTGCCCTGCTTGCTGCTGCTCTGGAGGATGCACACAGCAGGACTGACTGAGCAGCCAAAGCTTGAGAACAGCTCTGCAGAGGAGTTCTGGAAAGACAATAAAACCCTATTACCAAACACTAAGAAATTACTTATCACGTGGTAAAGCTTACTATCACCATATTAAGAAATAACACGTGGTCATAGAAATTCCATTGCCTCATGATTGTAATATTTTTGTGGGTGCAACCAAAGCTTGACTTAACAGCATGACTGCTTGGACACAGATTTCACTAGGAATTCCAGAACCCAAATAAATTCTGGAAAGGGATTTTCTGCCAGGGTTTAGCTACTGGCTGCCACTACGTAATTTCTGCCCCAATGAAGAAACACAGGAATATGGCCTACCACAAATAACTGTTTTTCTGCCAAACCTAATCTACATTATTTTTGCACTTATTCCAGTATTTTTTATGCTGGAATTATGTACTTTGTAAGGCAAAGTACAATACTTTGTAAGGCATATATATATGTGTATATTTATATCCCAGTCTCCCTTTTGAACCAAGACTTTGCTTTACAAAGTATTTTTATTCCTCTCAGCTTTATTTAGACCATCACATCGTTACTACAATGTAAAAGAAAGGTTTGTGCATCAGCAGCAAGTGCATTGAGAACCCTAAAGTGGAGAAGAACTACTGCTGATCAGCTGTGAGAAGGCACTGAAATAACATCAGAAGAAGAAAGACGTGGCCATTCTTGTGACAGATGAAAAAACCTTTAATAGTTTAATTTTTTACGTGAGTGAAACAGATTGAATCTCTCTTTATGACACTGAAATCTTGCCTGTCACAATGAACATTCATAGGGAAGAGCAATCTTTATCAGAAAGGTACTCACTTGCCCTGCTCTTGCGCTAAGGATTCTACAACATTTGATATGCCAGTCACAATTTACAGGGCTCCTGACATCATCCAAGAAACTACACGTTTGTGTTGGTCTTTGTTAAAAATCAGGTTTTTAAAGTGTGCCCCTTTGTTTCTAACCACAGGCTATCTGATGAGAAGTGAATACAGTTATCAGCTGGTGGCACAGAACTTTATAGTGTCAAGAACATGAGAATCTCTAAAAGATCCATGGCCTGTACTCATGGCTGTCTAATATGAGTGGGCAGCTTAAGTAACTTACGAAAGTTTATTTCCTGACTGCACAGAGCTTTTACTGTCAAGTTACATATTATGGTTATTCGTTTTCAAGATGGGCAATATTTTCTTGTGCATTACATAAACCTGAAGTGGAACATATTATTAAGGATTTGAGGTATCTAGCTCTTTCAGACTGCTTTAAAAAAAGAGTCAAAGACTGCTACTTGAAGTTATACAAGATCCCTTCAAGATATTTGTAGAACATTGGACATGAGAAAATACTCTTCTCTGCTTATTTTCCTAAATATCTCTTCTATGAACCATCCTTTTATAATAAATGCCCGTGCTGATAAATCTTTAAAAAGCACTACAGAAATATTAATTATGTTGTGATTGTTTATAGTTTTTCCCATAATAACATCTTGTGTGTATTCTGTTCATTTTTGGGAAGGTCTTATGATCTAATCTCCAACCTATTTAAAAGAAAATGCTTTGTGTGCCATTTTGTACTCATGGTCATTTGGAGTTCTATTTCAGTTTCATTAATATTGATGGAACTTATCTCTGCACTCATTCTCAGCAGATTCTTTGAAATTAATCTTCAGCATTTACTATGATTTGTTTCTGTTTTCTGCTTCATCCCTGAATCCAGCTCTTCTCTAGTTAATTTTGTTTTCTTTATTTTTATCCACTTGCTATGACGGTTCTACTACTTGTGCCACTTGGTGTGTCAGTCCTTTATGGGATCCCTGTTTCGTCTCTGCCTTTCACTGTGATTTTCCATCATTATGGGCCTCTTGAATAAAAATGTAGCCCTTGTTTCTGACAAAGTCCATGTTCCTTTTCTTTCTGTGTGATTTTCCATCATTATGGTTCTTAAATTTCTTGAATAATGATATATACTATGAACAAATGCATGAAGCAGTAATGGCTTCATCAGTGTTTTCTAAAATATATCTGCAGCTTTTAGAGCATACAGTGCTACAGCAGAGTCTGTGTCATGTTTGTAAGAGCATGATTTTTAAAGTGTATTTTGTAGGCTATTGATGACTATGCCGCTCTGCATTAAAAATCTGCCTTCTTTCAAATATTATTTACTCCTCAGGATAATGGTTTCAAAAAGATAGTTGGGGAATAAGTACTAGCATTAAACATCTTTGTTTAAAATGGTAAAAACATACCATAAAAAAAATGTTTTTACCAAACATAAATGTTACCTTGGTCCTGTAACCACTATGTTACAGGACTAACAGAATTCTTGTTAGGTGTTTTACATGAAGGATGTATGAACAGATGTCAGAGTTCTTATTAAAACAAGTCAACATTTTAATTTGAATCAGCATATCATATTAAACGAATAATCAGAATAAGTGTTTTAAAATTATATCTGCAAAAATGTGATAAAAGTTGTACTTCAGTACTAATTAGTGTTATGTCAAATCCACTATGAAAACCAAAAGTGTAAAGATGTTTAAAGTTAAACATCAGTTCACCAATCTGAACTACGGAAATCTTTAATATGCCATAATGTAAATCAGGGTAAAAATAGGAACCGAAATATTATAAAATATTTCCTACCTTATTTGACAGTAGTGGCACAGTAATCTAGTCCACAAAGTGCTTTAGTGGTTTAAAAGGGGGGAAAATGTTAATTACAAAACACTAAGTATGTCAGTGATTTCAGCATTACTTTCTTTTTTTTAACATAGTCTGTAAAATTATATCCATTAGTATTTCATTCTGGATAAGAGATGGAAAGCTTGAAGGTCTTAAAGATCTAGAGAGGCTTGCCAAGGTAGACCATCATTTCCAAAAACATTTATAATGGTATTTACATTTGGCTACAATCTCTCACACCAAAATAAATGGGTCTTGTGATATTAATTAGAGAAAACCCAGTCCTACATGTCCCGTTTCCTTCCATTTGAAATTCCGTGAAATTCTCTAAAAAAGCCAAAGTGTGTAATGCCCCTGCTGATGGCTCCAGCTAACTGTCCCGGGGCTGGGAACACTGTCCCCTTCTCACCAGAGCAGCTGGTGGCCTGGAGCAGGTGAGCCACACACAGAACTCCAACCAGGCACAAAGGGTGACAGCAAGACCAGTGGGAACAGCTTCCCCAGATCAGGCAAAAATCATTCACTGCCAGAAACATCAGCAGTGACAAAACAAGTGAGTGGTCAAGTTGGGTAGCCAAGTGACAAGGGACTGGAGATTAGATCACATGATCTTCATAGAACTAGGAGTTGGCACACCTACAACCTCACACCGGAGTGCAAACATACCTCTCAACAGACAACAAGTCCCCAGTGAGACTCTCTCCCACAGGTCTATCCACAGCACCTGATCCCAGGTGACAGTTCTGCCCCAACACAGGCAACCAGATCCTCAACAGGTGGACAAAGGCTGTCATGACATAAGTGACCCTTATGCTTCACTCAGGGTCCTGACTCAAGCAGCTTTCAATAACTGGCACTCCTTACCTTGGTGCCTTGATACAGCTGAGAATCCTTTTATGTCCCTCTCAGTTTATCTTCCAAAGAATCAATGACTGTTTAATAATGTTTGTATTAATGATTTCTCCTTACTCCATTCCCTTACAATATAAGCATAGAGCCTCAGTGACAGCTATTTAGCTGCGCTGCTGGTTCAGTGAAAAGCCTTGGGAAGATCACTAATTTATGATATGTATCTGCCAAATGATGATCCCACTTCAATTTTCTTCCCTCACAGTGTTTTCTAGATTGGAATGCGTAGGTAGGTGGCCAAGTTTGAATAGCTGTGTTATGTTAGTTCAGTAACAATGAAGTGTCATTATTTTTGGAGAATGTTAGTAACTGGTGTATGGCCTGACAGGTGCATCTGAAACATTTACAGATCTGGGAAAGCAATCTACAGTCACTCACAGAGCTGTCTTCAGCCATTCTAATGAGAAGATGAGATTGTTTTGCAGTACAAAGTGGGAGAAGACTTAATAGAATCAGTCACAGTTTTAGTGGTACTTCTGCTTCAATAACAAATTTATGTCAATTTATACCAAATTTTCTTAAGTAGATGGTTGAGAAAAATGTTACTATTTTTTTATCTTCCAGGTAAAAGGTAATTCTCTTTTCATTTTATCTGAGATAAGTTTTGAAGTAATTTCTCAAAAGCAAGTTTCAGTCCATCATTAAATAATAACTTGAATGATTGTTTCTCTTTTCTTAACTCTAACACTGGAAGCATACTTGCCCTTTCTGAATCTGCAAGTTCCAGTCCTCATGATTCTTTGTTTCAGAGTATACTAGCACAAATAGTATATGACTACTGTCCCAATCAGCCTTAACTCCCTCCTATTACAGGAAACAAAAGTTACAACATTTTTCAGTGTATCCAAGTTGTTTTCCCTAATTCAGCAGACTCAAGATGACATTCTTAATTTTACTGTGGAAAGAGACAAACCATGTCTTGTTTTCAAAGCAAAAGAATAATTAAAATACACAAAAAATAAAAATATTCACACTGCAAAAAAATAAGCTAAAAAGGAAAAAAATATACTTGGGAACAAAAATAGGGGCTCACACATTCATTGCATGTTTCACAGAATAAAACTCCAGATGATTTCACAGATGAATCTGAGATAAAGGTAACCACTTTCACTGCAGCTATTTGTGACAATTCTCACCTTAGTTAATGTTTTCTGCATGATACCAGCAGAAACATGGGCTAATTTTAAAGGCATTCAACAATCAAGGAAGATACTGAGTGACTGAAAGTCCACCCAACACACCAACTCAGATTTTCTCATGGGAAAAGAGTAATCATACTTTGCCTGTATCTTCTGCATATTCTTGAATTATTCATGTGTGGCAATACAGGAAACATCCTATCAGTTCACTTGCAGTCTCATGGGTCAGGTATTTGAGGGAACTAGCAATAGCAGCAGTAACACTTGAGAACTCACCTATGTGCAGGGCAGGGTAAGAACTCCTATTGATTCAGGTGATTTCAAGTCTCTCCTGTTATTTCTTCTGTAATTTCTGTGGGGTTTTTGTTCAGTACTTGGTGCCTTGCTGGATTTCAATGAGACTAAAATAGCATTTGCCTCAGGAGTCTTTCAAGCTTAAGATTCCCACTTCTCTGGAGAGGTGTACTGTGAAGCACAAAATGCCTACGAACAGCATCGGTCTAGAAAGAGATGTCGGCCACCAGTGTGAGTATTCACCTCACTGCTGTGATTACACAGGGGGTAAATGACCTCCACAGAACTGAAGCTATGTCTGCTATCAGATTAACAGCTGTAGCAGCCACAAAACTACCTTTAACAGCCAGATTTATTAAAAAGAACATGCTCTTTGTAACATAAACAAATCCCAGCCAACCTTCCCAGTGTGTACCTGAAAGTATGACCAGCAGAATAATCATGGTGCACTACCCACTTCCCAAAGCCAGGGAGAGGTAGGCAATTAAAAACATGATTGGTCTCTTATCTAGCCTTATTACACTCAGCACCTGCTTGAATGCCTTCTGCCCAGCTGAGGAACATCAAGCTGTCTTAGAAACACCCAAGCAAGGGCTTTCAGGAAACAGACAAAGCTCAAGAGATCTTTCGCCCAGAAAAGAAAATATAGGAAGCTTCTCTAGTGTTTCAGGGAACTACAAAATTACTAAAAACCATTAATTGCTCAAGTGATGTTCTGTGGATGAACCTAGTTTTTCAGAAAATTTCCAGAGATTCTTTTAGAAATAATCAACAGTCTGGGAACCACAAACAGTGCCTGGGAGATGCTATGTCCAAGAGTATAACATGAACAAATGTAATCGTTATATTTACCAAGTAAATATTTTCTGGTTGGACTTTTTTCTACTTCAGGGGTCAGTTTCATATCAATACTATCTAGTACACAACATAATATTATATGTAATGCACTCAGTTTACAAATTAATTTCAAAAGTAGTTTTACTTCTTTTACTTTCTCTGCTTAAAATTGAATAAATACATATGCAGTCCATGTTCAACTATCACAGAACTCAAAAATCCCCCAGAGTTGTGGCTTCAACTTAAAAATAATAAGCACATGTAGCATTTTGAAGGAGGGAAAAAAGGTAAACCAACTACTTAATTTTAGATTTTTGATATCTCTAAGGAGAGCTGATAACTCCATTTTTAAAATTTCTGCCTTCAGTGAATTTCTAAATATGCCTGGCTGCAGCTACAAGTGGGATAGAGAAGCTGCAGGGTACTGAAGCCACTCCCATAACATTTAAGCGAGGGTGTACATCAAACCAGGAGATTTATAGTAATCCCCTGCTATTAGACACACTTTTCTTGAAAGTGTGAGTTCCCCTATTAGCTACTCAGCAGGGGACTCCATTTACTCTGCAAGTGGTCTGAGGCATGCAAAATGTTTAAATTTTGAGAGAATCACAAACAGCACTATCTCCAGAGTACAACATATGACCTATTTTTTTTAATTGCTCACCAAACAAGACACATCCAAAGTGACATGGATACAAATGGCTTAACTTGAACTTGCCTAGAGCCAGCTCTGTAACTCACACACCCTGAGGATTTGGTTGTGAAGCCTCATCAACAATCCATCAGGTGAAAAACTGATGCCTCAGTATCTCAGAGACCAGTCTTTCTGGAAAGATGAAATTGGAACAGCAAGGCTGCCTCACACTTTGATTAGCCTTCCCATCCATGACAAAGAGCTCACTACTCAAAAGCATGCTGCCAGCAACTTCAGTAGTGCAGTTCTAAATTTCTGTAATTCCCAAAGACTGCATGAGTTAAGCACTTGGAAAATACTTGATATTTTAATGTTTTTAGGGTTTTCCTCCTTTTTCAGTATGTACCTTTCAGCATTATTGACTGAAGAAATACCAGCCTACTTAGTTTTGAAATTTGAAATTGCAATAGACTGTGAGCTGTGGTAGGTATTTGCATCAACAGGTTGGAAATTCACCCACAGAAACTGTTTAGGAAAAAAAACCCTAACTAAAATTTATTTGTGCTTAAGAATTTTGAGAGAGTATCTTCTGTTTAGCTGAGATTAAAGATGGTAATCTACAGTCCCAAAATCCTAACTCACAAAGATTTGTCATATTCCTGCTTATTAAAATGTTCTTTAAAAATTTTATGAAATTATATCTATCATGGGGTGAATGAACACTAAAAAAGAAGTTCTGTGATCATTCTGAAGTTGGATTCCAGTCATTAGATAATAATTTGGCTATGAGACTCTTATTCATTATTTACATTTTAGTTTTGTAACATTTAGCTTCAACTCTTCTGAAAGAGATTAAATGGAGACTATTTTTAATGTTGATTCCAAAAACTGCAAAATAATCCTTGAGATTTAGTAATACCAATCCACAATTAAACCATTTGCAAATGCGGGCTAGACATAATTAGTAGCGCTTGCTGAATGAGCTCTTTTATTCACATTTTTAAGATTCATGCTTACATTGATCTGAAGACAGAAGAACTTCAGTTTTATTGTCCATTTTCCATAGTGCACTGCTGAAAGCATATTCATATTGCAATGACTTTCCATCACTAATAGAGATCTGCATTTGGAAGTATTTTCCTCAAACTGATGGATCAAATGCAAAACTGCTCAGAAATATAGGTTATGAATCTTTTCCACTGTACATCTCTATGGCTACCCATTACTTCCAACCATTAAAAAAAAACAAAGAAATGTTGGCATTGGTAAGAATTACAGGTACACTTCATCTTCCAAGAGTGTTGTCTGGACAGTTGCAGCATTGCAATGGCATGGTAAACGGCAGCTGGCATATTCTAATGTTAATGTATTCACACTGAATAGTTAACTACTTTGCATTTTGCTCCTGTAATTTTTTTTTTTAATCAACACTGTTGGCTTTTTAAAAATCCTTTTTGGCTTACCCCAAAACAGAAATTAAAGTTACAAATTTTTTCTGGTTTAGAATTTAAAAGGTATACATGCAAATGGGGTATAGATGTATGAGGCCTGAGTTGGGTAGGTCTTTACTCCTTTTCACTTAGTAAATTAAATACTTGTATGCAAACATCAGATCCCACCCTAGAGCTAATATATACAACTAATATGTAATTACTTGGGATTAGATGCAATCCTAATCTAGTGGTAATGAGGGTATAAATGAGGTGGTATTTTTAAATTAACCCCTCGGTGTAGGCCAGTACAGCATCTCTTAACATTAGTTCAAATTCTGTCATTGGAAAGACTCCAAGTACAGCAGTATTTTGGTTCCTTAGACAGAGCAAAACTTCTTTTGGCAGAGTACTCTTTTACGAGAAAAGTTTCAACATTGTGAAGAGTATGAAACTCTACAAGAAATTAACTACAGTGAAAGGTTCTGAGGCCCTAGGACTGATTTCAGTGTGAGCATTGCTCCTCAGGACTGTTATACTCAACTAGATTTCCTGACTTATATTATCCACATATTACTATTTTTAGAAATTAGGCTAATATTCCCAAACTGTTCTCTGCTGAGAAGTCAATGTTAACCAAATCCAGCACTCTGCAGAGTCATACAGTACATACATTCAAAAAACAAAGCAACATTAACCCAAACTCCCTATTCTGCTGAAGGATCATACTCTTCAACCATGAATTTAGAGGGATAGTTCTGGCACAAGTAGAGACAGCAGTATAATATATTCCTAAACAATAATTTAATTGGCTTTATACAACTATTTGCTCAGATATTGGTATGCCCCCATTCCCATTCTCCTAACCATGTGGAACAGATACTCTTCTGCCACATGTTAGATTTCAAACTTTATATTTTTTAAATGCCATGACACTGTATGTTACTAATCAAAATCTCAATATTTTGGAGCTGTTTGTTAAACAATTTTCTAGCATCAAAACCTTACAAAATCACAATCTGAGGCACTCAGTTGCCTTGAAGATCTCTTCAGAGAACACTTCAAAGAGAAAGTTTGTGTAGAGGTCACTTAACTATATTCAACCCTATAAATACAAAGAAAGATTTTTTTGTTTTAACGATTGGAGAAAAAATGTTATGCAATTGTTTTAAATGGTTGGACTATTTAAAAAGTCATGTTAAAATAGTTACATTCCATGATGAGACTTGTCTTACAACTTTTGACATGCATAAGCTATAAAGCATGCCTATTATTAATTTCAGGAATAGTTTTAGGTACCTACGCTGAATTAAACTGTCACAGTTGATGTAATTATTAAACAAGATTATAGACCATGCTCAGAAGTTCAAACAGTGCCCATTTCAAAAGTCCTTTCAGTCGTTATGAGGCCAAGAGCAACCTACCACGGCTGGTCACACTCCTGGAGCAGGATATGAAAGCTCTTCCTGTTTAAAGCTTGTCTTCTCAATTCTAGTTACAGCAGAGCGGGGTGAATGCAAGAGATTTTTGTTGTTAATAAATTTACTGCATCTCATTAACACTTGTTACATGCATTTACAACCAATATGGAGCATAAAAGAGGAGCATGCAGTACTCTTCATTTCAAAACTTCAGATTTGTTGCCTGTATGAAATGATCTCAGGGTGAGTAAACTCGCTTCAGCAAAGCAAATCTAATGGACAGTGTGTGGATAAACATTCTTAACATTATCAGTCAAATCGCAGGCATCTGCAGTACCACTTCCACCTTTTCATGTCAAATCACGTGATCAAAATGTGTCAGTTAAACCTGACACAGCTGTGTTGCTAAACCAGAAACTCCAGCAAAAGGACTTGTTGCATTCTTAAAACTGGAACCAGCATTCTTAAAAGTGGAAATACATACAAGTGTGCATGTTTTTAAATACACTAAAATATGGGGGGGAAATAATTTACTTACAGAAATATTTTCAGCTACATATTGGAAAAAAAAATCTGAACTTCACCCTATCTATTCAGAATTTTAATCAGAGCAACACGATTTGTGATGCTGTTTTCAATACTGCTGTCTTCAGGTTCACCCAAATGTTTTATACCTTCACAAATAAGCAGAAGATTTGATGTTGTGGCAGTAGTCTCATTGCAGCCTTATGACCAGATAACCACTTTGTTTTGCAGAGTCATTTACACTTGCATAAATGTGGAATGTCCTTTCTTAAACTACTCTTGTGAATGTAGATTTACATAAAAGAGTGTGGAAATTAAAGTACACTGTTTAGCAACACTGTTTTAAGATTTTTCAATATTATTTTTGGCTAGTACAAAGAAAATATGGGCACACACATATGCACACATCTGGATGCACACAGTTACACACCTTCCCTAGAAAAGTAGCATGCCCTATGGGCTGGCTAGCTGCCACTCATTCTGATGCAGGTAATTAACACAGAAATAACATACAGCAATATTTTCTTCTCCTCTGAGAAGTTTTATATAGCATTCAAATATTTCGTGGAACCTTCTCTAATTCTGCAGTAAATGCTTAAAAAAATTCAAACAACTTACACTAAAATATGGTCCTAGGTGATCATAAAATTAAAAACCTGATTATAAAATAAACCTTGCAAAAATAAATAGTTGTGTCTCTGTTTCCAGAAACAAGATGGTATTAGCAGAGGAATTATTAAATATAATAATATGGACATGTTATCCACATTCAAGTGTGTGTAGGGGCTGGAAAAGCAATTATTTCTTAGTCACGCAAATTACCTGAATCCAAAATAAAATTGCCAGTGTTGCTGGGGCAGCATCAATGTTTAAAGTGGATTCCTTTTCTTCCACTTTTTCCAAATCTGATTGAAATAAATTGTCTGATAGAGATAAACCACTTTCATCTACAGCATTTACATTAAGAATTTAGTAAAACATGTGCTACAGAATTGGAGAGAAATACTGGCCTCCTAAAGGATTTTTACCTCCTTTTTCCCTCCTTTCCCTTCTCATGTTTTTTGGTTTTGTTATAGGTATGGCTCCAAGGTCTGTCTCTTGGTGCTTGGTACCCTATTGCTGTGTTACAGGAGAATCTTTTACAGTTCTGTCTGAGATAGTTTCTCAGGGTGGGTCACATTCTGCTGACAGGTATCACGCTCCTTGTCTCTCTGCAAATGATCAGTTTGGAGTCTCATCCTAACTGATATTTGCTCTTTGGGAATGGATGAAAAACCACAACGTGTTCTATAAAGCTCAAATTTGCCTTATCAAACAAAACATCTGCTAGATGTGTGAGTGACTTGTGACAGCAGGAGACATCAGCACTGGCCTCCCCAACAGAAGACAGTGCTATTAATGGAAGCTATTATGGAAGAATTCTGGCAAGAATTTTTTTTTCCAAACAGCTAAAAAAATTTAAAGAAAAAATATGTTGTTATGGTAACAGCTATTTGAAAAATACTGTAACAATAGGCAATTTAATATCAAACTACCAAGCTGTTAGTTTGACTATTTGGTTTTCTTTTTAAGCAGTTTATTTACAGAGATCCCCTCCCTCTCCCTTATGCAGTTGCAAGTGTGTGTGCAGACACACACTTGCAAGTAAGGTAAGACACCATCTGCAAATAATTAGTGTTTGTAAAATTTCAGTCTTGAAGCTGCAAAATTCCAGATACTCTGGGTTTTTTGCACACCCTTAGAACATCTGGTGTTATATGGGCTCAGTCCATCCCTCACATGGCAATAAACCACATTTTGTAGCATCTCTAGCATGTACTTTGGCACAAAGAGGTGTTCCTGTGCTCCTGATGCTTCATGGAATGTGGCTAGTCAACGTGTGGGTACCACAGCTACTCCCTGGAAAAATACAGCGTTGCATGTCTGTGTTCTGTATATCAGCACTCCCCCCACTGCTGGGAAAAGAGGGTTTCAGAACAGTCTGTGGCATTACACAACTTATCTTTCCAAAGCCTGCAATTTTATTTTACACTTCACACCTTTTTAGAAAATTTAGACATTTCCTCTGAACAAGCACAAGTTTCTATGTGCACTAACTTCAACATCTTTGACTTAGGAGCATGTAATTCTCACTCAGATAGTCTCTTTTGAAGTTAGTGCATAACAGCCTGGGTACTGGCTGAAAGGTCTGGCTACTTATTTCACATCCTGATGTATGTGCAGTGATAATAGGAAAGAGCTGGAGGACACTGCCTGCTCTTGCTCCGAGAGCTGTGCTTTCTGCCAGGACGTTTTCCAAAAACCAGACACACAGGACACATTGACACATTTTTCTACATGTCTCAGGTGAACAAACCTTGGAGCTTTGCTAAATGTCCTCCAAAATACATCATGGAGGATCAAGTTACACTGTCTTAAGTACTGCATGGGAATTGTGACCATCCTATTTCTTAAATGTGGAGATGAGATTTTAGAAATGTGAAACTTGCATTTTGTTTCCCTGCTTTCAATCCCTCTGAGGTGTCTAATGGTTTGCCCCTACAGAGAATCACATTTCAATAACTAGTATGTTACTCTAATGTGATGGGATGTGATGATAGAGATTTTGGCTTCTGTTTATTTTGCTTTAACTGGGAATTTTGCAGTCAAGTTGTTTTCTAAATAGATAAACATTTTTTTTAATGTGGGACCTACTTACCACATTTGTTTTACATTACAAAATGCTGTATAGGTTGTTTACATATGGAAAAGTCAGTGGGGAGAGATTTCTGTAACTGTTCAGAAAGAAAGATTGCAACGTTAATGTAAGAAGGACAATTATGGACAGACACAGGTAACAGCTGTTTAGAAAATGTTAGGAGCATTATTGTGGATAATAGACATTCTTTTCTTTGCATTGCCCTCGCCCAAGTTTAATTTTCCATTGGTGGTGTCCATCTAGATTGCTTAAGACAGCTGTAGTCTTCTCATTTACATGAAGGTAACAAAAAAGTTGACTGCTGAGTTGTCTCAGGTGGAGTTCATCCGTACAAAGGTCTGAAACTATGAGGGAATACCTAAAATGTCAGATACATCCAACATACAGTGCTGCAGCAAATTATCACCTCTACCAGGTCACAAAGGTCAAAATAATTTCCAGCTCTATTTTCTAAAAGCCATTTTCATTTAATCTGTCCTTTACAAATGGTAAATTTAATGAGAACTTCAGGAATAATTCAAACTAAAATTAAGAAAAAATACCTTGATATATACATGTTCAATTCAAATATATTTTAGTAAGCAACAACGTGGCCACTATTAAACTAGTTCTCAAATACTATTGAAATAATAAGTATGCTCGCAAAGGAAACCTGCTTTCTTTTAAAGTGACTTCATGCATTATTCCAGCTTCTTCTGATAATAGCACATTTAATACTGAGGCTAAGATGCAATCAATCTTTTTTGTTGGAAGAAGGTGTTATATTGTACCCATATGCTTATACTCACCTAGGAGTTCCAATCCACTAAATTAATCCAGCCTGAGGTTCAGGAGGGCTGCTGCTGGCCTGGCCTCCACTGTGCTCTTCTTGCTGGCTTTGTGAAACAGTGGGGAGCAAATCAGGTGAGAGAGGGAGCAGAGGAAAGAGGAAAGGAAGAGCTCTGTCTCTAAACAGACACTGAATTAGACTGGAGTGAATAGCTGACGTCCTCTGTAATTATACACACATTGAACCCTTTATAGTTGACTTAAGTTTCTTCAAACTGCATTGGTCTGGCCCTCCATACTGATTAAAAGCAGCATCTATTTACCTTAACAATAAATGTGGAGATTAGTAAAAATTCATTTGATCACAATAAGAAGACAGATAATTAAAGGGCAATGCAAGCCAGATTGGAATGTAAGGGCCTGAAACAGCATATTAGGAAGCATAGGCTGCTTTTGTATATGTGTAGTTAAGTACTGCAGAAATCCCTTCAAGTAGACTGCTTTTGTAGCAACACTTAAAGTAGAGGAAGGCCAGAACATGTCCTGAGGAGATTGGCCCAGCAACTCTCCTGGGCAAAGTGACAAATACAAAGCTTTGGAAAAGGAAAAAGACATTAAAGCACAATGTGACTAAATGGACAACCTCTACAAAATCTTTGAAAGAGGCCTCCAGATCTTTTATTCTTCTTTGATGTCTCCTCCATGATAAAGTTTAAGGTAAGCAGGACACACTGCTGATTCTATGGGTAAAGCTCTCGATAGCGTAGTGTCTACAAGAAATGGAACAAGTGGGTTTAGTGTATGACAGACTCACCAGAAATGCTCTTCTCACTACATAAACGCTCTTCTCAATGTGGGATCTCCTTTGGGGACGAGGGAGGACTGCCCTTATTCCTATTGAAACTCTCATTTGGTTTTACATAGTGGGCATTGTGTTTTAGCAATCCCTTGCTAGCTAGAAAGAAAGCAGATGATAACTAAATAAATGAGTAGTATCAATCCCATATGGACAACTGGAAAATCAGGAATGTCTGGATCCACATTTTGTAGCAAAAGGCTGGTATCTCTTGATAGAGTTCAACACTCATTCCTTGTTTCTTTTCTTTGTACCTATACTGAAGAGCTCTGTGCTTACCTCCTTGCAGAAAATTATGGGATAAAACAGTGACTTTTGACAAGCATAGCAGCAATTTCCAGAGAGCAGACTGTTGTCGAAACACAAATAATAATTGGAATCTTAAGTTAATAACATTTTCTCTCGTATGATATTCCAAAATAAATTTCCAGCTGAACCAAGACTTACAGATGTTTTGGCTTTTTTTCTAACAAACACTGTCACCAGTTACACTGGTCCCATTAAAGTCACATTTCAAAGAATGGTTTAGTTCGTTCACATGCGTGGGGTTTTTTTTCTCAGTGGTTTTAATTTGAAGCATGTCAGAACTGTTTAACACCAAGCCAAAGATTCATTCTGTCACTTGGTATGTATAGAGAAGACTGATTTTGGAGTGCTAAGTCTCAAGGTAAATAAGGTTAGCAAAAAGGTAAGAAAAATGCAAGAAACAGGGGCCATCAGTTCAATGAATGTAAATCATGGTCCTGTTCCTTCTGAACTGAATCTCTGTTTACCTAATAAATTGCTAGCAAGTGCAAAGTCACCAGTCTCTCCCAGCTCTTCATTTTGGGGCTGGCAGGAGCTAGGAGGAATTTTCCAGGTGTGAGAGGTTCCGTGGGCCTTGCGAAAGGAGGCAAATAAACACAGGCCCAAGTCCTACAGGGTAGCAGCTCCGGCTTTCATGGTAACTGATATTTTGTAGTTTTTTAGTTGTAGAATAGTTAGAATAACCACCCATGGTGGTGAAGACTGCCCCTACCCTTGTCCCTCCATCAGCTGGCACATCCCAGCCTGCTTTCCACTCCTTAGCTGTCTTGGAGCTTCCAGGGATAGTGGTTCTGCATCCAGACTGTCATTAAAAGGCTACAATCATCTAACCAAACACTTCGCTGAACACTTTGTAAGCCCCTGCTTTCCTCCTTGTGTTGCATCTGCACAGCAGATTAGTGTTCTCTTTAGGAAGTAGTCAGGGATCTCTTTGTTTCCTTCTTTCAGGTACAAGGTGAATTAATCCATTTGGAAACCAGCAAATCTACCCCTCCCTTTCCCCCCCACAAACTCAAATTCTTGCAGCCTTCATCTCTTGACAATAAAGGGATAAAGCTCAGATGCCCTACATGACGAAGAACTGAGCCTGTTTCTTTGCATTTAAGTTTAACTAAATAAATTGCTTTAGTTTGTTTAAAGCTGTGATGAATGGAGACAGAGGGCCAGGTTGGTCGCTGGAACAGTACAATGTAAGAAGGTTTTTTTCTTTGCTATATAAATCATTCACATTGTTTAAGGTACATTGATCAATCTAATGGCTTGTAATAGGCTCCTAATTGCCACTAGGAAAGTATTGCAAGCTTGCATCTGAACGTGAAATGGTTCATGATCTGAGCTGAAATTCACCTTAAGCCTGAGTTCCAGTAATTACAGAACACAGAAAGAGCATAATGAATGGCTCCCCTTCTTTCCTTGCCCTAATCCCAGGACAGGGTGAGGGGGAAGAAGAGAACATAGGAATGGGGGTCTGGCATATTTTCCAAAATAGCAGTTCATTAAATGGCAAAAGCTGCAGGAGGATTTATTGGTCATTGTGGACCGAAGAGAACTTTGTAATGTCAATCACGCCGCCAATTACGCTGCCACATATCTCTATCTGTAGATAGACAGCTTGCTTAATCACAGTCAACATTCTGAGTCACGCCTGGCTAAAAGCGTGGTGTAAAAAGCTAGGAGGGCACCGGAAGCGGGATGCTGGCAGCATGGGGGGCCAGGACTCCTCCGCGGGGAGGCTGCTCCGCTGAGGCACCCGCCCGTTCCCCGCGGCCCGGCCGGGCAGCGGCGGGGCGGAGGAGCCGGGCGGGCCGGGGCGGGCCGGGGCTGCCCGGGAGCGCCGAGCTCGCCGTCCCGGCCGCCGCTGCCCTGCGCACCGCACGCACCTCATTACCGAGTCAGCAGAGCTGCTTTAATGGACTTGTGTGCAAAGGCGCTTTCACGCTCTATAAACGTTGGGTCCGAGCGTTTACTAATTAAACTCTTTCTATTTAGAAACACCTGCGTTTTAAGAAAGCTTTCTGAACGCTAGCACTGGTGAATTTCCAACCTGCTGCAGTCTGAGCTTGTCATGCCTAACCTATACATCGTAAGAGCACTGGAAAGCATGTGAACCAAGAGGTAAAATCCTCGTACAATGCTCCTCGCACAATGTTCCTCAGACTTTCATACCAAGGCAGAAAACAAATCTATGATGCTGTTGAATAATCTCCCAATAATTGTAGTAATTAAAATCATCATCCAGTCTGCAGTCACCTTCCTTCCTTTGACACCAGTCTTCCCTGGAATTGTTAACGTGTCTCCGGCTGAGATAAACAGAACAAGGGAGCTTTAAAATTCACAGTCCAAATAAATTTAGCGAAAGAGAATTAATTCCAAAGACACGCTTTTGAGTGAGTTCAGTAAACGACAGGATTTCTGAAACGACTGTGCAGATTTTTTAAACACAGGGTAATATGGGTCTCCCTGCTACTCCTAAACAGCGTCACCTTAAAGATCGAGAAAATATGAAAGCCCAGCCTGATGCTCCACCGCGGGGCTCAGTGTGCAGGGGGCAGGAGGAGAGGGGAGTGCACCGTGTAACAAACATCATATGAAAGATCAAGCAGAAATTGTGGGAGAGTGCCATAATTTTAATTTAATTTCCATTATCTATTTGATCCCAGTGCTCATTCCCTTTTTATTAACTATAAAAGATTTCCTTCTAATCAAAAGCTGCACTTCATCTTTACCCACAAATTAAAAACTCTATAGTGGAAAGAATTCAGTGGACTCAACAGGCACCAAGGTCTGTATTTTAACACTATCTCTATTTATACTTCCCCCTTGTAGTATCTAGTCTTAGGCAGAATAGCAGGGGAGCCTTTTCCTAACTGAAGTTATTAATTTATCACCAGGTACCCCTCTGAGTTGCTCTGATAATCAATGCTGGCTTCTAGATCACGTAAATGAAGAGTGTAATTGAGGGGGGAGGGGGTTCCGCACGGAAGAACTGTTGCTAAAAAAAAAA
Organism: Ammospiza caudacuta; assembly: GCF_027887145.1. Lineage (NCBI taxonomy): Eukaryota > Metazoa > Chordata > Aves > Passeriformes > Passerellidae > Ammospiza > Ammospiza caudacuta. Next base: position 23,105,723 of record NC_080600.1, on the reverse strand, counting down.
AAAATCTGGCAGGACGCAATTATTTATCTCGGCAATGAGCAGTTTGCCTGTTTCCTGCCCATGTCCCTTCTGTTTGGCAGAAAATTAGGCTGCTTCTCTTAAACTTGGAAGGGTTTGCCCCCTTCCTACCCATAACTGCCATGGGTAAAACTCCGTGCTCCTCCTAGAATGCAGGGGAAAATGTACAGCAAGCTTACATTTAACTGCTGCTAAATCGATTTATTTGGAAAATATTTGGCAGCTCTTTCCCAGAGCTCTTTTTGAACAGACGAGCCATTTCATCTGATGCTCTTGAATATAAACCCAGGAGCTTCCCAACCATCTGTAATGAAAGAATTGTTTCCCAGCTCTACCTCCTAAAGACAGCAACTTTAGTAGCTACACACATCAAAAGACACTCGTAGAGAGAAGATGGGAAACAATATTGTTCAAAGAAAGTGAACTGTTGCATTTAATTAGGCTATTCTTTATTAGCATTCATATTGAGATTTTTTTTTTTAGATTTACATTGATTTAACTGTAATGTATTTATGATGTAAATATATTCTGAGATGAAAACGTCACGGATCAATTGTAAAGGACCCGGATACATAATTTTTAAAAATCAGTTCCAGTTTATATGAGGTTCTCACCCCACTTTCGCTTCTTAGTCAGATTTGTTTATGCAGAATCGACATTTAATAGTGCTAATTGCACTCCAGTTAAATTGCCCTGATTGCAGAAAGGGAAGCAATTTTCGTGCTCTCTGTCTGGGTTTGGAAGAAATTGTTTTATATTCACCTCTTTATAAAGAAGTGGAGATAAGGCACCGAGCCTTTGCACAAATTGCACTTATGGGCTGACTGGCAGCATTCAGGCTCTATAATAGAGCATTATTTGGCCGTTTTGAATAATGTAAAGCATTTGCTGAAAGCTATTCTCCTGAAAATTGCTTTAACTTTTAAAAGGGTGATGATTCACTCCAAACCAGGCCTTTGTTACATTGTCATTATCCCCCCAAATGTTTTAACAGTCAGCTCAACACTTTAGCATAACACATTGATCTTTGTTTAAAAACTCGATTTTTGGAGTATGAAAAAAATCTGTCAGAAAATACTTGACCCCCTAAAGATTTTAGCAGCGTTCCCCCTTCCGCCGCCGTTCGCTTAGCCTTTGCACCGCCTGCCTCGTTCCTGCGGGTTTTAGTTACTTTTCCGACTACAAAGGGGCGAGGAGATGGATGTGCGGCAGGCAGAGCCGCCCGCCAGTCCTCAGGCACAGCAGAATCCCCACTTTGCTGTGGGAGCGCAAGCGGGCAGCGGATGCCTTTACTCGCTGATGTAGAGGCAACATTTTTAAACGTCACGCTCTCGATCTGCCTTCCAGCCGTATTTTATTGATGACTTTCCCCAGGATGAGAGGAAAGACCCTCTCCCCCCGCCGCCCTGGGGTTGGCCAGAAGCGCCGCGCTGCCACTTGACGACCACCATGGCAGGCTCCTGGGAAGGGAAGGAGCGGGTTTCCCCGGAGAAAAGGAAGAGAAAAGAAGGAAGGAGGGAAGGAAGGAGTCACCTGTTGGGCGATGGCTCCCGGGTGCCCTGTGGGACTCCTCGCCTCGCCCGTGGGGGTTATGTCGCTTCCCCCCGCACCGCCGTTGTGCCGCCTGCACCCGCCGAGCGCTACAGCCCCCCTGGGTACAGCCGCCGCTCAGGAGCTGCTCCGGGCAGCCCTTCCGAGGGAAGGCTTTGCCAGGCACCACCCGGACCCCTGCGCCGGCTGCGAGTCAATGTGGAAAGAATTAAGCGCAGAACAGAATTTTTTTCACCTACTGTCCCGACTCTGTTTAATACCCGGCGACAAAAAGGCGAGCGCCCTTTGAAAATAGCCTTAGACGTTTAAATAAAAGATAATCTCCAGGGACATCCATGGCAGTCGTCCTATAGATTGCATAACAATATAGAAAAAAACCGCAATGCCCACCTGATTTAAGCACACACACACACATACACATGTAAACATGTGAAGAAAAGCGAAATCATAATCTCAAATTCTCGGTTTCTCCATCTTGCTCCTAAGCGATGCCTATTTTGCATCTGCTAGAAGGTTTTACACTGGATGGCTGAGACGGCACCGAGAAGGAAATATTGACCGAAATGCAGAGCAAGGGCCCGGCATTGCTAAACGCACTCATCATATTTCTGGTTCAGAATTGTACCCAGCTGCCCTGGGAACGGCAAAAAGGAAGGGGAAAAGCTCCTATTCCCATTCTCACAGAGCCGACCGCGATGATGAAAAGTTGCACGCCTATTGATCTTCCGCGGGCACAGTACGGGCAAGTTCTAGCCAATTACTTAAGAAGCCTCCGATAATTACAAATCAAAGGGACTAGCTTGCAAGACATTGACGAGCCGAGGTTTGGACTTACATTTTGCACATGCAGAGAGCAGGTATAGTCTCTGTCGCTCACTGGGTGCGTGGAGTGTGCACAGTGCAGAGGCCACAGGCAAGTGCTAGGGCGGCTTATTCCAGCAGCGCCCTAGCACTGCTAGGAGGGAGCAAGCTTTCTGCCATTAGCAGCACTGCTTCCACGGGAGTATATGAGGCTTGAAAAACGTGCTGCAGGCTGCGAATTTGACTTCAAAGTGTTTTTCTGGCGATTACTCTGTAAAATAACGTCCTCTATCCTAAGCGACAGGATGTCAAATGCCTCTGGTCCCCTCTCCCGCCCCGGTGCGAGAGCAAAGAGATGCCTGGTGGTTCCCTGCCTTTGGAATTTTTTGGCACTTTACATAACCACAGAGCCTCCTCAGCTCTTTTTGCAATGAAAGTAAGAAATACGTTGTGCATGAAATCGCCTCAGGCATTTAGTAAAGAAAATAAACAAAAAAAATTAACGTGTTTTCACAGAATGTCATTAGGCGCTGTTAGGTTATTTGTATCCAACACGGACGGCTCCCAAATGGCTTGAGAAGGAGGCAAAGGGCCTGTTGAATAAAAGCGACGCAGGTATGGTTTACGGGCCGCGAGGATCGCAGGTGACTACACCAGCAGCAGCGCATCGGACACCTCCTGCACAGTTTACAGGAGACGGCGGAGCGGCGTCAGCCGTGACACCAGCCCTCCGCCGGCGCTGACCTCGCTCTCGCCTCCTGGCCTCTGCGGCCGGCCGCGCTCCCCGGCGGGCAGGCGGCGCGGGGGCGGCGGGAGTCGCGGCGCGGCGGGAGGCGCGGCCGGGGCCGGGGCCGCCGGTAATTGCGGCGCGGCCGCCGCGGGCCGGAGCCGGGAGTTTTCTCCCCGCGCGCTGACAGGCACGCGCCCCGCGCCCCGGCGCCGGCACCTCCGCGCAGCCTGATTGGCTGCCGGGCCGCTCCGGGCCGCTCCGCCCGCGCCCTCATTGGGCGAGCGCCGCCGCCAGCGGTACTTCAAAGCGGGCGCTGCCCGCACTTAGGCAGAGTTTGGCCCCGCCGCGCCGGAGTGTCCTTAGTGCCGCCGGGCAGCGCGGGGCGCTCACCGAGCGCCGTCCCCTCCGCCCCACCGCCCAGCCCACGGACGTGCTATGGCTACGTCTATCCTCGGGGTAAGTCGCACCGCGCGCTTCCTCGCGGCTTCCCCCCGGAAAAACTGGCGTTGCCGCCGCGTTGCGGCTGCCCCTTGCCGAAATCGCGTGGACCCGCGGATGGGAGGTGATCCCGGCCCGCCTCGGGGGATTTCATTGCGGGCTGCCCATCGGGTCGTTCTCAAAGAGTTTAGCCTGAAAACTCGCTGGGCCGGAGAGAAGCTTTGCTGCTTCTGCTTTCTTTTGTCTAGTTCTTGATTTGGTTTGGGATTTTTTTGTTTGTTTTTTTAACTCTTAACTACGCTCGATTTCCGAAGATTTTCGCCGGCCCGGCGTTGCACGAGGCGACAGTCGGAAGGCTCCGCACACTGCTCGCCTTGCTGCCATCTCTTTTTTTTCCGTCGCTCCTGTACGGTTGCTCGAGGAGACGCCGCATTTCGTTCCCACGGGATTTTTGGTTTAACGGCGGTACGCTCGAGCAGCCCTCTCGGAACACGCGTGTCGCTTGTCCCCGTCGGGACCCGCTTGCGAGGTAAATCTCTCGGGCGATGAGACCGGTGTCCCGCGGAAAACGAGTTGTGCCCAGCGTGGCAGGGCTGGAGCCTTCCTCTAAAATAAGAGTAAACTTTTCCGCGGTACCGCTCGTTGCGCCGCGGTTCGACCCGCGCTGCCGCGTCCCCGCGGGAGCCTGGCGAGGTGGCAAGGGTTAGGCTGACGGACCGGCTTTGTCTGTTCCCTCAGGAAGAGCCGAGATTTGGAACGACTCCCCTGGCCATGCTGGCCGCCACCTGCAACAAGATCGGCAACACTAGTCCCCTGACCACCCTGCCCGAGTCTAGCGCCTTCGCCAAAGGGGGCTTCCACCCCTGGAAACGCTCCACCTCCAGCTGCAACCTGGGCTCCAGCCTCTCGGGCTTCACGGTGGCCACGAGCAGGGGTTCCAACGGACTGGCCAGCGGCACGGGCACCGCCAACAGCGCCTTTTGCCTGGCTTCCACCTCGCCCACTTCCTCGGCCTTCAGCAGCGACTACGGCGGCCTCTTCTCCAACTCGGCGGCGGCGGCGGGCGTGTCCCCGCAGGAGCCCGGCGGGCAGTCGGCCTTCATCTCCAAAGTGCACAGCTCGGCGGCCGAGAGCCTCTACCCGCGGGTGGGCATGGCGCACCCCTACGAGTCCTGGTACAAGTCGGGCTTCCACTCCACGCTCTCGGCGGGCGAGGTGGCCAACGGAGCGGCCTCCTCCTGGTGGGACGTGCACACCAACCCCGGCTCCTGGCTTGAGGTGCAGAACCCGGCGGGGGGGCTGCAGAGCTCGCTGCACTCGGGCGCCCCCCAGGCCTCGTTGCACTCCCAACTGGGCACCTACAACCCCGACTTCAGCTCCCTCACCCACTCCGCCTTCAGCTCCACCGGCCTGGGCTCCACGGCGGCCTCGCACCTGCTCTCCACCAGCCAGCACCTGCTCACCCAGGAGGGCTTCAAGCCCGTGCTGCCCTCCTACACGGACTCTAGCGCGGCGGTGGCGGCGGCCAGCGCCATGATCTCGGGCGCCGCCGCCGCTGCCGCCGGGGGCGGCTCGGCCCGCTCCGCCCGCCGCTACTCGGGGCGCGCCACCTGCGACTGCCCCAACTGCCAGGAGGCCGAGCGGCTGGGGCCGGCGGGGGCCAGCCTGCGGCGCAAGGGGCTGCACAGCTGCCACATCCCCGGCTGCGGCAAGGTGTACGGCAAGACCTCGCACCTGAAGGCGCACCTGCGCTGGCACACGGGCGAGCGGCCCTTCGTCTGCAACTGGCTCTTCTGCGGGAAGCGCTTCACCCGCTCCGACGAGCTGCAGCGGCACCTGCGGACTCACACGGGCGAGAAGCGCTTCGCCTGTCCCGTCTGCAACAAGCGCTTCATGCGCAGCGACCACCTGAGCAAACACATCAAAACGCACAACGGGGGCGGCGGGGGCAAAAAGGGCAGCGACAGCGACACGGACGCCAGCAACCTGGAAACGCCGCGCTCCGAGTCCCCCGACCTCATCCTGCACGAGGGGGTGGGCGCCGCCCGCGGACCGGGCAAGGAACCTACCGCGGGCCCCGGCGACTCCTAGGGGCAGCGCCGCCGGAGCCGCTCGGACTGTGCCCCGCGCCGGCCGGAGGGACGCCAGCCGCCCCGGGCCGCGGCGGGGGCGGGCCGGCGGACGGCGGGGCCCGAGAGGCGCGGCCCTCGTCCCGCCCGGCCACTAGGTACCGAGTGACACTTTCTTCCGTTTCCCTTTTCTCTTTCTCTTGGAAGGCAAGCATCCTAAGAGAGGCTTAAGGTGAGAAATACAGCTGCAACTCTGAGACGGTCCCTCTGTATCCCATAAACATCTGTATAAATAGGGTTCAAAAAAGAAGAAAAACAGGAAAAAAAAAAAAAAAAAAGAAAACCAGATCGTGTTCCCTTATTTTTCTTGTAAATGTTGATCTGATAGGGGGGTTGGGGATTTTTTTTTTAAATTGGTGAATTCCTGAAATTCAGGGAGGTTTTGGGGTTTTGATTTTTTTTTTAATTATAAATTTCTGATGCACTTTGTGGAAGTCAGTATATATGTAAAAGATATTTAAAATGTTGAGTTAACACTTCACTCAAATACACGTAAGTTAAGGTCTCTTAAAGAAATTAAATGCGTTTATCTGTATGGAAAAAAATCTTGACATATTTTCATTTTGGTATTATTAAAGGACTCTGAACAATATACTCACGGGTTTGTTCTTCTTCGTGTCCCCTCCTTCCCCCCCACCCAGTCCTCGCAGGGGTCACTTTTTGAGTAGGAGCCCTCGCACCCCTTTCCATCGTCCTCACAGTCACTGTGATTAAAAATACAGTCAGCAAGGATATAGCTGGGAGGGGATGGGACCGGCCCCTGAGCCAGGCGCACTGAACCACTCTGCTCGCTCTTTTCAAGCCGCCTTTGCTTTGATTTACTGTAAAAAACAAAACAAAAAAACCCAACAAATTTTAACAGAGTCCGAGCCCTGCTACAGCCGGAAACCATGCTGAGACCTAAGTGGCTTTGGTGAAACCGTCCCCAAAATCGAGTGCAGGCAAACTGCGCTGAGGAACTATTTATTTAATTTTAAAAGCCTTCAGCGCCACAAGGCTGCCTAGGCTGGGAGGTGATCTCGGGGGAATAAATCGCTAGAGTCAATACTCCGGAAAAGACATTTCATGCCTAAATGAAAATCTTGTTAAATGTTATTAATTTTGACTTAGAGCACACAGCAGCCCCCTGTGCCTTGTATTCCCTTATTAGGGATTCATGTCTTATCAAATATCTAATTAATCTCCTAGACATCATTTGTTCTGGCCAACTTTATCTCAGCTGGTCCGCGGGGAAAACTCCGAATATTCTCGGTGACAAAGCTCCCTTGAAGATCCTTTTAATTGTCCAAATTAACTGCACCAAATTTGCATGTCAAACGGTAAAGGGCAACCTAAGATAAAATGTAAACGTTTTAAAAGCCCCAAACTAAGCACTTGATTTGATAACTAGGCTTTTTAATGTTATGGAAGACAACTGCTCCTTTCCTTTTCAAAGACAGTTGATCTATGCAAATAGTGAATTGGAAATGCTTATGTCCCCATGCAGTCAAATGGTCCTTGCATGTTATTTGAATATCAGTGGCTTTGCTATTGAAAAGGTTCAAGGATGCTCTCTGACTTCTTTGTGATTACTCAGTGCAGCGTCTTATTCTGAAGAAAAAAACCTCAGGAATAATTAAAGGCTGGGCTAAGGCCTGGGAACACATTTGGGACAGGAATCTCATTTAGACAGGCTCTTTCAAAATAAGGCACAGTTAAATTGACCAGAAGGCAATTATTGAAATGAAAATTATTTTCACTCCCTTTGTCTCCTGACCACCAACCTAACAGCCACAGTATTTTTTTAAAGGCAAATTGTTAAATGAGATAATTGTGTTATTAAAAAAAAAAAAAAAAAAAAAAAAAAAAAAAAAGAAGAGGGTGAGGAAAAAAAAGTTAATTTACTCTGGCCGGTACAGATTGGATGAATACAAATATTTTAATCCTCCATAAAACAGGGAATGCAAATAGCATCGAGAAACGGATTCTGCTGTCGGCCACCAACTGGAATAAAGACGTTGCGTTAAAGAAAATACATCTGCCGTGAATACTAATAACCGCGTCCCACCTCCTCCGCGCCACTGTCGCACAAAAGCGGTCGGGCAGCGCCGGCACCGCCGGTGCCCCTTCCGCGGGCCGGGGGAATGGAGCCTCCCGGGAGAGGCGCCTCGCCTCCCGGCTGCCCACAGCACCTTCCCCGAGAGCCGCTCCGGAATTTTCCTGGCCAAAAGCAGCCCGGCAAGGTGTCTTTGCCCGGCGGCGGCGCGTTCCCCGGCGGGCAGGGCAGGGCAGGGCAGCGGGGACGCGCTCGGGCGGCGGGAGCACGGAGCGGGCCGGGCGGCGGCAGCCGGCTCTCCTCCCCGCCGGGCGGCCCGGGGGCTGCGCAGGAATGCACCCGCGCGGGGCGCTGGGCAGGAGTCAGCTTTGTTTTCGATTTATAATAAAACACATCAAAGGACACCATGCAGGTCCAGTTTCTGCCAGGCCGGGGTTACAATTCTCAGCTCAGTGATCAAGGACCTTTTTGCATTGCCTTTGCCCCTTCGGGTCAGAAAACGTCCATCACTTACAGACTCCCCAGAAACGAGGAAGGGAGCAGCTCTGGGCCGCAGAGCCGGTTCGTTTAACCAAGAAAATAGAAAGCGTGTCACCTTTTAAAAAATAAATGACACCATTCATTCGTAAATGCTGGAGATAATTATATGGTCTGGGGAACATCTACACAAAAAAATACCCAAAAAACAAAACCTAAAGAACAAACGGTGCGAGAACCCGAAAAATAAATCTGATTTCAGTCTTTGAATTCGTAGTTCACCTCTTTAGTGAGAGGACGCCAACCCGAGAGCGGGAGAGCACCGGGAACAAGACGGGCGCCCTGTCGGGCCCCGGCGGGAAGGGTGGCACGGGGGAAGCCGGGCTCCCCGCCGCCTTGGCCCCGCTCGCCCCGGGCTTGCTCGTCAGCTGAGCCTAGCTCCCATTGACAATCCTGGTCCAGCTATTGTTGCCCATTTCCACACCTCGCGGACAGCAACTTCAACCCTGCTCCGAGAGCCCGTTAAAACACGACAAACAACCAGCCAGCGACGGCAACCACCACAGACGGGGGACGGTAAAATGTCAGGAAAAATTATCTACTAAATGACATTCGATCGCTAGGTCCCCCGTTCGCAGGAAGCGTGTCCCTTGCCCCCCGCGGCGAGTTACAGACCCAACGGTTCGTTTTACACTTAAAAGGTAACATTAATGTTTTTGTTCTAATGAGATAATATATAAACACCCGATCTCGTGCCTGGACAGCCTCTTAATTGCGTCTTTTAATTCAAATGGAAACTTTATCTGCGGGAGCTGTAATTTATTTGCAGCCATTATCTGTTCGCCAGGATCCTCTCCCACCCTTCCAAAACGCAGATGAAGGGAAGCTAACAGACAGCCCGCCCCTTTGAGTAATTGCTGTGCTAAGTGTTTATTTTAAGTGAGAATAATTTAGCTACAAATTTCCTCAAGGAATAACATCCTTCACGCGCACACTACAAAAAGGAGAGCAGAACAGGACCGAGCGCGCACACCGGGACGCTCGCGGCGCTGCCCCGCGCGGGCCGCACGGCGGCTGCCGGGCGCCACCTAGAGGCGGCCCGGGGGCCGGGGGCGCGGCCGGGGCGCCGCGGGGGCGGCGGCGCTGCGCGGGCCGGGCAGCGGCGAGGAGCCGGCGGCAGGAGCGCGGGGGCAGCGGCGGCTGGGGAGGGCCCCGGGGAGCGGGCGGGCTAGCGTGAACTTCTATGGGAGACGGCGGGGCGGCCCGCAGCGACCGAGCGCACACCCAACCCGGGGCAGCCGGCCCGGCCTCGCCGCTCCCCGGGCCGCCAACCGGAGGGACGGCCGGGCCCTCGACGGTCACCGCTCCGCGATCTCCGCGCGGCCCCGCACCTGTAGCCGGGCGCGGCTCCCGGCGAGCACCCGCCGGCGGGCCCCGGGCGCGGCTGTGCCGCTGCCGCCGCCTCGGCGCCGCTGTTGTTCCACAAACGAGCGGCAGCGCTGCTCCCGAGATGGGCTAATTGGTACCTGGCTGGCAGGGCGCGGGGTCCCTGTCCGCTCCCCGGCACAAAGTAGGCTGCTAGAAAATTTGAAATTGCCTTTCAGCCTAAAGCTGCCTCACCTGAATGTCATAATTACAGTAATTATGTACATCCAAATTACATGCTAATTAAATTAGAATCAAATCGTTCTAAATCGAAATCAAATGAGGTAGCGAGAATTAATCAATGACAACATAAATAGAGAGCTTCCTTCAGGGATATTTATTGTACCGATCCGAGCAGGAGCCCCATCTGGGAGTAACCCGTCTATTTACTTTCGGAATAGCAATAATTTATTGCACGGGGTTAATTCTAAGCCATGGGTCCGGCGGGGCGGCGCACCCGAAAAGCGGCCCGGGACCCCTCGCCCAAAGCTCCCCGCCGCCAGGCCCGCGCTGAGAGCCGCCCGACGACCCCGGCGGGACCGGGACCCCAACCCGACGCAACCCCAAGCTCTCGGGACAAGCCGCAGAATAGAGCCCGGCAGAGCCGCTCGCCCGCTCCAGGAGAGCCGCCGGGCCCCGCTCCGACGCCGGCGAGTCCCTGCCACGGGCCCTGCCCTCCCCGCCAGGCTGAGGGAACCACCTCACGGCCCCCGCCGCCCAGCTCCGCAGAAGGTTAACGCTATTCCACGGCTCTTACAAAAATAAATAAATAAATAAAGCAATAGCGACATCGCTGGAGCTGCTCTTACCTCCATCCGCGGAGCGACAGCACCTCCTGCCGGGCCCCACCGGCTCTGCTGAGAGCCGCGCTCGGGCCCGGGCGGTGGCGCCCCGTGGCGCCCCATGGCCCCGCGGGCCGGGGCGGGGCCAGGCGCGCGCAGCCGCCCCGCGCCGCGGGCGGTGCCCGTGAGGGCAGCGGGCAAACAGCGCCTCGGGCCTGCCCCAGCTCGGCCCCGGCCCGGCCCCACTGCCCCGGCCGGGCCCCCTGTGGCGAGGGCGGCCCCACTCTCCCGCAGCCGGCCTCTGGGCCCCTTCCTTACAAAGGGTTGCTTCCTTACAAACTGGCCTAGGGAAGGTACCGGGAGTGAGACACTGCCTGCACAGCCACACCAACCTTCCCCTGGTAGTCTAAGACAGATACATCCAAAATACCATGACTTTTCTGCCAGTCTCTTCCTATGCGAAAAGGCAGGATACACTGTTTACCTACATGGAAAGGAGTAAAGTGTAGAGCCCACAAAACAGCAAACAGCTGTGGCTATCGAGCTGTCCACTCTTCTTCAGGTGAGAGTCAATTGCATTGTAGCTGGCAGGATTCCTGAGCCAAACACAAAACAACTGGAGAGACCCTTCTTTGAAACAGAGGCACCTTCCAGTTACTCCTCTTTCCTGCTGCACTTAACACAAAAATGTTCATACCAGAATATGCCTTTTCCCCTATCACATTACTCTGTCCTCTCTTACACAGAGCTTTTGTTTAGATTGCTAAACAGGCATTTTTGCAGTCTCCTCCTGTTCTTTCTAAATCAAGCTTCCACACATCAATATAGGGGGGCTGACTCTACTGCAGGGGCTCTTTAACTCCCAGCTACTTCAGCAAGAATGCCCAGAGCAACTTAATGCAGACACATTGAAAAGGTGACATCTCTTAATGGTTCACCCTTTCAAACTCTTCACATGCACTTAAACGATAAGCCAGGTCACTTTCACCATGTATTATTATACTCTGTGCAGTGCTGAAAATCTTCTGAGTGAAGTGGAAGTGGACTGGTAATAAAAGATAGTCCCATTTGTCCTGTGATTGAGGAGGGTAAGAAAGTTGCTGGAATACTGAGCACAGTGACTGTTTCACATGTCCACTAATGAATGTGCTTCCATCTGCCATCCTGAAAGAGGAGAGAAGCCTTTCCTTTGCAATAAAAACCTTGTGAAGTGTTGCCTTGTGCATTTGTATTGACTCAGAACTCTGAAGAAGATGGCAATTATTACTGGTTTTAAAGAATAAGCTATTTTATTATGGAAGTTCATCTTCATAACAACGTATGCAGAAAACGACTGACAGTCACTAAAAACACAAAAAGGTTCATGAAAACAAAAGGATGACTATTTACACTAACTTACTGCCACAAACAATGAAATACCTGAAGCAGTTGAGGCAGTAAATATTCCTTTCATGTCTTGAGAGATTATTGAACAATAACTTGACATTGTACTGACACATACCAACAGGGGTTCAAGATGTTTAGATAGCCCTGACCAAGCTGTACACTGCAGGAGGCCAGAAAATGTTGGCTATACACTTATGTGAACTATGTCTCTCTGTTGTTTTAACTCATAAAATTGATCTCTTACAGGGAACTTTAGGAAAAATGTTTCAGTATGAAAAAACCAAAACTCTCTACAAGACAATGCTTTGATATCTAAAGCAGTGATCTTATCCAGAACTATCTCAATTGCTTTCTCTGCTCCCCTCACAGTTGTATCTAAACAGAAATCATAGATGAAACCAAGAGTATCACATACTGCTTTTAAATATTTTAAAATCCTAAAATCGAGTTTGTGAATTACTGCATGTATACAAGAGGTATTTGCCAATAAGCATATTTAGACAGTAAAAAAATACCTTAACATTTATACCTAATTTACAAATATTCCAACACAATAGAATTGAGCCATACATAAAGCTGTTGGCTCTATGTAGGAAATGCTAGTTCCAGAGGTTGGAAAATGAACAGCAGTATGCAACTGAGCCCTTGTTGAAAGCTATTCATCAAAACCCAGAGAAGTTCTTGTTTGCACCTGTCCCCTATACTATTTTTTTTTCCTCTCTCTGCTTCTGCTTCTACTGCGTCTGCTCCTTTCTCTGTGTTCCACTTTACTGCACTTGTCCCCATGGCCTTCTCTACATTTTCCCCTCTCTCTGTGTACATCTGTGCTGGGGCTTCTGGTGTCCTTTTTCCTGTGCCGCTCTTCACCAGGGCTTTGACTTGGACTTCTTCTTATGTGCCTTTGCCTGGAACTGCTGTGATTTGAGCACGGGCTTCTCCTGCTCCCCTCATTCATGTTTTGGCTTCTACTATCCTTCTCCTTTCTTTCAGTGTCTCTCGTGTTCGTGCTATGGTGTCTGCTTGTGGACGTTCTTTCCCCCTCACAGGAGTTCCATTTGTTGTTCTCTGCAGAACTATCTCGCTTTAAAAGCTTGTACTTCTCCCTGTCTTTGTCCTTGTTACCGTGACTACTGGAGAGATCTTCATAAAGTTTTTCCTTCCTCGTTTTTGCCTTTCCTTCTGAATCGCTGCTGCTGCTAGCCTCTGAAAACTTGTCTTTTTTTCTTTTCTTAGAATCCATCTTCTTTTGTGCTGCTTTATCTCTGCTGTCAGTCTCGCTGTCACTGCTGCTTACTGAAGTTTCACTGGAGGATGAGGAAGAGGATCTCATCTTATGTTTCTTGTGTTTACTTTTGCTTTTTTTCTTTTGCTGCTTTTTCTTCTTTCTATCTTTCTTTTTCTTTTTCTTCTCTAGACGGTCCAACTTCCTTTTGTTTTCAAAATAAAAGAGTGGCACAATCAGACATGTTAAGATATACTAGATTACAAAGTCATTGTCTTTCAAAGTTCACTACTTCTGATGATCTATACAGTAAATACATTCATTTTTATAAAAACACATTAAATTCTTTTCCTTTTTCAGCAAGGTTTCATTTTAAAACTTCTAACCTGCATTACCCATAGTATGTAATCCACAGCTGCTCCCTCAAAACAGGAATAATATGATCTTTTAATTCTTTATTTTTCAAGAAGATAAGTAAGAGATGTCAATTTGGGCCTTGTAACTAGGAATAAAAACATTCAGTAGTGCTTTCTTCCTCCTTGTCAGGCTGCTCTGGAGACTTCAGAAAATCATTGCTGCTTTTGTTTGTGCATTTTAAAAAGGTATTTTGAACATTTAAAAAATGCCATTAGTATTCACTTTCTATTAAGGATGAAAACTGAGACTAAAACACACGTCTTTGAGTTCTTTAGGCAAATAATAGATATTTCCAGTAACCTCTTTTTTCACAACTAGAAACTTACATTTTCTGTCTGTGAATATACAATATTCCATCATCCTTATGCATACTATTTGACTACTTTAATGTAGTTTTTACTTTGCTTTTTGTATTTATGCTCAGAAAATCAGTGAGTGAATAGTGAAACTGCTTCCAGTGTATTAAAAATCCCTTCAGACTAATAAAGCCAAAAGGACCCAAATATTTACTAAACTTCAACTTCTAAAATATAAAGGATTATAAAAATTTCAATGGGTTGGGCCAGCAGAAGTTCAAACAAAAATAACATTTTAAATTACTCTACATACTCATTCCTTACTTAAAAGGAACATAAAACACATTGACTGTTTTCAGAGAATTATTACATATGTGAATACCACATGTACCTACCTACTACCTGCTTAGCCATTCACCTTTTCCCCATCCCCTTCCACTCCCCACATATGCGACATCTTTTATCCTAAAAGCTTGTTTCATCTGCATGCCTCTATGGGATCTACCTGCCAGCAGTTAGTATTTTTGATTTTAAAAATTTTGAGATTATTTCAGGATAATGTTGCAAATGAAGACAGAAAAAATCCATTAGTCACCTGGCACACAGCATCACTTGGATAAAAGCAAAGCACAGGAACCTAATTAACTCAGACCCACAAGGAGCAGTAAGCTGCAAGCCCTGACACAAGCACAGGGTGCAGCTGGGCCAACCTTGGCATTGGGGTACAGAGTCAGGTTCAGTTCAGCCACAGGGAGAAGATAAACTTTTACAAGTTGTAAACCAGTGAACAAAAGCACAGAATTTTTTATCATAAGAGAAGATACTGTAAACTACAGAGTGCAGAATAGTATTCTAAAACAGCTGCACAGCATCCTTAGTGAGCCAATTAGTATTTCAGTATCCCACTTAAACTGGAAATGAGCCCCAGGCAAAGGCATCAAAATTAGATTAAAATAAAACAAGTAGGTTAAAAATCATGCTACATAATGCCATTTGTGGTCAAGTGTATGTTAAACTAAGCTGATTTTCTTCTGCACTGATGGTGGTAAATGGCACTAAAAAGTTACAGTGGCAATCATGGATGTAGTCAGAACTACTGGTGATACATATCCCCTCTACTAAGTACCAGACCTACCTTAGAAGTTTCTGTTTTTGTTTGGTTGATAGTGATTTTAAAAATTCAACTTCTGGATCGTCATCCCCTTCACTTGTAACAAACTCCTAGAAAAATGTAGTAAGGCCTTAGCTTCTTATAGATAAAAATAATATATTCATTTAGATTTCTGTTTTAAAAGCGGTGCCCCTATGTACCTTATTTTTCCACAGATACAAATATATTTGTATTACTAAAGACACTGGTTAGAACAGAATACCCACTACCAAGTGAAAAACCCCGACATTCTCTCTCAGAGCTGAGTAGGTGTTATAATGTGGGGGTTATACAACAGGAGTTATTATGAACACATGAAAAAATCACTGCCAGGGAAAGAAACATCTCTCAAATAGTTAATAAAAAGGAGCTGATGTTGAAGCCCACGATTCCCCAGGATAAGTCACTCCATTGTTATCATGCTTGGATGAATAGGTAAGACACTAGTCCTGCTCAAACTCAGAGTAATTTAAGCAAATTACTTTTCTGTCTCGGTTTAGTCATTAGGAAAATGGGTAACACATCTACTTCACTGTTGTGTTATTAGTCTTCAAATGTGCACAAAGTCTTCTAGCAATGCAAAATATTGTAATCATATAATCTACATACAGTAACACAATCAGCAAAGCAAAACTGCTTTGAAGACCCTGAATTCCTCAAATTATGTGCATCTCGTACACCACAGTTCTCCACAGTGATGTTTTTAATTTTAGCCATACTCAGAAGACGAAAGAAGAAATAAAGATTAAAAAGCTCTTACAAAGAAACCCCCAGCACGCCTAACATAAAGCAAACATACTGATATCAATATTATTCATTTAACAGTGTCCATTGGCTCCATTTTGGGGGGTACATAGCTTTTTTAAAGGCACAGGTACATCTGTCTGTGGAGACACAATGGACTGCTGATTTACTGAAGATTTCAAGACCAGCTTGTGGTCATCCCCTCTTTACTAGTGGTTTGACTATCCTGCCATATGAACAAAGGTTACTTCAAGGAGTGTATATTAACCTTTCATTTTACACTTTTATTCAAGCACCTCAATTAGTAATATACTTTGAGCAGTCTAAGTAAAGGCAATTGAACCATTTTCACTCCAAGAAAAAATAACTGGAACAACAGTGAATCAAGTAAAAAAAAACCCCTTCAGATATAGCATTCCTGTAATTATTTGTGAATACTACCTCAAAGTTCATCCAAAGGGTAGCACTGTATTACAAGCACGCAGCAAAAGCCCTAACCACCCCATTATGAAAAATTCAATTTCTAGTTACCCAGAAGAGGGATTTAATTTATTATATGTGTTTTAAAAAGAAGTAATTTATGATTCACCATTCTGTACGAAACAAAGCTGGAAAAATAAGTTTTCTGACATTTTTCTACTGGTATAGCTCTTCAGCTTTCCTATGGATATGCATATTTGAAAACATTAAGTAACAATTCACAAGCAATCACATTTAGATTTACAGACATTTTCAGCTTACTGGTAAAAAGATATTACCTGTGATGGATCATTTGCGGTCAAGTTTCTCCCCAGTACATTTTGTTTCAGTGCAAACCCACTGTTTCTCATCTCCGCTATTAGCTCCGAGGGGTGCATTGATGGCCCTGTTCACAAAAATCACAGTTTGAATGTATCATTTATATCTCTCTACCTTTTTTGGACTCCACAGTAGGAATTCAGTTGAAGCTTTGTTAAGTAAAATCACAGCTAAATCAACTCAATAATCTTCTGCTGAGCAAATAATCAGATATGATTTTCTAAAACAGCAGTCTGAAGATTCAGAATGGAAAATAATTGCATTTTTCTTTAAGTACAAGGGGATTCTCTTATGTAACTTTGTCATGTTGAAAACAATATATTAGAAAAGTCTAGTAATATATTTTTATTATAGTAAAAAAGCAGAGGACATCTAAATAAAGCATATTAAATAAGTCTCAAGTACCTCCTCTCCTTTAAAACAATGAGATAATGCTCCTCTTATATGTCACTACTAACTCATTTTCCACAACGACACAAATCTTTTGAACTTCAATGTAAAAAGTAACATTAGAAGAATACATAAGGAATATAAAAACACATTAAAAGTATCCGTGTTCTTATTTATTCTAGGGATTGCCAAATATATGTAGCTCTAGACTATTATCTCCTCAGAGATTTCTGGTTTTATTAGCTTAAAAACATGTTATATTTTTCATTACAGTAGGTGTTGGCATTAGGCACATGATTTTTTCTTTGCAAGAATCTAACAAGGAGAAAAATACGTATTATGGATGTATTATGGATCATTCAGACTTGACTGCATAATTTACAAACCTTGTAACTCACTCTTATGCTTTAATTGAATCCCTGTGATCATCATAATGTTGTGTACTTGTCTGACTAGGTACTTTTCTTCACCCTAAATATTCTCTCTCTTGTGAGGTCACTTTCAGTAAATTTCCTTCCCAGTTCCTTCACTAACCTTACTGTCAATGAACTGTGTAAGGTAAATCTAAATTAAAAGGAATGTAAAACAGGGCATGGAGCACACATTCAGTATTACTTCAGTAAACTACTGTACATGATAAGATTAATTAGCCTTAAGAAATGCACTGATTCTGCTCTGTGGTTAAAGACTTTCTTAGTTGTAAGACTGATAAAACTCAGATTTTTAACACAGCCAAGTAAGGAAAAATAAAGTGAGATTTTTGCTATAGAAAATATATGGAAATTAATATAGCACTTTCTCAAAAGAAGTAACCTTTTTATTAGTTTTCCTGTACAATATATTACATTACAGAAACAAACAGGTCTACGTGTAAAGCAGGAAGAAATAAAACAAAACTCTGGAAATGGTTTAAGGAGCCCCTGCATTAGTGACATTCTTTTCACAGGTTCCTTATTTTTCCAGGGATAAGCATTTTCAAATGAGATACCTTTTGGTCTTCCCTGGAGTTTACATTTTTCTTAAGTAGGGGGTTATTTCCCATCCCCTCTGTACTCTACACAAAGTGCTTTTTATTTTTATGTGTTATAGTGTAATTGTAAGCTCACAGCTAATGAAGGTGTATAGGCCCCAGTGTCTACATTTTGGCACATTTCAATTTTCACACCTTGGTGTGCTTGTCGAAATCTACTCTGGCTGGAACAGAAACTAATATTAGACAGACAGAATTTGGCACCAGAAGAAGCCTTGATTTGAAAAGGCCATATAAAACAGCCATACAACTCAGTCAAAAACCCTGTATGAGGAAGCCAAGTGTAGACAAAGCATAGAGTCATGAAAGATTTCTCCACACCAAAGAAACCAAAACACTTGACAACTCAAACCTAGAATACCTCCATTATTCAAAGGCAGTTCCTCCCTATTATTCAAAGAGTAAGTACAGAAGTAACTTAACTAACTTCTTAGGTATTCCTCTTCAGTGTTTCAGCATTGTACACATTTTGGTGTGTATCCAGTACCTAATTGTTGTCATTAGTGTGATTAGATCAATAGAGAAATGCAACTCGTCCAAATCTACACAGCAGACTAGTCAAAGAACCAAGACATAAGCCCTAACTTTGTGGGTCCCTATGAGGACTATGGTCAAAATTGAGATCAGAGAGACATGAGGGCACATTGGCCTTCAAAACAACAATTCAAAATTATTTTCCAGAAACAAACCTTTTTGGCATTCTTTGTGTGTAGCACTGGCAAGAGGCAAGCAAAATAATTTCTTATTTTTTAAGAAAAAGCATCTAATGAATGCCCAACACTACTGATTTTTGTGCATCTGTTTCCTTGTATGTTAATGACATCAATGAGATATTCATAGCTCCACCTACAGTATTTTAACTGCAATCCAATATTACCATGATAAGGACAATAAGGACAGTTACCAAACTACTGTTATTCCTGTTTTGTGAATGTATACAAGCTGCATCAAATTCACCCACAAAAACTTGAGCCTAAAGTTTTTTATGAAATAAATTATTCCTGTTTTGGTCCCCCTACAATTGTGAGGGAAACAGTCATTTAGGTTCAGCCAAGCTTGTGAAGAGAGGCAAGAATCTCCAAGAAGCTTTATTAAGTATGCTATTTTTACTATAACTAAAGGTTTTAGAAAACACTAGGAAATGAGATTCAGAAAATAAACCAACCCATAAATGTAAGTAGAGTCAAAACACAATCCTATTTCACAACTCTTGTGTGTGGAGACCCCAGCCAGGCATGCCATGGGCAGCTGGCCAGAGTGGTTGACTATGGAAGACACTTCCTTGCAGTATGGCATCTTTGCAGTTTAAAAAACATTAACATTTCTGAGAGGATGAAACAGATTAAGCTGCTTCCATTTTTTTTTAAACAATGATGCCACTGAGCTTCTCAGAAGTTCTGCTGCCCAATGACAGCAAGACATCTGTAGAGACACAGTAGGGGGAAAACAATCTCTGATCTGGGAAGTGCAAAGAGACTGTTTTCTACTTGGTTACAAGTCCAGGCTGATAAGTTCCATTAAGACATATTTGACAATGACTGCACAGCTTAACTGCAAACCTCTATTACTGCCTACTTTCTGCAACAGAACAAGAATCAAGAAAATGTTAATTCTCATATAAACTCCTTTGCTTGGAATCAAAGGAATTACATGCTTGGCGACTTTGTTTTCCCATCCAAACCTCAACAGACTGCTTTTGATTTATATTTTAATGATGTTGATAAGCAGATCTGATTTTCTTTGAAATATCAGTGACAGGTTGAGGTCTCTCAGGACTCCTGAGCACAGCTATTTTATGTGACAGCACTGAGGTATGTAACATGCTTCCTTTTGAGATGCTTTTTCACAGAGTTCTAAAAGATGCCTAAATCCGTGAGTAAACAATCACATTCTCATTTCCACATTATAAAATGTAATAGGGGATTTCTCCTGGCTAATGTAAATGGGAGAGACAAAGCTTGTAAAAGAAACCCTAAAAACTGAACCTCACTTAACAGAGATTTGAAAAAAGCAACTTCTCCGAAGTGTCCTTGGCTTCCCTATTAAGCAGTTAAAGCTTAAACCTTGATGCCAGCAGGTTGCCTGGTAACCCAAAGTGGTAAATCTTTTCAGCCTGCCTTTGGCTTATGACCACAGTTGTGTCTTCACCCTCCATGACTGTCAGAGAAAGCAGTACTGGGTATACCTGGCAGCTCTATGCTCCTGCTGAGTCACTAACAGTAAAACAGATGGTAGGACTGAGCTGAGAGGCTCTCAGTTGGCTAAAATCTTTGGCTATGATGATAGCTTATTATTCTTGAACAGCACCCATCACTTGCAAAGACTCACTCCTACATCAGGCACAAAAATCCATTATGTGTTATGAAAATCAAACTCCTCATATAGGCAGTCCTTACAGACTTGTGAAAAGCCACTTCTGTGACCTCATGCAGGTGAAAACATCCTGAGATATTATACCATGAGCTGGCAGAACTTTAGATACAGGCATCCTATAAAAATAGCTGATTGCTACAACTTCTGACAACTAGTCCCTCAGCATTCTTTCATCAGCAAACTAAAAATAAGTTCAAAGTTACAATGTTTCATCATCTGTTTCTTATTCTTCCTGAAACAAGTCAAATACAGTACCTTGCTATTTTTGAATATGACTGTTAAGGTTATTTTCTGAAATTTGCATTTTGATAGGAAAAAGAAAGAAAAGGAAAAAAAAATCTTTAAAACTTTCCCAGATGCTACTCACCTAAAACTAAACCATTTACCTGCTTTAGAACTAATTCATAGTCTTGGAAAAACTTGTCATATAGCATGATTAACTGCTTGTGAATGTGACATTTATTTTTATGCATTAAGACAACTGTCAATACATCCATATACTTTCTTGTGCTGTCCACCAAGTTTTCTATGGCTTTTGTTAATACGGAAATTGAGCAAAAATGGAAAAAAATTACAGACTGAGCTTAATCACACTCCATAGTCTGTGAACTTTTACTGAGGTTGTGATAGAGATGAGAGTAGGCACTTATTTTATCTACAGGACAAAGAACTATAATCAAAATTATGTGATCATGACACACAGTAAGTTCATGCTGCCTCCACTAATTCAGAATCAATCATCTTTTGCTGATAATTTTTTCATCTATTTCAGAGATGAGTGCATTCAGACCATATTTACACTTCAAAGCAATTGCTGCAGTTGGCATTGAGAGAAATCAATGACTAAAACCCCTGGCTTTTAATTAGCTCTTCTTCAGAGGGCCTGCAGTTTAACTGTATTTAACACTTTAGCACAGAATTTCGGTGTAATTTGCCATGCTTTTGTGATATGGTATTTCAGAGAAACCTGAGTTTCCTTTTTATTTTTTTGGAGTAGTAAAAGCCATTTAACATTATCAAACTGCTACTGGAATCTATATTTATCGCTTAAATACTAAGCACAAGATTTCTAATAGAATCTGTATTTTATGCATTCACAACAAATACCAAGGCTTTTGAAACATAAATGGAGGATTATTCTAAAATGTGACAGTTCTTAAACTATGTGAAGATTTAGTTAAGGTTCCTACTGTTCACAATCAAAGGTCTCAGCTGCAGATCATAAAGGAAGGTTTCACACACTGTACACATTTCTACAGATGACCATTTATACAAATGTTCACAGTTAATATATTCAAATACCTTTTCTTGGTTATGACAAATTCAAAAGGACATTTAAAAAAAATTCCTGCATTCCCAATACAATGCAGACTTTTCTCTGTTGGGAAAAAAGGAACTGTATTTGTCACTGGGAAACTGCAGTGAGATGCAGACATAATGCAACATAAACACAGATTTCATTTTTTGCTGTCTCCACCTGATAATTTCAATGATTACTCGGGAAAGGTATTTCACCTAAAGGCTTAAGATCAGTGGAGCACACTAAGTCACAGACAGATGGGAACAATGCCCACAGTCAGTTTAGGGGCACTCAGGACATGAAAAGAGAGGGTGCAAACCCCAGAGCTGGGTAAGAGCCTTTAGAAGGCTGCACCTGCACAGCTATACCTACAGTGGCTTTCTCCTGTTAGACCATAAGACACTAGATACACATACACATTGCTCCATTAGAATTTTACCTGAATTTGCCTGAATTTTCCAGAAGGCAAGCACTTTACAGTAATTTTTCCTTAGTAATTCCACAGCATGGCTCACATATGGAGCCAGTCAGCTGTAAAAAATGCAAAGTAGTCCACAGCAGAGGAGGATGCCCAGCACTCTCCAGGCCTAGCTTTCATAGGCCAAGAGTGCAAGAACATCTTTTAACCTTACCATCCCACTTCTAACTATGCTGTTCATAGAACTAGAGACACTAGCCTCACTTCCTAAGATAGTATACACTTCTTCATAAAAAAGGAACAGATACTGGGTTCTTTGTTCTAAAAACCATATAATAGAAGTTGTAAGCATTCAAGCTTTCACAGCTTTTCAGTAATCCCTCCCCCATCTGCCCAAACCATCATTGAACAGGATAGATTGTTTGCAGGAAAGAAGGGAAAGGGAAAAAAATCAGTTTGGCTTAACTTCACCTGATCAAGAAAGTCACAGGCAATTTTGAAGTGAAATAACAGTATTATTTCAAAACACTTTGCACAGGACACCTAATGATCTCTGTTCCAATCAAGTTAATGGCTTTTCAGGATTCACAAAAAAACCTCACAAGCCCCAACAGATGATCCTAGTTAATGAGAAAAAAGGACTGTAAAAACAGGCAAACTTTTAGATGCTAGTGAGCTGGGTTTTTTGCTGGTATGCATTCTGTATTTTCTACATTCATATAAACACAGTGGCATGTAAAGTCAGAAGCACAACTGGTATTTTCATCTGGAATGAACTCTGAAAGTTAGGATTTTATCAGTAAAACACTCTGTAAATCAGTTTAGCCCAAAGAAGCATTCTGATTGCCTAATTTACCTTTGTAAAGGAGAAGCAAATCTTCTAAGTTGGTCTCTGCAAGCCTCACAGCTGGAACATTGGAACACTACTTTGCAGTTTTCAGTGATCAAAGTTACTTTATATCTAAAACTAAGAATTTCATAATAGAAATAATGCAACACCAGGGGGTGCAGTTATCATGCAATAATTACACTCCTGGGAGATTACAGACAAGGCTGTACCCCAGGGGTGTGATTATCCCATGATAACCACATCCACTGAAATTGCCTTATTGAAAAAATAATCTCCAGTCACTGGTGAGATATTATTCAATAGGTGCTTTTTAATGGTAAGATTATTATTTTTTTGTATGAATTACCAGCTAGATTAGTAAAATGGTCCCAGAAGCAAAAAAAAACAAGCCACCATGCCCAAGTTAAGGTACTGATTGTACCTATTTTTGTTTGCTGAAGCACTGCAATGTATGTCAGACCTTGAAAGACAGCAGAAGAGAGTTCTGTGGCACAGATACCCTCTGCCCTGCAGCGCTTTCACTGGAGGAAAATGAAGGCTGTGACTGGTCTTTGCACACAAAATATTCAACACCAAATCCAACACAGCAATTGCCAACCAGTTTTGTGTCAAGAGGAACATTACAATGTAGTCTTCACATCACATTAAAAGACAGCTATTCTTCTGCTGAAATTACAGAATCACAGCTTACAGGATTCATGGGAAAGAAAAAGCCTATATTGGACATGATGTGGAGGGGAAAAAAACCTCAGTTAATAATTCTTCTTTTTCCCTATGGAGGAACAGAGCAGGAACTTTAGCTAAGTCATCTAAATCAGACATGAGTTTCACTTTCATCTATTTGCAGTCAAATGTTTCCTCTGATGCTGAATAGAATACTGAGTCCAAACAAGACATTTTGTTTAACTCTTTCTGAAGCAGGAATAAATTAGGACAAAACAAAAACTGAACTTGTATCAAGGCCTGCTACAAATCTTTGACAGGGAAGCCAGACCATTTGTTAAAAACCTACTTCTGCAGAAATCAGTGATGCCAGTGTCCTTAGCACACCAGATTCAGAACCATGAAGCCCAATGCTCCCACAGCCTGACTGGGAACATATTCACCACCAGCAGCACATGGACCAGAGCCTTCCAGCACTGTGCTGATGCATGGTGTGCTCCAGCAAGGCAGAGTATTTGCAAAGTTGGAAGAATTCTAACCTAAATTTAGCTAGGGTAACTACCACGCACTGCCAAAAAAAAATTATTCCACTCAATTTGCATGAAAAGGATGTAAGATTGACTTCTATTAGGATGAAATGATTATAAATCAGAAGAAATAAAGCACTACCAAGTAAGTTAACTTCAAAGCAATAGAGCTCTTTCCAAAGAGTATTAAAAAAATCCAAAGATTTGCTCTTTAAAAAAATGTTTAGTTATTTAGAACTTAAATTTGGTCCTTCTAATACAATTAATTTAATAAACTAATTGGAATTCTTGTACATTGACTACTGTACTAAAATTTTCCTCATTATATCTGTATTTCTTAGCTGTGCCCTTTCATTTATGAGGCGATATTTATATTTCAATTTCCTGAAACACCAGCTAGAAAGAAGTTTACCACTGCTTTCTAAATGTGGCAATACGTCCTAACCTTTGGAAGTACTATATGCTCTAATAATTTAGCCAAATGTTTTTCAAATTTTTGAGAGTTTATTGCAAATGTATTTTCACATACTGAATTATTAAAAAGTCCAGTCAAATAAATTTAGCACACATCCCACACCTGCTGTATACTACCAGTAATCCCTGCCTATCCTTGAAATCCCTATTCACTGCTCTGTTCAGAGACGTGTTTTAACCTCTACATTTTAGAAATGAACAAACAGCTTCACAAAAATTGAACAAACTCTACCTTACCTTAGAAGCCGAGTAGTTTTGCACTTTTTTTTTCCTGTTGCTGACAACCAAAAAAAATGAAAACTGTGGACTATTTCCATGGTTTTTATCAGCATTCTAAGCATGAGGAGACACTTGTGACATGTGGAGGAGTGGATGCTTGGGAAGCAATTAATGTGCAAGTTGACTTGTTTCAAACGCAAAGGACTTTTTAAAATCATCAGTTCATAAAACACAGAACAGTGTCATAAAAGGATGATCTCATTAAAAGTCTCTGTCCCTTCCAAAGTAGTTTTTTCTGGAGTTCTAGCCAGTCTAAAGAACAGTATGGCAATGGACATTTTTGCAGTACTACAAAGCAATAAAAATTAATCAGGAATTTAGTCTAGAAAGCAGCTTAGGAGTGCATGCAATTACTGATAAAGAGAAGCAGCAAGAAAGAGAGCTTGAGGAGGTGTATTGCACAGAGCAACAGAAGAAGGTTCTTGGAGGTGGAAAGAGAGGCAGCAGAGCCAACTGTGGATCTGCAGCACTGTAACAACTGGGCTGAACTTTCAGCAATGCAAAGAAATTGCTCCCATCCCAGCCAACACAGCACTACTGTCAGGGTTTCAACAACAACAAAAAACCTCATACTTTTTAAAAAAATACATGGCATACACTTTAGCATACCATATAGATGAATTATGAGTCTTAAGAGAAGCAGTGAATTCAAGAATTTGTGTTGTCATTTAACTGCAGTGCTTCATTTACACGTATTTCCAGAAGTCATCTAAGGAGTGTAACTTAACTTGTTATTAAATCAGAAGAAGTTTTAGGAAAGTTGATGAAAGGTTTGTATTCCGGAGGCTAGAAAAAGCAGACAACCTTTTATTTGATATTGTAATTAATATTACCACTTTCTCTAAGCCTTGCATTTGCTATTAAATCAAGAACTTTAAGCTTTACCTACAGTGTTCTTACATAGTTTCCCTGAAAGAAAGAGAAAGTAGCAGTATCATTACAGCTGACTATTCAAATTCAAGAGCAGCTTCTTACAAATTATATATACAAATCCTGATCTGTCGCCCACCCCTACTCCCTAAAAATCCTTTCTCAGCCTACAAGAGTCTAAGCTCAGCATAGCACACTGTCTTTCCAAGTTCCAGAGTTGAAAATGAGAGGGCACTGGCACAGTCTGAGAACATCTAAGTACTTTAACACCATTTTCCTTCATGCAAAATTCATTATACATGCTAAATGCTCTCTTTAGGCTCAGAACGATGGTTTGAAAAGCCATCTGGGGGACATCTCTTCAAGTGGGATACACCCACAGCAGTCAAACGTTGCCTACACCTATATAGATAGTTCAGCAAGGTTTGAAACAAGCAGTTATTCTTCTACTGGCACTGCAGTGTGTCCGTATTACACTGGAACAAATAATAAGGAATGCATATTCACGTTTGTGCAAGCACGAACAAATAATTTCTGCTTTTGCAACCAAACACCCCTAAAATTGACCCACATCATTTGAACTGAGGTGTGGATAGTCAGTTCTGTAGCACAAAAGCATCTCTGACATGCAAGAGCTGCACAATATAATTCTACCACCAACAAATGCTCTAAGCACAGTTTTTTTCTAAGATAAGAATCATGCAAGAAAGTGATTTAACTTTATAACCAACTGAACAGAAAGGCTGAGCAAGTCAACTACAGGCTGAGTAATACAATGGCATAATCATCAGACAATGCCTAAAAAGACAGGAGAGTAAGGGGCACCATTTCCTTTAACTCAACTCTTCTAGGCCTCATCCTAAAGAGACTATGTATCTGTGTGACTCAAATCTGAAAAACAAGCTTGTTGGTAGCCTAAATATGTAACAAAACTAAGAGCTGCTACATAAAATGGATAATCTGAATGAAGACAGAAGAAAAGCAGAAACCATGGAGTGTGTGCAAATCAATGTAATGGTGTCCCTAGAAAACCCAAGACACAACAGGTGACTAGAGCACAGCACAGCAAGGATGAAAAGTTACCCATGCTACCTGATGTTTCCTTAAAATGCCCCAATTTTAAGAAACTTAAAAGCATTACAAATTGGGTTAACTCACAGAAAAAAATGTACTGTAGGCAAAAAAAAAAAAAAAATCAATTTGAATGCTAATACCCACTTCTTCAAACATAATCTAGCACTAACTGCTGTGTGACTTCAAGTAACAGGAGAGATAATAGAAGAAAGAAAATTGTAAGTCGATAAGCAAAAAAGTCAGATGAAGGGAAACCAGACATTTGGAAATCTAGGTTTCAATTGCTTATCCACTTCTACAATTGCATATTAAAAAAAAGCCCACAAATGTCTCTCTTTTACCAAGAGATTAACAAAGATATAATGATATATTCCATCTTATCTAAGCAGTTTGCTTAAATCTGAACTGGACAGACTGTGACAATCCATTCATTTTTTTGGTGACACAAATTCTGTCATTCTGATCTAAAGTCTCATGGCAGCTTCTCAGTTTTAGGCATGGATAGGATCAAAGCAATACAGAATCTTTTTTAAATGAGTTACTAATTAGAAGATTAGGTCCCTGCAATATGAAATAACTAACTCAAACTTGTGGAGCCTACATTTGGAAATCACTGTTTTCCAGATTTCATCAACTCTCTGAAATATGATAAACTTAAACCTTCTAAAATTAAACATGATAAGCTCCCCCCATACATGTCCAACCAGAACTTTAAAAGCCATTCACTGCCTACCTGAACCATCACTGGAGACTGAACTTGCATTGATTCCAGAGAGGCCAAATAAGGGACACTCTCGATCAGTGTTTATGTGGCCCCACTTGTGGCATTTAATGCATCTCACATTCCGCACCTAAGGGCAACAAAGCCAATTGGCACCATTTAGTCACCAACGCAGCTGAACCTTTACAGAAGTCTCTGTGTCATTAGGCATAAGAGAAGCCTTCAAACCCACTGAAAAAGAGGTGATAAATTTAAGAGAGCCCATGTGAAAGTTCTGTATAACAACATTTGAAATACACCCCAGACACCCACAGAACAAAATGTGTGTAACTTGCCTGGATGCCAAAGGGCTGATCTCTGATATTCATATCATCCTTAGCATATCTGTACACAAACACAAGAGAAAACAAATACTCCATTCACCACTATTTTTGAAAATACATCATATATACAAAGTCACCTTTTGTTGATAAGTGTGCACCCATTTCAGAGATATAATTCCTGTAAATGTTGTTTTTAATGTGTTTTCAAATATGGATGTAAAAATCAAATGAAAATAAAGCTAAGCAAGGAAATAGTTCCAGGTTAACAGATTTTCCTAATTAAGTGTCAGGACATGAAAAGATCACACAAGTGATCTGCTCAAAAATGAAACAGGGAGGAAAAGGGACAAAATAAAAGTATATGAAAAAATCCAGATATCTTACTTTTCTCGAGGAGCAACTTTTTGCCATTCAAATTTGTATTCAGTCTCTCCTTCTTGCTATAAAACAGAGAACATGGTAAGTTTGAAGTTTTTCAGAATACATTTTAAGCAAGCAAGAAGAAAACATAAAGAAATAATGTAATGAAATACCTCTTTTGTTTCCTCTTTGAATTTTCAGGAAGCATGCAAAGAAAATAAATGATGCATTAATTATATATGTAAAATCCACATGGTGTTCCCCCCGCTAAGCTAAAAAAACCCCATTTTATGGTTTATACTAATCAATAGTGCAATAACTCAGGAAGTAGCTTTATATAAATACAGTGCACTTACAAATAACCAGCCTCTAGTAGATAGCTTTAAATCCTGTAAATCCAAAAATCACCACCTAAAACGATGCTGATTTGTTACACAAATAAAAACTTCACTTTTTGCAAGAGTAGCAACAATATTTACTTTTAAGATATAAAAAAAAAAGTTTAGCAATAATTGCTACTTTGAAATTGCATTTCCTCTAAACTTAAGGGATTACTATTACAGCTTCTAAAGTTAAATAATTGCAAAACTCAGTCTACAAAGAATGAGTCCATCCAAGCATTTCCAAATGATTTCATGCAAATGGGAAAGATGCATTTTAAAGGGAACATGTTTTCTCTCAGAGGAAATACATTTTCTTAGTTCTTCACTTACATTCAGATCTTGCTAAAATTGATTGATATGAGTGTCCACCAGGTATTCAGAAACTTCCATTTATGACACTACTGAAGAATCATAGACTCACCAAACACGGGTCAGGTAGCACTTTTGACTACTGAATTTCAGCATTTATTATTTTTGTAACTTCTGATAATTAATTCCTTGCTCTGGTATTTCCTATGTTTGACTAGCACCAAGCTGAATTGTGGGCATTACTTTTAAACAAAAGCAACCTGCTATTTCTGTAAAGGAGAGCAGGCCAAAATACAGGTTTGTGTTGTCTGAGTCATTGCCCTGGTAAGGTCCAGTCCTCCTCATCCGATGGCTTTATAATTGGCTAAAGAATCCTTGGTTGAGGACATAATTTATGCTGTTTCCTGGAAAGAGATTTATCTGGTCTTCCCTTCACATTGAACTGTTGCTTAAAAAAACCCCAACCCCAACCATTCCTTTTGAAGAAATTAAAGTTTGTGAGATCAAAAGTATTACATACTGTATATATATATATACATATTTATATATCTATATATATATATATCTATACACATTCTCACAGAAATAATTAAAAATTCACACCTCCTATCATTATCTCACTACGAACATGTTATTTTAAAATTGAATACATCACGTCTGTTTCTCCAGAAGGTTTTTAGCTTTGCAGTACTATATTGCCCACAATCAGGAAACTGCAATACCTTTCTTTGCTCCAGGTGGGGCCTCATACATGAAATTAAGACCATTCTTCACACGCTCATCACCCATAAGCAACCTAAATAAAAAGGGCAGTTTGGGGTGTTACACACAAAACAGTCACATTGGTAACACTCATAATATCAAAAAAACCAGAAAAACCCAACCAAACAAAAAAACCCACAACCAGTATGAAATTGTTGTGATAACTAGCATTTTTTCACTTGTTAATGTGTGTTACAAAATGTGAGTATGAAAAAACCTGAGAAATGAGTCAATGACTTTGCATGATCCACTGTGTACAAAAATCACACATTTCAATCTCAACTGAATAGTAGTATGTCCAGATTTCTGTGTGATACAAATGTATTATTATACAAGATTATTGACTGTTCTGTGAAATGTAGCATATTTTGAAATTAATCAGAAGGCAGGCACAAACCACTAAAGAAGTTCTTGTGACTTCTGCTAATCAAACATCACTTAATGAATCATTGCCCTCTCCTACTACTACAGTCAATGGAGACAGTACTTCAAACTGCTCACAGCAGCATCACCTTCACTACTGTGAAAACAAGACAGGAGGAAGAAGGGAGCAATCTTAAACCAATTCTCACCTATTATCGTAGGATTCCTGTTCTTTCAAATATTGTTGCATTAATTCTTCTTGTTTCTTCTTATCATATGAGATTTTCTGTTCTGCCATCCATACCTAGTTAAAATAATTAAGCTTCCACTTAAATACAAAAACTATTACAAAATATATTAGTGTATAAATAACTAGTTTACCCAATTGAAAATGTTTACAGGGGATGATCACCACCTAATTGCATAAAATACATAATTTTCATCCAGTATTTTAACAAATTAACTTCCCACAGCACTAATTTTGAGAAACTTCAAGTTCCAACAACACTGACACACTGAAAAGACAGGAGAAAATGTGGTAGCTCAAAGGGAAAAGCAGGCTCAGAAGACACCGTGTGGGTGCCACTGTTTTCCCGGCATCGACCCTTGCTCGGCGAAGTTTCTGCAGACCGCAAGCCCCAGGGCCCCTCGGGGGCTCCTGCCCTGGGCCACGGTTCGGAGAGGGCACCTGCACCCAGCTCAGGCAGGTGTGGAATACTGGGAAAGCACGGGCACATCGCGACAGGTAGGGTTTTCCTGGATGGGGTACAGCGCCTATTTGCTCTGAGAATCAGGCGCTGAATAGCCCGAGCCAGGAAAATGCGACAGTCATACACACTTGAGAACAAGAAAACCCGAAGCTTCAAATATTTGTTAACTATTTCGCTGTCTCCTCCATCCTCTTTGCCCCAGCCCCGGTGCCACCCCAGGGAGGTGAGGAGCCCCGCTCGGTGCCACCCCAGGGAGGTGAGAAGCACTGCTCGGTGCCACCCCAGGGAGGTGAGAAGCACTGCTCGGTGCCACCCCAGGGAGGTGAGGAGCCCCGCTCGGTGCCACCCCAGGGAGGTGAGGAGCCCCGCTCGGTGCCACCCCAGGGAGGTGAGGAGCCCCGCTCGGTGCCACCCCAGGGAGGTGAGGAGCCCCGCTCGGTGCCACCCCAGGGAGGTGAGAAGCACTGCTCGGTGCCACCCCAGGGAGGTGAGAAGCACTGCTCGGTGCCACCCCAGGGAGGTGAGGAGCCCCGCTCGGTGCCACCCCAGGGAGGTGAGGAGCCCCGCTCGGTGCCACCCCAGGGAGGTGAGGAGCCCCGCTCGGTGCCACCCCAGGGAGGTGAGGAGCACTGCTCGGTGCCACCCCAGGGAGGTGAGGAGCACTGCTCGGTGCCACCCCAGGGAGGTGAAGAGCACTGCTCGGTGCCACCCCAGCGAGGTGAAGAGCACTGCTCGGTGCCACCCCAGCAAGGTGAAGAGCACTGCTCGGGCCGCTGCGGTACCGGCAACCCGTCCCCGCCGGGGCACCCCCGGCCCCCCTCACCTTCTTGATGTTGGATTTAGAGGCGGGGTGAAAATCCTTCTTGCACATGAAGTTGGCGAACGACTTCCCCATGGCGGCGGCAGGGGAGCGGGAGCCGCCGGCCCCCGCACGGACAGGGACAGGGACAGAGACAGGTACAGCGGCGCTCCGGGGCGGCCTCGGCCGGGCCTTCCGGGTCGGCGGGCGGGCCTTCCGCGGGCACCGCCCCGCGCCCGAGCCGCCGCTGTGCGCCACGGGCCCACGCCGCGCAGGGGCCCTCCGCCCTCAGCATGGTACCCTGGCCGCCGCCCCTCTCGTGCGACACCTTCGTGGCGCTGCCGCCCGCCGCGCCCGGGGGCCGCGTGGTGTTCGGGAAGAACTCGGACCGGCCGGCAGATGAGGTGCAGGAGGTCGTGCACTTCCCGGCCGCCGCGCACCCGCCCGGCGCCGCGCTGGAGGTGAGAGCGCGGGGCGGGAGCGCTCCTGAGGGGAGCGGCGAGAACGCCGCTGCCAGTCCTTGTGTGCGTGCTCAGCCCGCGGTTCGGCAGGCGGAGCGGGGACGGTGACTCCAGTGTGCTCTGCCCTCTTGCAGTGCACCTACATCACCATCGAGCAGGTGGAGAGGACCCACGCCGTGGTCCTGAGCCGCCCCTCCTGGCTCTGGGGGGCCGAGATGGGCGCCAACGAGCACGGCGTGTGCATCGGCAACGAGGCCGTGTGGGGCAGGGAGGAGGTCTGCGGTGGGGAAGCTCTCCTCGGCATGGACCTCGTAAGGTGTGCACAAGCTGGTTTGGTTTCTTTTGGTTTTTTCCCCTTTTTGGTACATGGTACCTGATTCGGAATTTACATGGAAACATGTTAGACTTCTAAGGGGAGCTAGTACTTTCACTTTCAGAAGGCACTCCTTGCACTGTTCTAGCCACGGTTAAAAGTAAGTATTTCTTGGCACAAGCACTAGATTATTGCCAGGAGCCCATAAGAAGTATCAGACACTAGACCAGAATTCGTCAAAAAATTAGCAAACGTTTTTCTTTCTATAAAATTTATACTAAATGGAAACAAGACTTTTTCAAGAGCACAGGCGGATGGACTTCAGGCACTACTGTTTGGGCCTTTTCATAGGGTCTGTACTCCTTTCCCTATTCCCCCATCTTTCACACACATTATTTTTAAGTTTTGGTCTCAGCTGCCTATTTCCATGTCCTTTACCTGACTTGTGTTTTTTCCTCACCAGATCATACAACTGGCAGCTGCATATAGAAGTATCATTCCAGGTCAATTGGAATACTCAGGCTGAATAGTCCTATACAGAGTTCATTGTTCCAAAAATAACATTTTCCTTTTCTTTTAGGCTTGGACTTGAGAGAGCGGACACAGCTGAAAAGGCTCTTAATGTCATAGTTGATTTGCTGGAAAAATATGGCCAGGGAGGAAACTGTATGGAAAGCAACATGGCATTTACATACCACAACAGTTTTCTGATAGCTGACAGAAAAGAAGCATGGGTGCTGGAGACATCAGGAAAATACTGGGCAGCAGAAAAAGTAGAAGGTATGGATGATGC
The DNA here is from genome assembly GCF_027887145.1 of Ammospiza caudacuta. Lineage (NCBI taxonomy): Eukaryota > Metazoa > Chordata > Aves > Passeriformes > Passerellidae > Ammospiza > Ammospiza caudacuta. The sequence continues at coordinate 23,072,779 of NC_080600.1, read as the reverse complement.
TCTTTGTTCTAAACATTTCAAGTGCTATGACCCCTTGGAGTTCTCCAGTTTTGATTTACCATTTCATTAAGGCATCAAACTAACGTTGAAGTGCATACATGTGCCTGTAAAGAACAGGCATTGCTTCCTGGGGCATGAGTGTGGAGTAGCTGGCAGTTTGTCAGAGGAGCTGGGTGACAGGGGCCTTTTCAGAGCCAGAGGTAACCACTCCTGCACTTGGAAAACAGAGGACAGCAAGAAAGTCAGCATGAGAATGACAGCAGCATACGTGGTCTTAAGGATGGTAGCAATCCTTAATTTCATTTGGGAACAGGATTGGTGTACTGGGCCATGAAGTGGCTGATTCTTCCAGTGAACTTGGGAGGACAAACTCGATCTTTGGATGTCTCAGAAGAAGAATGTAAAGGTGGGAATATCAGGACAGAACCTGAAATACAATGCTGGCAATAGAAGCAAATGAGTCAGAAATGAGTGGCATGAAAACTCAATCAAAAAAATATATCTGGCTGGGGAGAGAGGGCCAGAAATAAACCACCAGACTTACTGATCTTGTAGGAAACTCTTCGGGGCTAATTTGCTTTACTAAGCTAAGTGTAAACAAAATACCAAGAAAAATCATTCAATGTACTAAAACAATTCTTTCTGCAACTTACAAACAGGAGGCATACGGAATATTTCCAACCAGCTCTCTATCACAACCAAGATTGACAGAGAACACCCAGAAATGAAGGGATATGCCAAAAGCAATGGCTGGTGGGATGGGGAAAAGGAATTTGATTTTGCTGCCACATATTCTTTTGTCAATACTGCCAGAATGACCACATCTGGAGGCCGATATTGTGAAGGCTATAAACTTCTGAACAAACACAAAGGTAACCTTTTGAGTTTTTTTTCAAGATATGCAAAATATTTAGTAAGCCATATTAATTCAAATCATACATTATTTTATGTCTGATGCAGCCAATCATTCACATGACTTGGTGAGCCACAACTTACTAGAATAACTTTTTGCCTAAGAGAAGCACTGAACTTGGAAGTTTCTATAAATTTTTTTCTAATTTATTGAGGAGGAAAAATTAAAACAAGGGTCAAATATCAAACAGACAGAGCTACAGTAACAACCCTGAGAGGTCACATTATGACCATACCACTAAATGCCCTGTAAGACCTGTTCTGAAACCTTTTGATAGGCTACATAATATTACTGTACTGCTAAGGAAAAAAACTAGAGGCTGAAACAGATTCCCAGCAGTTTGCAGCCACAAAGAATGAAGAGCTTATGAACAGCTTCAGTCAGGTACCATTTGTATAAGGCAACAGCACAGCATTCAGTTACATACCTTGCATTCATTTTTGACATTAATTTTTAATTCTTTGTTGTTTCACTACAATGGCTACTCTAAACTTGTGTAGTCTACTAAAACACACCAAGAGCAGAACAAAGTAATTTTCTGTACTTTAAGCAATCACTAATTCAAACACTTACTTTTCAGACTCCTAAAGAATGAACCTATTACTTCACTTTTGACTGCATCCATCTAGCAGGTCTTTGCTGTAGATGTATTCATATGCTCATGTGAAGTATTTAATCTGAATCAGGATTACATTGCACCCCTTTCTTTTATTTATTTGGCTGAACTCTGCCAGACCAGGTTTAGCATTTAGTTAATGCATCAAAGTGAATTACTTTTGCTGTCTTGCTCTAGTGATCATGTAAATCCTGCATTCATTTTGGGAATTGCAGGTTCTGAATACTGAAAGCATTTTCATAATACCTGTATTTACTTGTATTATAACAATGCTGAGATTGTATCTGTGTTTTCATTCTAAATCCCCATTTTCAGGCATTTACCTGAGCCATTTTAAAAATCCCACTAGGTGTTCAGGTTAGCAGTCTCATATGGTTCACTTTGTTTAGATTTATTTTAAATAGGTGCCTTAACTAAAAGCTATTGGGTTTACAGCAGCAGTAAAATCACTGGTTTCTTCATCTACCCGTCCCTGCTTTTTCAGTCAGTGGCATTACAGTTCTGGGGGTTTTCCAGGCTGCCTACTATGTGAGGGCCATTTTAGAGAAATATTACTCATATTTCAAAAAATAGGGAATGTATTTCAAGCATACAAAATAATAGAGTTTAGTGTAAAACATGCTGGACAGGTTGCCAAGTTGTAGCTGACAAAATGGACATTGCTTCTTTTAATTCCTTTGATTCATCTAGCTTGCTGATTTCTTTAATTCTCTGACCTTCTCAAGCAACTATAGGAATACTTAAGTGTGTCTTCTTGCTGAAATGTAGTGCTGCATGTCTGTCTACAGGAAACCTGGGTCATGTATGAAAAAATAATATTGGAGACACGAAACTTAGCAGCAGAGTAACTATTTTAAGAGGAAAGGGCAAAGTAGTTAAAAAAAATTCTGCAGTTACAACTCAGTAAGGGAAACACTAAAATAGTAAAGTGGTGGACTATACATACTTCCAATAAAAAATGAAGAGTGAGTGAACTAATGTATTTCTGCCATAAGCATACCCTCTACTGGTACACCAAATGTGCAAAGAAAAGCATCCTGCAAGAGCTGCCTGTTAGAATATTGGATGGTTGGGTGATACCATGTCAGTATCTGAGCTTCAGCATACACTATACAGCAACAGTGATATCACTGAACAGGCTGATGTGGAAAGGGTTTTGTTCCTCCTGAGCAGGAATTATTTTCACAGATACTTGGCAATAAACCTCAGCTTGCTGACAAAGACTTTTTGACAAATAGATGTACTATTGTGGCTTCTGAGCATAGAATGTAATGCCACTCCAGTGCCTCCTTGAAAAGGATGAAAATTTAAAAAACCCACTCACCAAGAAGCCCCTCCAAAACAAGTGACAATTTTGGTGTTTCATTTTCAAAGTTTCACACAAAATCCATGCATGGTTGTTATTTTTTTTATAGCTTCAAAGCATCATAGTGGTATTAACTCTGTTCAGATATCAACCAGTATTATAAAGATCTATCTTACTTCCATAGCTCAAAGTTCAGCATTTAATCCAAGCTACTACTTTTCATCTGAAAAGTTACTTTGTGAATGACCATTTGCTAGCCCTATGAAATTTACCTTTCAGGCAAATACCATTGGTCTTTCTACTCCCCATTTTTTAAGGCATGTTTTATCACCTCTCTTTGAAATAAATACTTTGGGGAAAGCAATACAAGTGTATTCCATATTAAGGTTTCCATTAGGATGATTTTTTCCCCCTGCCAACACAGACAAACTAAATCTGGCATTGCCAAAAGGAGTCAGTTGTAGGGAACATGTCATTCACTTGCTATTATATTAGCTTTGTGGCTAAATAATTGTATTGTATCTTGAACAGGATCTATCACTTCTGAAATAATGATGGAAATTCTTCGTGACAAAGAGAGTGGCATTAACATGGAAGGTGGATTTATGACAACTGGCAGCATGGTGTCTGTACTGCCTCAGCAGCCTAATCTGCCCTGTATTCACTTCTTTACTGGAACTCCAGATCCTGCCAGGTGATGTAGCAGCAAGTAAATTGGACAAAAATTTGTAAATATCTAAATGAAGAAGTGTTGCAACTTTGGGTTGGTTTTCTGTTACCCCTGAAAAAGCACACTCAAAATGTAGGAGGAACATAAATGCATATTATGTATATTAATGGTATCTACCAACCTACTTAATGGAACACTGCTGTGACAATGACTTTAACACCATTAGATGGTTTTTTAATACTTTTTTCTCAAAAGAAGCAAGTAGAAGAATGGGAAAAAATACAGCAATTTACTGACTCAAAAATGTTAATGAAACAGTGTCAGTAAAGGATCTCTGTTCTATTTTTTCCTTCTAGATCTGTATTCAAGCCTTTCATTTTTGTGCCCGGTATTACTCCATTATTAAAAACTACGTCCCCTACATTTGGTCCTGATGATCCAGTTAAGAAGCAACCACGTTTTCAGAGTAAGCCAGATCGAAGACATGAGCTCTATAAAAAACATGAAAGCGCTGCTGTAGTTATGGAAACTACCAAGGTACGTTGATTCAATTAGATTTCAATGCAAGCAGGTGGTTTCTATAAGGTCCTTGCTCCCATTTTGTTAATGTGATGGCAGTGAATGCCCTTTGATGGATTGCACAGAACAGTGCAGTGCCCCAGTAGCCCAGAGTGCTGGCATCTGGCAGGCACGTGTTCCTGACACTGGAAACTGCAACCAGCACTGTGCTGTGCTGGCAGGCTGAGCCCCAGGAGAGGAGCAGCCCCCCACAGACTCCCGCACCAGCCACACAATGGGGAAATGCCCCAGCAGCACAGGCAAATACACAACTCTGCCAAGAGTTCTTACAGCTATTCAGGTCCCTGGTGTCAGGTGGACAGGAGAGCTTGCCTTTGATCATTGCTTGGTATGGACAGGAAAGGAAACAAGATGACAAAGGTAGCTGAACACAGAACGTCACTGAACTTAAGTGAAGCAGGAAGGTAGCCACTTACTTTTAGCAGTAAAATCTCTCCTATTTACAGATACATCTTCTTAAAAGTAAGATGGCTGCTTAAGTTTTGATAGCTAATACCTAAAGGAGCTTTAATATTCCTTCAGTCTATCAGACAAGGAAGAAGTGAGCGCTAGATATTAGGGAAGACATCTAAGAACACCTGTCATGATACTGATTTCTACCAACATAAATGCCAACCCTAGAAACTCTTAAAAGATTAAAATAAGGACAGTAGAACAGAATTTTGTTAGGGTGATTACAACATGCTCTGGATAGTTTTTAGTGAAATAAATGTTTCTTTTTGCAGGACAAAGGTAAAGAAATGCTCAAAAAGATACAGGAGTTGGAGAAACAGAAGATAAGTCAAATGGAATCAATCCTGCAAAATGGATGCCTTGATACTAAACAAGTGGTTAATCTTTTTTCACAGTGTGTAGAAGAAGAACTCAAAATATATGGCTAAGAATATTATTTGAATGTGGTAAAATTAGAATTATAATTGGGTTTTCTAATTTAGAGGCTAAATAGATTAACATCCTGTTTTCAGTATATCACATAGCATGGACAGTTTTAAAGATGCAGATTCATATTTAGGACAAATGGCTTTCAATTATAAGAAGAATGCTGGAAAGGCTCCTAAGAGCTGGGCAGTGGCATTGTACATGGCACAAAGCTGTCAGCAGAGATTGATTTTGCCAACAAACAGATGCAATTAGAATGCAATAGCTTGACTAAATTAGTCAACAGCTTCATCTCTGAATGAAGAACACTAACTCAGCTCTGGAGAATGCAGTTTTAGCTTTTATAGTCAGGAAAATTGTGGCAGAATTTCAGACTACCTGAATTAAAATGGCCATGCTGAAGACTCTCTAAAATGTAGAAGCTATGATGAACCCTGAAGAAAAAAGAAAGTGACACACAAACCAAGTAAGATTGATACTCAGTTGTTTGGTAAAACCATTCTAAGATATATTTCATATACAGACCTTCTACTACTTCAATGTAAAATTAGACTAAGAGTTCAAGGTATATTAAAAACAAATCACACAATAATAATATTTTGCTGTGAGTAATTGTGAAATCTTATTACATGGAATTTAGCAGTTAATTAGCAGCAAACATCATGTAAGTTCCCCACAGATTTCACTTTCCTGTCTATTTTTTCCCACCCTGATAGTGAAAAATAAACTTATTTATATACAAGATTATTATTGTCAAATGAATTTTACAGTGCACTTTATAACATCATGGAGGAGTTCTAAAATGTTTCTTGAATTGTTACTTTTTAAAATTGGGCAACTATAAAGGAAGATGTTGGGCTACACAAGTAATACATGTACTCAGCAGAACACTTAAAATACTTTAAATTTTTTTCATTTTATATAAAGCCTTTTAAACCATGACCTTTGTTTTGCCAAAGTTAATAGAATGTGGACTTGATTTAATCAAACTTTTTGCCTTACCAAAAACTCTTCCTTCCTGATCCTGTTTAAAAGTAATGATCAATATATGACACCACTTTTATTATCTGTGGCAGGGGGCAAACTAAAACAACAAGGAAGACTCCGATTTTACCTCATGATCAATAAGTCGGGATAACAAGCACGACTGTAAGAAAAAGCAACCATAAAAAAGCACTCAAAATGCAGCACTTCTGCAAACCTTCAGAGGAAAATATGAAATGGTGCATTAGAGCTGCAGCAACAATGTGGGACATGACACTGCATCCCCACAGACACAGCAAACCACAGAAAGATCATTCTTTGACAATTTTTCACATGCGGTTTTCTCATTCTGTAAATTGTTAACTACACCACTGGTAAAAAAAGTTAAATATAAAGAATAGATAGACAATGAAGTTTGCAGAATTAATATGAAAATTAAGAGCCTGGTAAAATTTATTCTTTGATCCTACAATAAGAGTAGAAATTAATTTAGGATTCTGTGTTCAGATTCACAGCAAGAAACTACTAAGTTAGGAAAGGCTTATGAACTTTCTATTTCTAGTGACCTAATGTGTAGCACGTGGCAGTAATTTCTTAGTAGCACAGTGGTTCAATGCAGAAGTTCAATACTCCAGTTTGATAACTGGAAGATAGATTTAATGAAAAATTGCTGTATTTATCTGTTTTCCTTACGGGATGTCCACATCTTACAATTACGTATCTTTTCCTGGTTTTGATCATGAGCTGTTCTACACTGATAGCTTCAAAGCATCAGTAAATTCCAGGTGAAACTGATGTTTCAGGCAGCAAACCAAGTGAAATAGTTTTATGGTACAGTCCAGGAAGAACAGCAGTGAAGCTGGAGCAGGCCTTTAAGCAAACTTCTTGACCACTTCATCATGGGGTGGCAATGAACGAGGTTAAGCACACTGGTCCAGTCCTAACACAGGCAGATACAGTCCAACTGTGCCTCTTATTTGTGTGTTGCTTTTTCCTTACTGGTCTACAGGATACAAAGTAAAAACAATGTAATGTGTGGAGACTGTCAAAGTGATGGTCAGCAGAGTATAGGATTTTTCAGTACCTTTTTCCTTGGGATTTCATTCTCCTAGAAGACACGCAGTATAAAAACAGAAAATAAAGATGGGATCAGGAGAAACAAATAATCCTCCCTCCCACAACCTTATATTAAAAAAAAAAACAATTAAGAATCAGAATGTCCCCTAGAGGGCAACCTTCTCATGGGTTTTCACCTACGAATGTATCTTTAAAAGGTCTAGAGCTTTATGAAGGATCATTATTGAAATAAAAATGTACTCAAATTTCGTACTAGAAAACTAAGTGCTACATCCATCCCTGTTCATTTTGACAATTATTTTGAGATTAGTCCTAGAAAAAAGATCCAATTTTTCACTGGCATTCCTCTAGACTTGTTCAATAGATGTTTTCATGAACTTAGCCTTCAAGAGATTCATCCCAAACTAACCCAACTTCAAAATAAAGGAAGTCATTGTGTCAGTGAACACTTCTTTAAAACAAAGCTGTTTCTAACTACCAGAAATCCACATAACTGTATATCAACTATTGACAGAATATCAGCTTGTCAACCATTCAAAACTTGCCAGTACTCCTTGGTGGAAGCAAATATTTACCAGATAAAAGGGTTACTTAACTTTCTAAAACAATTCAAAGTCTATTATTGGCTTCCAGAAGTACCCAGTCATTTAGAAATAAAATATTTGTATTTCATTCCTAGCTTCTTTATTTATTAACCATCACACTCATCAGACCAATGGGTATGGTATCAGCAGTCACAATATTGTAGCAGTAAATCTAAGAGAGTGTGGGGTTGGTTGGTAATCAAAGGTGTCCTCTGTATTAGATTTGTAACAGAGTGTCTTTTCTATGCAGAAATTTTGAGCAATTTCTTATTTAAAACAGATTTGTTGTGTTCAAATCTAGGGGAAAGCACAACCATTATAAAAGAAAAAGGGAAGCAGGACTTTATGATGCAAATGAGAAAGAGTGCAAGAACAATGACTATAAATAGAACTGTAAAACTGCCCTAAGATCAAATTCTCAAATGTTTGAAGAATTAATTTTAAAAAGTGTGTTTGGTAAGTAGATGAGAATGTGGCACACTTCTACTATGGAGGTATCTTAATGGTGGAAACCCATTAAGAAGTGCTCTGCCTACTTGTAAAGGATCAAAGATGGATTTAAGGAATACCAGGACTGAAACCCAAGAGCCACATTAACAAATCTCTCAGAAAAACACATTTGCCGTAAACCTTGACACGCACACATAACCCTCACACACCACATCGCAGCTCAGAACTCTGAAATCAAATAGCAGATTTATTGACAAGTTGCAGTATTTAGAAGCCAGACATACTTGCAGTTTCTGCTCTTAAGTCACATATATCTAATTATTCCAAAATATTTGATGCAACTGTCTTCAACATTCATAATGGAAATACACAAACATTTTCCTTTGTGTCCACAGCCTGATACAAACATCAATTATCTTGTGGTGGAAAACATTAAAATACACCAGGTTGTACAGCATACGTAAGCAGCAGGATGTTATGTTTTTGTGCACTCTGCAACCAGACTGACAGTAAAAGGAATTCTTTTTTCAATTTATGTCTTGCAGGAAATTATAGCAACTATAAATCAACTGCTTGTTGAATAGTAGCTTATGCTACTAAAATGACTTTTAATTCTTAATACAAAATAGATGCAAAAGTAGCTGTAATTAAAATCCATGTACTTGAAAAATCGGGAAAAAAGGAGGGAAAGACTTTTTTTTAAAAAGGGTGAGAAGACTTATATGCTTGAGCAAATAATTTTTAATACCTGGATTTCTTTCCCTCACTACATAAAATTTTTATGTGGACATATAAATGCTATTCTTGCAGTTTTAAAAGGGCAGCATAATGGCTATCAGATACAACACCCTTGTCTTTACCCTTTTCAAAATATTGCAGAAGACACACAGGTCCTCAGATTCTGCCTTTACTGCACAGGAATCTGAGTGACACTAAATTAACTTGTAGGAGGATACCTGAGGTTTAACAGAAACCTGTGTTAGGCAATCAGCAAAAATCTAGGAAGTTTAGCTACTCTAAACCCTAATCCAGATGTTCACTTAGGACTCTTTATATATTAGATTTAAAAGTTATTAATTTAATGTTAGAAGTTGTAAGATTTGAAAAATAATTTTGTCTTGACTTGCACATGTAACCAAGGCTTCCATGAAATCTTTATTTGAGGGTGGCACTTCTGATTTAAACTGTAAAGGCTAATTTCAGAATGTAAAAATCTGCTCTTGATAAAGCTGTCTCTACCACCATAAGGCAAAATTTCAGAATAAATTGTTTATTCCATTATATAATTTCCTATTTTGGGAGAGCACTGAATATTTCTACGGTTTTAAGATTTGGTAGATTTGTACAAAACCATTACTTATTACTTATTCATTTGCCCAGCTTTAATCCCCTGATATTGGAAACATTGTCATAGTAATTCTGTCTTTTTAATTGGAGTATTTTAGCTTTAAGGGAGGAAAAAACCCAACCAATCTCAGGTGTAAGCAGCTCAAAAATGGTCCTGGTGTTAGACAAGAGCAGAGTAGTAAAAACTGAGGTATGACAGAAGAAATCCTACTTCTGTGAAGTCAAGGGGAAGCCTGACTATAAACAGGCATCAATACTTCATCACACTAAAACATCCAGCAACATGAAAAATACCTTTCATGGGGTTTTTTTTCCTTGCTGTGGCCTCAGTATTAAAGCTGCAGTAATAATGCTTCTAAAATACAACAGTGACACATACCATTTAGTAAAATTTGTTTTACTCAAAATGGAAAAAACGTTCTAAATCCAGAGCACCTGGTTTTGTTTAGTAGCATTCTGGTTGGAACGTTGACTAAATATAACTTTCTACCATTTTCTTCAGAATAGACAAGAGTAGAACCACATCTCTTAATGTTACAAGGGAGAATAACAGTTCTCTGAGAAATATTTCCAATTTCAGTAGTGAAGGCAGAAGAGGTGGTGACACTCACCCCAAGTAGCAGTGCCTTGCCTGCCCAGCTCAGTGGCTGTCAGGTGGGGGTGATTTTCTGGGGATGAAGCGGTAGTAGAGGTACTCATCGCGGAACTCCAGCTCGTTGGTGATGTGCTGCAGCACGCCGCCCCTCAGCAGCCTGTCCCCGTACACCACGGCCTCCCCGCGGTCAGAGGCAAGGCCGACCTGCAGCAGCCAGCTCACCAGGTCACAGCCAAAGAAGATGCCAGTGGAGATCTTGGCACCACACCTGTATGTCAAAGGAATGATTCACCCACATGTTCTGTAAATCTGGTATCACCACTGCACGATGGGGAAAGGCAAGGAAAAACAGCAGGAAACAAGGAGAGACATCATGATAGTTAAGAGCATGTTAGAAAAGAATTTGCAAGTTTTGTATATTTGGGACATGCCAGTATTCACTACCTTTTCCTACAGACATTTCAATGAGAAGTAATATGGACATTGTTTTAGGCTTCTAAATGAAATCTAAATTGCAAACAAAATTCAGTGGACATCAGTAGCATTCTTTCTGAAAACTAACACAATGTAATTCTATTTCTTGGATACTTACTTCCCATGTACTTCTTACCATGACCCTTTCTGCAACAAAATATCTGACCTGAAAGCAACCTAACCCCAGCAACAGAGATTGTTTGAACTTTAATTCTTTTCATAATTTCTGAACACTTTTAAACAGACACTAACTGATTATACATATTGTAAACAAAGCCCATTTATAACTTGCATAGCCTGTTAAATATTGACCACACATGCAGTACTAAGAATAAACAAAACCTTTACAACAAGACTATTTTTAAAACTAATTTATGAGGCAATGATGCTATCATCTGCCTAGTTGCAGCAGACATACCATGCAAAAATTAACCTGCAGCAATGAATGTTTCTGGTTATCTAAGATCTGTTATGTGGTACCCCAGCACAGGGTTTCTAGAACTGATTAAGAGCTAAAAGACAGCATTTTTTCCCTAATTTTTTTTAAAGTTAAAAGCAGCAGTAACACAGAGCAAGTGTTAACGTCTATTAGCAGATGCAAAAATGAAAATAAATTAAAATCCATGGTTACAACATGTCAGTTACAGCACATTTAAATCAAAATGGATAGGATCAAGTTAGATGAATATTTAAAATTACAAGACAAATGCATTGTTTTAATTCATAAGGGGAAATAAGACATGAACCAAGTTCTGCACAAACACAGTATTACAACAATAAGGCAACAAATGTCATAATTTCATGTATTCTCATGTGGGTATAAATAATAAAAACCACAAAGTACAACTAAATGAACAGCCCTAAGCCTAGGAAACCACAATAGCGGCAGAGGCATGGGAAAAACAGCTGTAAAACCTGTTCTATTTCACAAGGCATTTTCTGATACATCTTTCTTATGGGACATTACTGACTTCTGAAGAGACTGAACAAAATCACATGATGCTGTCTAGAACAGTTCTGCAATATGGCTTTGGACTACCTGACCATTAAAAGACCACCCTATCCTACCTAGGTAGTCTTACTTATAAGCTTATATTACAAGAACACTCAAAGTGTCCTTTTAGAACAATTCATGTCTCCATTTCATATATTTAAATAAAGGCAGAATCTTTTCCTTGTTCCTGCTGCTTCTGTCTGCTTTTTTCTTCTCATCTACCTACATATATTTGAAGGCATAATCCTTGATTTAGGTAACATAATTTGCCTCTGAAATCTTTACTGGTCTCATAAATTGAAGTTTAGGCTTCATTAGAGGTATGAGTAAAAGAAATTATATAAACTCAGAAGCTGTCAAAGTCCTAAAGCCACTATAATCTCACGTGTTAAGTGGCCTCTCAGTACACACTAAAATCAGTTGCAACAGTTTTGCCTCCTATAAAAGCTACATATTAGTTAACATTTAGTTACAACTATGGACAGTGTCTTACTCTACAAAACAAAACAAACAAAACCAAAACAAACAAAACAAACAAAACCAAATCAAACAAACAAAGGGTCTTAATGCATTTCTACAGGTGTTATGGTATATATTTTTTTAGAAAGATTTTATCCTCTGAACTCTAGTTCAATGCAAAATCTGGAGAAATCCCTTAGTGATATAAAACTTTTAATAATTTATTTAAAACCTAGGTGGGATAATATCATAACTTGTGCCCCAATGTTTCAGCGTGAGGCTAGAAACATTTCTGTTACAGTTAAATTTCTAATCCTTATCTTGAGGTTTGAATAAATACACAGGAATCACCCACAAAATTATCTGCATTTCATTGTTTTCAGCAGATGAGCTATGTGCTCTGTAACAGGTTATATGTGCAGGGAAGGACCTTACCTTCTGCCTTTGACAATACTTTTGACACAGTGATCTCTATGATAACGAACAAACTGTTGACAGGTCATCCTGATCTCCTCAGGCACTGAGGCATCTGTGTGCCCTGCTGCTTCTCTTCCACCCCAGAAAAACTCAAGCCTAAAAAACACATACACAAAAAAAGAAAAATTCAAGACAGCAAATCAAGCAGAGGCATTTTTTTGGGAAACTGCAAATAACAGAATGGACCTCCCAGGAAGCCTATCACCACCTCTTTTTGTGCCCAATACTTTACATATAATCTTCCTAATATATTTGTATGGCTTTTGAACACAGAGGTGTTATTCCAGGCTTGGGCAGAAGGAAAGTCAGAGAGTAGCAGGGAGCCCGCTCCAGCTGCTGGATTCACAGGGCAGCCAGTCAGCTCTAAAGTAAAGGCAGCTTTTACAACTCACTCCTGCACTGTGGAAGGGCCTGGCAAGACAAAGTACTGGCATGGGGTTATGAACACAGCGCTTTAAAGCAGTGAAGACACATTCTGATTCAGCATCCAGATCTAAGTTTTAGTTTATCAGCTGAAATTATTTCTGAAGAGCCTTCATTTGGCAAAAATTTCACCTCTAGGGAGCCTGCAGGACTTATGTTTCTGAAAGCGTCATTAGGATGGCAGAACAATCTCTCGACAAGTGGGAGAGAAAAGAAATTTGGAAGATTAATGAAATAAGAAACCAAATACTGCAGCACTGAAAACTCAACTCCCTTCAAAAACGATTATTAGTAATAATCAGGTTTATAGGTGTAAGTGCAAAGAGTCTATTTACCTTCGCTTGAATGGCAGAATGATTAAATGCTTATCTAAGCCAAAAATACCAAAGCAAATGAAGCCCTGCAGGAAAAAAAAAAAAAAAAAAAAAGAAAAAGTAACATGAAGCAAAAGCTTTGGTTTCTATAGGACAGAAATTATAAACTCAGTGCCAAATACATTTCATGTACACATGCAAAGTATCCCTCTTTTCTAAGTATCATTCAAAACGCATTTTGTTTCTGCTTTGATTTTTCATTTGGACCTTAGAAAGACATATCAATACCTAGTAGTCCATCATATAAAACCTTCAAGAAATAGTTCAGTAAAATTAATGCTGTGACATGCCACTTGACACTTTGGGATAACTGGCAACCTTACACAGCCAGGTATTGAATCTGTCTTTGTTAATGCAAAGGAAAGAACAGACTTACTGTAAGTGCTAGAATGCTTTCTAATTAATTCATTTTTCTGTGCAGCTTTTATATACAACTATCATTACTGCAGTGCATCCTGTAGGCACACGTGCCATGGCTGTGTAAAATGTTCCTCTGTTGTGTGTATTGACACTGCCTGGCTTTCACCTTCACAGGTGCCAAAGCTGCCTGGTGTCAGGAGCACTGAACCAGGCCAGGTGCAGCCAGAACCAGCATCCATCTTCAGATCTTTGCTATGGAGCTGTCACTGAAACCAGAGATACCATTTAAACCTTACAGAGACAGCACCCATGGAGCTGCCTTGCAACTGATGTAACTCCACAGAAGAGACACCAGGGAAGCTTTGGTACAAATAAGGCTAAATTCCTCATCAGTTTCCATGAGCATTTGGCATTCAATTGTCACTTGCACTTTTGAAAGTGTTCATGGTCATAAAAGATGTGTGTTATCTGCTGCAACACCCACCAACATGGCCATTTTCAGAACAAACATTGGTAAGTACCTGACCAAAATTAAACACAGCACAGAAGAATTGCAGTTCCACATACAGCCTTCCAGGCTCTTGGTTGAACAGCCACCACAAGCAACTGGAGAGATTCTGTAAAGAAAGTAGAAAAACAACAAACACACAAATGTAACCTAACTGTTAAAAATCAAAAGCTTTCTTCTCCTCACATGCTAATAATTCATGCACAGTGTTCATGGTCTCCTTATTCAGATAGAGAGAAGTAAGAGGGAATAAACACCTTAAAACATCATCTCGGTTAGGTTTAATAGCTTGGCAGGAGGGGGAACCTTGGCTGTTTTAAACATAACAACGCAAAACATGGCAAGGTAAGAGTTCTTTACATGTTTATGTAAGGAACTTGCCTCAAGCATACTTAGGTTTTCAACATAACACAGCCAATATGAGCCCAGACAGATTTGCAGTGTTTGTCTTAAGGCTGCTTAGCTGAGGCCAGTGCTTTCTACATATTTCTTGCAGAGTTAGGATTATGTTAAGGTGAAGCACATACCACTTCAGCTACTTGAGATGCCTGAAAGAAGGAGTAAACCTCCAAAGTTAACCCATTTGAGTGCAAAGGCTAATTCTTTAAAGTAACTCATCTTATTTCATAGTATCTACATAATCATTCAGATACAGCTAAAATATAGGTTGACAGTTGGGGTATCCTTTAAATATAAAAGATGCCAAAAAATACTAGCATAGAACTTGATACAGGAAATTTGAGAGGGAAACATTTCATTTTGTAATTTAACAGAACTTGAAAAGCAAAAGCAGTAGCTACTAACCCACACTGTTGTGCTGCACTGTCCTGCTTTGTAGTATTATATATGTGCCACAGTATTTTCCATTTCAAATAAAAATGCTTCTCCCAACTGACATCCACAAGAAACTCAACTGAGCATTACATTCAGAGAAAAGTTTCTTGCCTTTGTCACAGTTAAAAATTAAAACTATATCCCCAACACATTACATTCTGGTATTTCACACTTGTACATAGGAGCAAACACCAACACATCTTGGAGTCAGTAATGATGAGTGGCAACACTAACTTAGCAATGTTGCTCCAAACACCACTAAAACCAACAAAATTGCATTTTCCCATTTAAAATAATCTTAAGATTATTTTTTAACACCTCAGAGAAATTCAGGTTCCAGTATAAGCCTGATCAGATAGAACAATTTTTGTAGTCTCCTCCAGAAGAAGAATTCAGTTTATATTTTTAATTGATAATTGTCTAGGGAAGAAGACCAATTCTTGAGAAAACTGGGAAGAAGGGCAGTAGTGACGAATGATATAATGATATAACTTCACTTTTTTTTCCCCTTTTGGGTTCTCCAGTATCTTGCTCAACATCATCAATCTTAACTTGCATTTAATTTATGATGTGGCATAGAAAAATTAACTGTATGACATCCCTCTTCCAGTAAGGAAGCAAAATATAGCCTCTGTTTTATTTAATGAATTGTTATTTAAGCAACTGGAAGATTTTTACTGGATTGTCTACACAGCTTTCCTAAAAATCATTCTACCTCAAAGAGTTAACATGGGGAGAAAGAATATTTACAGCAAATAGGCCAACAATAAGAAGTAAGCACAGCAGCCCATGTCTGGCCAGCTGTTTGTCTCCAGTCTGTAGAAGCTGTTCTTCCTGAGCCAACACACACGTCTGAGCACTGCAGTGAGTCACACACTGATCCACTGGAAAACAAACCAGAAATTCTTCATTAGCCTTCTATCTTCAGAACTCCATGAACAAACTTGTTCATGTAACTTGCTGAGTCAAATTACCTTGTTAAGTAATCCTACTGAAGTGACACACACAAAATTTAATATTGGCTTTGACAATAACCTGTTCAGACATCTACTCTCAAATGAAACAGCTGAAGTTTACGTGTGCTCCTAAATTGATAAAAGCTTTTCCAACAGAATTTTTATCTCAAAGATTTAATTCAAACTGAATGTGTGGTTAACATTGAGAAAACACTATTAGAACTGATGAAAATAATGAAAAAATATTTCCCTGAACAGTTTTTAAATTTTAAATTTATTTCTGAAAAAAATCAAATATACTGTCATCTCTAATGTTTTTGCTCTGCATCTCAGTGTTGTTTACCTCTACATCAGACAGAAAATCATATTTATTTCAGGTCTGTGACTGTATTTTTAACACAGTATATCAGAACAGGATCGTAATTCTACCAATGAAAGGAGTCAAACGCAATGAGAATGGATGCTTGTCTTCCAGCTACAGAGTTCTAAGAAATTCTGAGTATCTTCCTCTAGATGGCAGTGAAAAACTTCCTAGCAAGGCCATACATAGGAATTGGTACCAGGTGACTCGAAGCAGTTCAGTGAGATAATAGAAGAATTAGTAATTATTGCAGCCAAGGTTACACAAGTGTATGCATTACAATTTGCTTTTACTGATTTATAGTTTTGAAGTGTTCACTCAGGAGGTTGAAATTATTTCCACTCAACCAAAAGGTATTTTCTACCTTATCTTTTAGGATAAGAAAATTAAATTGGCCTTCCTCTATTCTTGAAGACATTCTTATGGTGCTTGTCTGAATTACTTAATAGATAAAATAGTTGGCAATAGGCAGAAAGGGAGCATTTTGTGAGATGAGACATAACTGAAGTATGCTTCAGTGTGAAATATTTAGATTTAGTGAAATTTATGCTGCATACAAACAAAGCCTAAGGATATGATCTCCTTGTTCAGAATGCATGAAAACAAGAAAAGAAATAGGAAAAAGAGCCAAGTTGTAGTGGCAGCCAGCTTTGATTACTGGCACTGATGTGCAGTGAGAATGCACTGAGCATGCAGTTTCCAGACAGGTCTTCAACAGTCAGTTCAATCCTTTTTTTTCTATTTTAGTGACTCCTAAGGCCCTCTTAGTCCATTTTCTCCATCTCTCTTCTCTAGACATAAATAGTACACAGCAGCATGGACATTTAATCTAATTTGCAGTAAGCACTTGCTCCTCTAGATCTTATTTAGTGGTCAAAACCTGTGCCAGATTACAACAAAGGCTTTTTAAAAGATGCAATATGTGAATATGAGGATGTAAAAAAGTAGTTTATGTTAAAAGCTTGATGCAAAGTAGGGTTATGCATTCAACTTGCCAGCATCCAAACAAGACAACAATGGAGAGGTAAAGTCTGAATGCTCAGAATACACCAAAATATCTTTGTGGTAAAAAAGTGACATCCAAAACAACTGTCCATCTTGAGCACTGAAAGACTACAAACAACTATGAGGAGAAGAGAACAAACAGCTATAACACTACCTAATAATTCAATTTAATATAAAATATCAGCTATCCAGGTGGAGTCAAGGGAACAATAGCTCCAACAGTTTCTTTGTGAGAATAACACATAGATGTTGGGGAAGTGCCTGTAGTATTAAAACAAGGAGATACTACTGCTTTACCTGTCTCAATTGGAGGAATCTTGCTTTCAACAGCATCTGACACTGCTTTGCTGTCTTTAGCACACGATAATTCACCATTAGTTGTTTGACAAGAACAGCAACCTATTAAATATATGCAGTAATAGGATAGTTAGCTTCCTTCACTACCATAATTCATTTTCCAAGTGTAACAATATATTCTATGCACCTTTAGCTACTATGCTGAAAAACAGCCCAAAAGGAGAAGACAGACTTAATTTTTCCAGTTTGTTGAGAGGGTAAATGGGTCACTAATAGTTTAACATAACACTACCACCATTGAAACAACAGAAGCACTTTTAGTAACACGCAAAAAACTAGGAGGTTATCAAAAAGGCTACATACATAAAAGGATTAGAAACACACTGAGCGTTTCTGTTGGCATTTAATCTCAGTGAGACAATTTAGTAGGTAAACAATCTAAGATGCCTAGTGGGCTGCATTTATCACATCCTTATCAAGGTATTACTACTTACACAAAAATCATCCACAGGCTTTTCTTCTTGTTCACTTACCCAACTCTTACAATGGTAACAATCAAACTTTAGGAACACAAACCTAAATACTCAGGCAGTTATATCTAGATTTTCTTCTGTCCTAATCTAACACTTGAAGTTGTAAACTGTCCTTCCCAGGTCAGAATTACATTTGAAATATTAGTTTATAGCACCCTAAGCCAATTATTCTTTATACAAATATATTTTGTCTACCTTTTTCTTCAGATGTCTGTGCAGAAGATCTTGGAGAAGACTGTGCAGAAGATTCTGGAGAAGATTGTGCAGAAGACTCTGGAGAAGACTGAGTCATAGTGGCTGAAGTATGATTCTGCCCACTCCCTTCCACTTCAACCTCCTCCATTGAGCTACGTGGTGAGTACGGGTTCAACACCCCATAGCTGGACCCTCGCCTACTTCTGTTCATGCACATCAGTGAGACACCTGACATCAATATACTGATAAACAGTACCACTGCTGTGGTAATTATCTGTTAAGAAAGCAAAGGAAATGCACTTAAATATAGGAAAATAGTTGCATATGTCTTTCTAACTTCTGTACTTTTCTAAATACACTTACAAATGAGCCTGAACAAGAGGATATTTCCTATATTTACTGCTCTTGCACCTCATAGCACTGAAAGAGACTAATTTTCCTTGCCTGAGTAACTGAGCTTTTTTTTTGTTTTTTAAAGTGTGGACCCCTGTGTGGACCTCTGTTTCCCAATCCAAAAACATCCCCTCATTGTCTTCCCCCTTCCTCTCAGGATCACCAGTGCTCTGGGTTAAGTTCTGCTCAGGTACCTTTTCACTCCAAAGAGGAATGTGCTCTAATTTAAATTCTTTAGCCAATGGGGAGCACCCTATTAATTAGCCTTTCCTTCTAATCACCTGCACTGATACCCAGAATCCACTCTGAGGCTATTTAGTACTTGTGAAAGTGCCACATGAACAATCCTGAGTGACTCATGGACTCTGTCCATAAGAAAGAGAGTGAGAAAACATGACAAATACCTATGCTAATACACTCTATATCCTCTGATAAGAGGAACTATTTGCTGGTAAAAATGGTAGTTCAGGGTATTTCAACCTATGATTGTGCTGAGAAGCCCACCATAGTGCAAGCAGTTACTGCTACACAGGTGATGCATATCCTATCTATTATAGACCAAAAGCCATTAATTAGATACTGGATAACAACAATTTTAGATAACTATCAGGGTAGAATACAAATTAGTCATCAGGAAAAGAGTTCTGTAATTTATTACCACTCCTAAGTTTTTTCTTTAAGAAGCCCACTCCCTTTTTTCCTTAGTCATAGCTGCCTAAACATGAAGGTCCTTCTCCAAGCAAATATTCCTGGTGGCTCATGACAGAAATACATTTTGTATCAATCTATAAGCATTCTACAAGGATACTTTTATTACAGTAGTCTGCATTTTGGCTGAAAGCTACTTGCACAGGTAGCATGGCAGAAGTGTGAAGTGCTGAGGACAGAACATGTTCCTACCTGATGCTTTCCATAGAAAAAGGCAGAGTCAATACTGGTGTTGTTACGTTCACCAACAATTAGTAAGATTCCTACTAGAACTGTTGGGACTCTGAAAGAACAAAATAGGAAGTACATTACATATTTATCATGCTCCTACTAATTCAGCAGGGAAGCATTTGAATTAACTTACCCCCATCCAGCTACGATGATAAACCCAATGGGAATCTTCACTGTTTCTCTCTTCTTCAACAGAAATAAAGAAAAAGATAGAAAACCTAAAAAAATCAAACCCAAAAGAAAACCAAAATAAATGCCTTGTTTATTATTGAAAAGGGAATTGGTAAGTACAGAGCCTAGAAACTCTATGATGTGACCAGCTCAACAGCTTAAGATATTCTTCTTTGACCTTTAAGTATTACAAAATAATGTCTGATTGTACTCTGAGAAAGTCAACTAGAAATACCCATTGCTTAAAAAATCACGTTAATAGTGAAACATTGAAAAAATTCCAGGACATTTTATATTAAATATTCACTTCTAAATGATAAGAAAGGTTCACAAGAGTAAAAAAGATGTCATAAGAACATTTAAGATACAAGTAACTAATTTCTTTAGGTATTAACAGCAGTTTTCTATCCCAACACTCTTTAGCAACCAACAAATAGTGTTGTATTCAGTTATAACATTTTTGTAAAAACTGACTAGTCCTTTGTAAAGTCAATGATAAACTTAACTAGAAAGTTCTGCATGTTTTTACCTAACTCTTTCGGGAGTATCTTCTGGAACTGCCTAGCCTACTCACACCTCAGCACAGCCCAGCAACATTCTCATGTGGAAGCAAAGCTGGTATTTATATTAGGCCCCACCAATCATGAGCTATGTACTCCAGCTAAACAAATACAACTCACTCCAGAAAAACACCACAGGAATTAAATCCATAGATTCTGGACAAAAATATCTTGAATACTCAAAGTCTCTTTTCTTTTAATCATATATGTAAGGTTCCCCAAGCTTCTTTGAAGCATCTTTCAATTCTTTCTGTTTCAATTCCTACATTAATCTTATGCACACATATTGTTTTTACAAACAATTTCCAAGGGAAAGAGATGTTAAAGCTACTTGGGTATTTTCCTTCATTCTGTATTTTCTATTTTTTTTTTGTTGCACCAGTTTTTAAATGTACTTAATGCTGAATAATTAAATCTTAAACTCTGCATTAAAAAGCATCATTAACACTTTGACTAGCTGAAGGGTAACCCCCCAAATTCACTCTAATTGTAGTTGAGAGTAGGCTCTATTTCTGCCTTGAGAGTAGGTTCTTGTCTCTTGTCACACACCAGCCAGACTCAGCAGAAGCTTCCACCAGCAGCAGCAGTGCCTAACACTAAACCTCAGCACAACTTCCAGGTATCCCCATTTGTAGAAATACAAACCAGTGAAAGGAACAAGTACTCTGAAGAATATAATTAACATTATTTCAGGTCATTAATCTTTCATTTCACCACCTTGGCCCTGCCTAGGAAAATCATACCTGTCCATAGGTAGGTGCTGTAAAGTGAGCTGTAGAGGAATATAAATACGAGGATCTGGATGGTGATGTCCTTCTCTTTAACAGTGAAATTCCATGCCACCATTCCAATGCAAGCAATAAACTGGAAAGAAAAGTAAGATACCATCATTCAAACTGGGAAAGCAGAATGACAAAAAAACCCCAAAAACTGAACAGAGAGCTATATAACTGCAGTAAGCTTTAAACACCACCCCCAGATGCACTGGAGAGTGATTTTATGAACTGGATACTTCATTTAGTAGTAAAGTACTGCCACAGTAAATTCAGTATTACATCTGTGTCACTTGACTATGCTACCTTATTTTCAGGAGGGGTTTTTGACAGCATGTATACAGCTCATATAAACTAGGAGTAAGGCAAATCAGTAAACCCCCAACTTTATATACCTTATAGTAAGAAAATGGTGATGGTTTTGGCAAGTACAAACCATTTACCTAAAATTATTTGCACATGAAACTGAGATTAATTGGTATTGGTTCAGCCAAGAATTACACCAGTTGTCACACAGTGATATTGCATATATGATAATTTTAACACTGAAGGAATCTGAAAAGATAGGGTGAAGTATTGTGGAAACTGTAACAAAATAGTTCTATTTTTTTTTAAGTTCATCTTAGCTAGCTTTGTTGGTACAGAACAGAAGCACCTGCAGTTATCATACATGACATTTTTAGATGTGACTCTGTGATCAGATTAAAAAAAACCAAACAACTACAGAACACTTCAGAAAGCACTACCACACAGATTTTATAGAAGCACAGGCTGTTCCAGTTGTGCAGTTGACTTCAAGAGAAAAAGGAGCATGTACTCTTTAGTGCTCTCTCAGATTAAATAACAATTAAAATTAATCCAGAGCCACTTGGCTTTAGCCTTCCCTAGCCACCAGCCAAACATTCCCACACATCCTTGCACAGCACTTTCACCTGCTGATCTCTCTGCAAGAGCTTCAGGGACATAAACCACCACAGGGATTATTTTTCTATTTAGCTCCTTGAATAGGGTTACTATAGAGTCAAACACAGCCTGCTGCTCCTGGTATTGCTTCAGATGGGCATAATTGAAACAGAAGTGTTCTCAACAGTATTGGGCAATAACTAAGAAAACTAAGAGCCACGCTCTGTTCTGATTGTTTATAGTTCTGTTCAGGAATCACAGTGCCCACATTAACTATCATTTTCTTCAAGGGTGTATTTCACAGCACTGAAATTATTTAAACAAGTCACACATTAAATTCACAGTTTGCTACAAAGATCTCACTGTAAAAATCAAACTTCCAAAATTGTTAAAAACTTAAACCCTAACCTCACACAACAGCATTCTCCTTACTACTGACCTGAGCAACAAGTAGATTTGTTGTAATCATATGAGGAATCTGTTTGTATTTCTTACTCAGAACAACAACAGTAAGAGACCAGGTCTGTAACATACAAGAAGAAAAATTAATTTAAGAATAAAACAAAACCCAAAAGAAGAAGATGAGTATTCTGGCAGATGATGGTGAAATTAAATATACAACAGATCTTAGCAACATGACTGCTACAATATGCTGCCAGCCCCTTTGCCTCAGCAGCTGTGGTCAGAAAAAGCATCTTGGTGCTCTCATGTTGGTGAAGTATTTCCAGTAAAGACCAAGCACTTGCCTGGAGCATGCAGAAACCTGTTAGTTCCTCAGGACACAAATGACCACAGTGTAGCCTGGCAATTCAGAATTTAAAATCCACACCCACATCTCCTGAATCTCCCAAAATTATCTGACCAGCAAGAGGTAGCATTCACTTCTGGCTTCCCTTTAGGCAGTTTCAAGATAAGAGGACTTCAGTGAGACAACAACTTCAGAAAATTCCAACTCCTTCCAACATGCATGTTTTTATTTTTAAAAAGCAAATAAAGTAATCATACTATCTGTACTTTCTATAAAACAAAACCAAAATTCACATTGGACTTCTGGATTATCAAGTCAGTTTTAAGAAAATAATTTCTAGTAAAGGAATTTGATAAACATAAATTTTTCTGGTTAAACTATTTCATTAATGCTCATTAAGACTTCATTAAACAAATATGCACTGACATTTCTGGAGCTGAAGTTTGTACACAGCCTTCATTACTGTGATATCCAAGCACCTCACTTGGCTTGATGTAACTACTCTCTGTGGTGTAAGCTAGTACTTGAATTCCCCCACACTCTGTTATTAAAACAAACCTAACAAGCTCTGCACTAAACGCTCTAATTCAGTCAGTCATCTTTCTGTACAGTGCAGCTTTGCAGCAGCCCCACTGCCTACTCAGGTTGTTTAACTCCTTCCTGCCCCTGTGCTGAGGATGCTGAGGATGAGATGAGGAAGCACAGCTCCTGCAGTGACACAGCCGGGCTGCCCTGACCCGGAGCTCGCCGTGCCTCCCCCGGCAGCGCGTACCAGAGAGATGAGGCTGATGATGCTGATGTCAAAGCTGACGTTCTGCAGGGCAGCTGCCAGGGGGTTGGGGTCCATGGAAGGGATGGTCAGCAGCCAGGCAGAAACATACATGATGGGGGCAGACACAAACGTGCTGATCACCATGCCTGAGGTAATCTGCCAAGAGTCAAACAGAAACAACAACCAAGTCAATTGCATCTCAAGGTAAATAATCTGCTTTCAGGAATACAACAACTGGCAAAATTGGATCTTTGAATTAAACATACCTAGAACTTTCACAAATAATGAGTTGTTTCAATAACAAATTATTTAGAATTTGAGCCTGAAAGTATCTGGTTCAGAGCTAAACTGAAAATTTTAACAAGCTTCTGAAATAGCAGGAGTTGAGTCTCCTACTGCAGATGTCTACAGAGCTTTTTCATGGGCATCAAATAAACTAATAACTGCTGTCCAGGGGTAAATTTACACTGTCACAATTTGCTTGTGGATGTAAACATTCACACAATAAATAACTAAAAAAAAATGTAGCTATGCAAATATTAATATGCGCTAATTCATGAGAAGAAACCATATATATTTACAAGTGATTTCTAGTTTGGCTTCTCATTGTCTCTCTACTTTCTACAATTTGCACAGTGATGGAAATTTGAGTTGTTACTCATACTAGAGACTCTGCTTTAAAGAAATTTCCAGAGGTTAAAATTCTATCTTGCAAGACTTACTTTTATTATCCTTTTTTCTTTAAAAAAAAATACATCTAAACAACTTCAAAATAGAAACCACTAAAAACAATGAAAATCAACAAAAGTGTGTTAATGTCACTTCAAGTGAAAGCAACAATTCTAAAATTTTTTTTAAGTCAAAAAGGTATCCTCTACTACGTACATATAAAGTAAAATGCTTTCTATCACAAGATTTAACTGGAGGGCAGCACAATGAATCAGTTAAAGCTTAAGATCTTCCATAAATTTTCAGCTATGACACTATTCTTACTGAAGTCAGTAACAATTTATTTTTTCCCCTACAAAAACATCTCAAAGATAAAATCATTGGAAAAAAACAGACTAAAACACAGCCCCAAGAAACAAGAGAGATACAAATTCCTTATATCTGAAGTTATCCTACCTCTTTCTACTAGAGTCACAAATGAAAAAAAAAAGGATGAGGACTATCAAGACACTTAAGACATCAGGAAAGATCCTGGGAGTACAAGTAATTCTAAGATATCTATAGTTCAGAAAAGCAAATTCTTCAAGCCTACTTATTTTTTTATTTAATCAAAGAAGTTAGGCTCAAAGTTAGGACATATTTGGAAAAGTTTAACTACATACAATTCCTACTTCCATGTTAAATTGACTTGCAAATATTGCGACACCAGGTGCTGCTGGAAAAACTCCATAAAGAAATGCATAGTTTGATAAACTGGTGTGATTGACCACGTTGTCAGTCTTGTCCAAGAGCTCCACCATCTCTCTGCAGAGAAATGGCAACATGAGCCTGAAAGAAAAGGGGAAAAAAGCAACTGAAAAAATATTACTAAACCTACAATAGACTCTTCTTTACCCAGAAAATGAATAAAAAGGAAACTTAAGGCTTTGAATACTACTTATGAAAAGCAATATACTGACATAACTTTGAATGATTGCTTTTATTGTTATCAAAATATTTCCCAGCTGCTTAAAAATCTTCCATCACAAATTACATTAAAATAAGAAGGACAAACATATCAACAAACTCGGGTGTAGAAGCAGCTTCCCTGACTGTGTAGACACATTCTTTGTACAAACTTCAAATTTAGAATGCCAAGACATTAAAAACTCTCTCAATTTACAGCTGTTACAGTAATAGTAGCTACAAGCAGTCAGCAGCTCCGAAATTCAGTCCACCTTTGTGCAAGCTGTCTGAAATATAATAAGGACTCAAGCTTAAGTATTCCATGCCAAAAGTTCTGGCCAGCAAACCAGTGACATCAAGGCTATTTCAGCAATAGCCCAGATCTCACATAGACTCAGTGTAAATCTTACATAGCCCTACAGTAAACAAAGTGGTAACATTAAAACCAGTGTTTTTCACACTTTTTTTCATTACAAAATTTGTTATTAAGCTGGTTTACAGACTAGGTCTTTAGCTTTGAGGGTTAGTTGTACTTGATACTGAAATGCACCTTCAAATTTTACAATATAAACTTAAAACCCAAACATTCTATTAAGTTAATTGTAGTTCTGTAGGAAATAAAATATTTTATATCAAATAAACAAATAAATATTCCCTGAAATATCTTCAAGGGAAGATTATGATAGTACAAGTTCTAAACAGAACTTGGCATTTATTCATGCTTAAAAGTCAAGCAGTTTTAGAGTATGAAGTGACCATTTTTATGCTCTTCCAGTATAGTTTCAAAGACTTATAGATAAAGTAAGGAGAAACAACTAATTTGGAGATGCATTGTTTAAGCCAAATAAAATACAAATACTAATCTAATATATTTAAACTCACTACTATCTATTTATTCAGTAAATTTTGATTTAAGCTACTAATTCCCCAAATACCCAATTCACAACAGATGGCCTGTAGGCAGTCCATGAAGGCACAGCACCTCTGAACTTCTTTCTCTGCAGAGCTTGACAACAGGTTTCTAGTCTATTAAATTTCCTTTAAAAATTAACAGCTGTATTTTATCAAAGAGTTTGGGAAGGACTCACTCAAATTCTGGGAGTGAAATGTACTATTAACATAATGTTTTTGAGAGAAAAGCCATCTGACCAGGGTATTCAGAGCTTAAAACATCTAGAGAACAGAAGTATAAAAATACATAAACTGAACTTACAGTTTGGCTGTGATGAGAAGGATCAGTGCTACAAACATACCCTTTGTCAGTTTCTTCGTTTGTCCCACCATGGTCAGTCCAAGGTAAAAAAGTGCAGAGCCAGAAAATGAACTGCCCAGTCCATCAAGGAAGTTTTCAAGGTATTCAGGAATTTTCTGGCCAAGAATAAAATTTGAGGCAATTCCTATGAAGACCATGAATACAATTGGGTTCTGCAAAACTCGGAGGAGTGCTAGGCCCACTATTTTGATTTTGCTCTGTGACACAGTGCGATTATTCCTCCACTTCTGGATTTCACAGAAGATAAACCCCAGGGGGTTTAGCATCATAAGAGATATTGGAGCCACTAGGTAAATGTACTGGAGATACTCTGGGTAAGTGTTTTGATATAAAGCTTCAACTAGAAGACAGAAAATGAAGAGTTATGAGTGATAACACTTCAGCAGAAAAATACATTGAAATACTGAAATTAAATTTTGCTCTCTGAAAACTAAAGAAAATTATTTAAGTTTCCTCCAGAAGGAACTGAAGTAATCAATAACAATCAATATAAGATAATGCAGGAAGAGAAGTATGTCCTATCATATTAGGCAACAGTTATCTAAAGAACACATTAAAGACCAAAGATTAACTATCCAATGCTATTAATCTTCCTACAATTAGCCACCATAAACAGAAAAAAAAGAAAGAAAACAAAGTAACAGTTCTATGTTTCCTTTGAGTCATCCCAAATGCTGGAAAAATTTTGGCTTTATATCTGACTTGCTTTTCCTCCCCAGAAACATGACAGATGGGGAGAATTAAAGGCACTTTGCAGGATACAAGTTGCTTCCCATCTTAAGGGAGTCTCAAGTCTTTGGAGTTTAATCAGTTCTCAATGGGTAAGCCAGGTGTGATCTTTCTACATTGATTCATTACAACACAACAAAGCAACAACTGGGAAAAAATTTTCTGACATAATTATTGGTTCATTCTCTGGGACTACTTAGGACAAGAGCAAGAGTTACTTGCTGTAGTTATGGTCCCTCAAGGAACTCCAAATCATAAGCTTTTGCCTTCATTACTACTACACATTTCTGAGTCAAAGAAGAATTGCTTCTTGTTTCAAGTTTGTACTAAAGGCACTTCAAAAATAATGAAAATGTTTTGGAAACATATAAAAGATTCAAGTCTAATGTGAATTAAAAAAAAACCCAATGCTTTAAAAGTAGAATGTTCTCTTTTACCTGACTTATAATTGTTATATTTAATAACTTTTTGTTATTAGTAATTATCAATAATATGCTATAGTTCTTAATAGTATGTCAATTATAGTACATGTATCTATAGTTAATTTTATAATAATTCTTACAAATAATATGTATTAGATATATACTATGCAATTAATAATTATTAATAACAACATTATTAACCTTTTCTGAAAAAGTTTTTCCTCGTGACTACATTTCTCAAAATCCACAGAGTTTTACCTTTGTATTATTTAAGCCTCTGGAATGACAGGAACTTCCAAATGCTAAATCAGCACTCACTTTTGAACAGTCTCCTCTTTACAGCAAATAAACTGACATTCGCAACTAGCTGATTTCTTATATATATAAAAAAAGGCACCAAAGGCATTTTTACTTTTACAGGCCATTATTAAAGTACATGTAGAAGAACTACCTGTATAAAATCCTAAATAGACTGCTGAACAGAAGTACCAGGTTTGGGGTTAGTTACTGCATTGAACAAGTCAGTTTTAAGCACTAAACACAACCTGCTAATCAAAACCACTTTAAACATGCTGGACACTTTTTATGCAAACAGTTTTTTTCCTAAAACCTCAAACCTGAGACTGATATTTTATATTGCTTTATACAGAATGCCGATGTCACTCAAACACAACTCCACCCAAGTCACATGTAATTAATGCCTGAGTGAAAAATTTTAAAAACCTTTACATTCTGGTAAAGTGAATCTGCATACTTAAGACAATAACTTAAGGTCTATATGTACTTTAATTCATGTATGAGGTTAGAATGCATTTTACTGGGTACAAAAAATTGAGTTAGATTACTGAGTCAATGGGTGGAAAAAAAATAAGACATCAGTCTTAAACAATCCTTAGCACAGTAAAAATAATCCACAACTTCTATACTGATTAAAAGTTTTCCTTTTATTTAAATCATGGTGCCTGCTTGCTGATTGTAACAAAAAACTGAAATCAAATATACTTTGGTTTTTTAAAAAATCAATTCTTCCATGTCCCAACTGCTCAGAAGTACATATAAATCATACACTAGTTGTCCATGCTTAATACAATGAGTATGATTAAAGTCACAGTGACTGCCACCCACACAGCACCTCTGTACACCTGTGCTTTAACACACAGCTCTAGAGAACACCTGAATCTGTTTGTCAGACTTGTATCATATTACCCTGCAATTAAAAACCCAAAGCTTTTTATCATAGTAATTCTGACTACATCAGGGGTGTGCTAACAAACCTCTCTGCCAGCTGGTTCTTTTTCACCCCAACATCACTTTTTAATCTAGAACTATCAAAACCATGATAACAGAAAAACAGTAATAAGCTTCAAAAATTTGACCCACATTTTGATTTTGCTATGTGCAAATCTTTTCAAACAGGAAAAAAGAGCATAGTAAAGAAATAATACATAGTAATAGTAATGTATTAAAGAAATTACATGGGATGAAGACTCAGGAATGATTAAGAGAGTTCAAAATGCCTTTTTAAATAGTGTTGGTTTAGTGTGTAATTTGCCAATATTGATTTTTTTCCTTTACAAATTTCCACTGCTACAGCATTTAAAAATATTTTTTCATTAAAAGATCAGGTTTTGTTCAAAACACTACCTCTACCACATAAAAACAGGAAGGCGTTCTTTGTTGTCCATTTCTGCAAACACTTCAGAGAAGCTTGGGTAATATTTTACTAATAGCAAAAAGTTTGCACAGGTGACAGCATGAACCCAACACCAGTGAAAATTTGGGGATGGGAGAAGGGAAAGGACAAGAGGAAATAAACCTCAAGAGCCTACAATGTTTCTGTTGCAGTAACTATTCCAGTAAAGCTCTAAATGGCGTAGATTTTGTCAATATCATACATAAAAAAATGTAAATCATATCTTAAAAATCATGGAGTACCTGAAGAAATATGCAGTCTTACAAGAAAGTAAAAGCTGAAAGAATGTTTTAACCAGGATACAATGGCAATACATTCAGAGACCCACCAAAACACATATATTTAAAAAAAGAGAAACTCTAATTGGCATCTAAAATGCATACCAACAAACAAAGATATAATTCTCACAGCCCCATTTGTGGCATACTTCTGATTTCATTCAAGAGGAATAAATCTCAGGAAATACAACCGAGGGAAACACAGTATTTTCATTTTAAGAAAGTATGCAATTGCATTTGTCTAAATTTTATACGTATCAAGCAAATTTGAAGAGAATAAGAAAAATTGAGAATTCTCCTAAACATGCTGCCTTGGAATAATGAGAAAGATACTGTTAACTCCTAAAGTAATCTAAAATATGGATCTACTTGTTACATATAATCTGGAATTGCAAGCTTGACATTGCCTTTGTAATTGTATTTTCAATTCTGTAATCAAACATCTTGTTTTTTGTTTTGCGAGAACCAACTTGCTCTCTTTTTTTGGTTTAATCTTTCCTAGATGATGAGCAGTCTCAAAGAGAATTTGAGAGGCACTTCAGAAATTATTTCAATTGCATGGAACTTCAATTCAGAAGTCAATTTCAAATTATGGAAACATAAAAGCAAACATGTCTAGAACAGTGACAATAATTTTAAAGAAGAAAACATACTCACCTATTGGATATCCCAGTGCAAAGTCATTGCTTTGTGTAGCAAAAATAGGGAACAAACCTGCTTTGCTAAATCGGTTCTCAGGACTGGCTACTAACAACGTTAAAACACAGACTAAAAAAAACACAGCAGCTTTGGCAATTAAAACACTGTACAGGAAGGACCAATTCACATTTGAAAAATTAAGTACCACCATGTTTTTGAACAGTAAAGCCGGGAGTGCAAAACGGGACACAAAATTTCCCAGTCCTTTGGCCTGAGTTGATGTGATAATGTTGGCTCTTCCAGCTATGTAGCCACAAAGAATGATTCCAAAGCACTCCAACAGGGCTGGGAAAAGCCTGCTTATTGACATAGAAGGGGGATCGCCGGTGGTATTGAGTCCAGCTTGTCCAAGCAAAGAAAGAGACATGTTAGCTGAAGGTGAGAGGTTCTTTGCAGTGAAGTCTGAATAGCTATCCATTTCCTCTGATCACCTCTTCCAAAAGAAGAGTGTGAAATGATCTCATCTGTAAAAGGAACAAAAGTACACTTATTAACTTTATTCCTTTAAGTACAAGCTTATGCCCTCTTAATTTATTACAGAATGGACAACAGGAATAGCCCCTACAAGAACTGATCATCATGAAAGAAAGATAAATGTGATGAAGAATCAAAGCTTCTCCACTCTGGTACAAAAACATTTGGCAAGGTCCTCTTTACCTTCCAGAAAAATTTAGAGTTTAAATTATCATATCACCCTTGAAGTTTGTACCTTGCTTCGTGCAACTTGGACCTCTCCCAACATTTCAATATTGTGTGCTAATGACAGACTTTTCAGTTAGCAAAGAATCCACAGATGACACAGCAGCCAGTGATTTAATTCATTGCAGTAGACCTGACCCATATTTCTACATACAATTCTTTAGGTCTGGACCAGGGAAATTTAAGCATGCATGAAGCATTTATGTACAACAGAAATATCTGCTGACCCCTTTCCTCACTTGGTAGCAGCAATTGCCTTTGGAAGGGCTGATTACAACACCACAGGTTCTATATGCAAGCAGACACGTAAAGTCTGCAAATCAGATGAGGAGAGTGGATATCAAACACAAATATTCATTGGTCAATAGCAAGGTCCTGCCAGAAACAGATATGGCTTTGGCAATATAGCTCTGAAACCTGTGCAGTCCATCAGGTAACTGATGCACATAAAGTTCTGACATGACTAAATCCTGAAGTACTTTATTTAGGAAGTCAAGATGACTTACCTCACTTGTAGGGATAGAAACTAAGGCAAAGGTGAGCAGATTTCCCCTAAGCTATTTAAGGTATCCCCTAAGGTATTTAAGGTAAAGTCAAAATTGCCAAGTCCCAAGCAAGGCTTTGTATGGCACAATCTGTGCAAATTAGCAACTGGTTTAAGAGTCTTCCCAGCCTCTTTCTATCCTATCCACAAGGAACACAAAACGCAGCAGCCACGTAAATAAGCAAGTAAATCAAGTCAGTGCAAAGGTGAGGTCTTGTAAGGTCTGTTTCACACCCTGGCATCCAGCATATAAATATTCACAAGCTTCAACTCTTTGACTCATGACTTATTTATGCCTGAGGCTTTTGGTAAGCACTTCTATGATGCTCTGGTAATTCATCTGGACTGAGCTGCTGCATCATCCAGATCTGTCTAGTAGCCTTGGCTATCCCTTCTCCCAAGGAAAATGAGTTTCACCCAAGTAGGGCTTATTTTAAAGGCTTTACTTTCTTATATTATAGATGATGAATTAGCTTAGATTTATTTGGACCAGGAACTCAATGTATTATTTGCTACAGAACAATGGGAAAACTTGCAAGAAATGAAGCAAACAACAAACCATTTCTTCTACTAAAAAACTTAAGGATGTTGTTGGAATTTGTAAAATGTTCAAAAGAGGACCAGAGACAGATTTCCAACCCTGAATTCTTGAAAGAAATCAGCAACATTCTACACTAGCTGTAAGGTAAAAAGCAGGTTTTCAGCACAGCCCCATGTCAAATTCTCCAAGCTTACAGCACTGCACAGAGGTAAGGCTCCCAGCAGCACAATGTGTTCAACCTACTCACTACTCTCTCAAGGTATTTTTCTTCAGCAATAAGATACAGCTGAAACTTTTTTAACCAAATGCAACATTTGATCTGTAGTGGGAGTGTACTCCAACTGCATCTATCCCTAAATTCTAGCATTCCTTCTCCTGTGCTTTCCTATTCAAGGCCAATGACAAGCCTCTCTTCCTTCTACATAAAAATCATTATTTCTCTTCACAAAATTGGTACAAAATGTAAATCCCTTATCTTCCTCACTTGATCAAAACTGACATGGATACACACCCACACAACTCTAACCATCATTTGTAAGCGAGTTAGATAGAGAGAGAGATAGATAGATAGACAGACAGACATAGATTCCTGCAGCCTTCCTTCAGCTTCATTATAAGGGAGCCCCTGTCAAGTCATATAGGACAAATTTTTGGTAAACCACAAGAGTTTCAAAGAGAAGAACTCTATTACAGTACAAGCTGCTCCTGGCAATCCCCAGAGGGCTTTGAGAGTGAATCATCTCTTCAGCTCGAGAGCCATGCACATCCCAAACCCTTCATATTTAACACAGAGCATTTATGGCCAAGCAGTGTTTTCCAGAAATGCAAGCTTTTGCATTCTGCTTAACACAGTGAGTACATCTCAGCCCTCTTTGCTCTATAGGATACAGACATTTATATAACTGTTGTGAGATTATGCAATGACTAATCACAGATTTAATATACAGCCTTGTTACACCTCAGGCTTATCCCAAACTAGCATCTCAAAAGAGTGAAATTATTTTCAATTCACAGTTCTTACTGAAATCAGAGGTAATGATCTCATGTAAACCCAAAACCTGATATATTCAACACAGAAATTAGTTTGTTCTCAGAGTATATGTAGCAAACTAACCAGACAAATGACACTAAAATAAGGAAATATAATACAGTTGCGAGGGAAAGCACTTAGCTTTGACTCCATAGAACATATGATTTGCAGTTATCCCTTCAGGGATTGAGGATTGAGATTTGAATCCTTGAGAACTCAGCCACAGCTGCATTTTTGGGAGCTGGAGGCCAATACAGACACAGCTTTTAGCAATAATGCTGCCCTATCTGCTGTTGACTGTGCCAGGCAAGCATAGCTGCTTGCAGCCAGACTGTCAGCTTGCACGAGAGGAAGCCTTGTATGAAGACCAGCAATAGACACAGAGCAAATAACAAGCGCAGTTTAAACTTCCCACAAAACATTTCGCTTGTAGGTTGTCAATATTTGTAAATTCTTGAAATTCACCAGACCAGAAGCTCAATTCTCCAGCAGCTGTGAGTTAAGCAACATCAGGTTCCTCTCCGAGTACAGAAATAGAGAAACTGTCTCCTTCACCAAAGGAGGGGAAAACCCCTTTCATCTTCTTTTTCTAATGAAAGTCAAAGACAGCATGAGTCAATAAAAGAGATAACTTCAATGTGTATCTCCCCTCTGGTCTCTCACTTTTAAGCTTCCAACTGATAAGCACTCTCAGGATAATATGGTGACACTGGCAAGACCGTGCACATTGCTCATAAATTATATCCCACAACATGACCTAGTTAAATGCAATGCAGAAACTCTCCTACTTGAACAAAAGGATGACACATTATTTTACTCAGGAAAATTATAATGGAATCAGGGTAGGAAGAGTTACCACTCGTAGCAGCTCTACTACCCCGTTCTCAGCTAAGATAAGTGTGTACTACATGCACTTTCATGCAAAAATTTGTTAAGTCAAAGAGGAAGCAACTTCAGGGAGATAAAATGATAAAAGTTAAGTGGGAAGAAGTGATTACCGCAGTTCCTAATTTTTGCAAGTTAACCACAATTTTTACTTTTCTCTTTATTGGGCTAAGAAAACAGAGAGAGAGAGAACAATACAGTAACAGCAATTAGCACAAGAATTGTGCCACCTATATCTGGAAACCCGGACAATGCCAGTTGTTTTTCACTATCACATCTCCTTTGCCATCCTTCTCCCAGGATGTCATTGCGGAAAGCCCCTGGCCGTGCAGCAGCCGCACGCCCTGGGCACCTGGGGATGCTGAGGCCTGCCCGGAGCACACGGCTGGCACAGCTCACAGCAGCGCTTCAAGCTCCGCAAAACTTTGGCAGTGCAGCTCAGACAAGACCAAATGAAGCAAGAGCTGCCAGCGGCACCGAATGTCAACTCAGAAAATGAATGAAAAATATACCTCCACGTAATTTTCGCTTAAGCTGACATTGGGGCTTGTCAACAAATAGATATATACTTCTGAAGTACATAGCAAAACATTTTTCAAAAGGTAGATAACATTTTCTTGCCAGCACCCTTTAAAAGCACCTCACTTGCACCACTTGCCAAAGTGGGATGTAAAATCCATTGACTTGCAGCCAGAGAGCTAACACAAAACCAACGCCTCTCGCCTGCCCCTTCCCGGCCCATCACTGCTCTCTTCCCATGGTCACCCCAGCTAGGAGCACACGGCATTTCAGTCAAAGATAAAAAACCGGCAGCACTGCCCTGCGTGACAGCTGCCTCAGCAGAAAACAGCGCCAGAAGCCGGGGAAAGGAGCGGGCAGCTTACCTACTCAGCTTTCGGTAGGCGCCTCCGCACCGGGGTGCGTGGGGAGGGTTTGTGCTCTGCCAAACTCAGAACCCCTCTAAGGCCGAGGCCGCCGGTACCGAGGCCAGGGAGAGGAGGTCTGGCCCGCCCCGGCCCGCCCCGCCAGCGACAGCCCCGCAGCCGGCGGAGCGCCGCGGGCGGGCGGGCTCCGGGCGGACCCCGGGCAGGCCGGGGCTGCGCGGCGGCGCGGCGGCGTGGCCGGGGGAGGGAGGGAGCGGCCGCAAGATGGCGGCTCGGTGGCCGCCGCGCGGGGGCCGGCCTGGGTCTCCGCCGCCGCCTCGGCCCGGGGGCTTCCCCCGCGCTCGGGAGCCGCCGCCCCGGGAGTACGAGAGCGGAACGAGCCCCGGACGCTCCCGGGGCGGCCTTCGTGGCTGCCGCCAGCTGCCCGCAGCCCCGCGGGCGGGAGGCCGGGCAGGGTCACCCCCCGTTATCGGCCCGAGGCAGCGTCACCTGCAGCTCGGCGGGCCCGATAGCGGCGCCGGCTCCCCTGGCCCTCAGCCTCCTACGCCCGTTCCAACTTTCCCCGGCAGTCAGAGCGCTTAGAAACACAACCCCGTGTTTTCCACGTGCCGTCGGTTCCACAGATCTGACCAGTCACTCATTTCCCCAGTAAAAATAAAAACTAAAGACTGGTAATGACAGAAGATTCTCTTGCAAAAAACGAGGACACAGCTTGCTCAAGGCTTTCCCTTTGCACTGCAATTGAGGGCACAGCAGTTCCGGCTGCCCTTTTCCTAGCCAGATTCTGCTGCTGCAGAGACAGGAGGAGTGAATTCAGTGTACCTCATTCTCCCCTCCTGATCAGACTAACCAGCTTGCCTTACTCGTTAAGTGGCGGCAGTAGGTGACCCTCTGGGAGCAAGGCAGTATTCCCGACTAGTGGAATGTCAACCAGTCTGTGTGCTCAGTAGCTTCCCATTCCAAACTTCCAGCAAAAAAAACTCAAAAAAAACCTCAAAAAACTTGCAAGGAACTTCCAGGAAAAAAAACCAACCAAACAAATCCCCAAACCTCTTTCCATTTCAGGTAACACCCAAAAAAGACCAAAACAGAATGGAGAATTATCTCAACCAAAAAAGATGTGATTGACAATTGATGAAGCATTGTGTCAGATACAAATTCTTTCCATAGTCAGTTGTGTTCACAAGGTCCACTGTTGAAATGCTTACCAGAAATATATATTATATAGCAAGAGCAGCAGTATAACAGAAATAACACTTAAGGGGATTAATTGGAAATAGAGTTAAGAAAATCCTGTTAAAAATGCAGACAGGGACAGAAACTTATGGGGATAAACATGGCAGCTAGAAACTCTTAGAAGATAGTACATTGTCTGCTTTAAATTTAATACTATCATATATCTGCTTTCAATTCAATTTAAAGATACTGGTGCTTAAATTTTATCTTTCTGTACTAGTAGTGTCTACACTTACTAGAACCTCAGCTGACATGAAGCAGCCATGTCAGTGCTTGACTCCTTACTGCCTCTCATTCCTGTCTACATCCTGTCCCAAATCTGGGCCCACACAGCCCAAGCAAAAGATCAGCAAGGGATTATTCCAAAGCTGTGCCAAGGTTTATGATGTATGTTTACAGCTGGAAGGTGGTGCAGCTTGTTGGGTAACACTCACCCACTGGTAACGTTAGGGTGAGACTTTGTTTTGATGCAAACACTAATAAAGAAGATTCTTTTGTTAATTTTTTCACTGTTGAAGTTTCTCTGCTTGGCACCTGACAAAGAGCACTTTCAGACTGATTGGGATTTGGTTTTGGAAGTACAGTATAATAAGGCCTTTCTGATTTTTTGGCTGTCATTCATTCTTTCCTACAGACATGACACCTTAGAGGGATGTGCTTTGGGGAGTAGCAAGGGAGGAATACCAGACCATGCTAAGAACTCTTGGTAAAAATGCATGCCTTCCCTTCTCTTGAATGCATTTTTTCCCCTTTGAAAAGATCATTAGTGCTTTAGCATTTAATAAATTATTTAAAATACAAGAATCTTTCAGCTGTTTGAAAAGAGCATACATTTGGCTGGATAGGCTGCTCATTGACTGCTATTGATATCCACCAACAACCAGCCTGATTTCCAAAGGGATCAGCAGTAACAGGACAGAGCTCTGTTTCCACCTCAGCTCTGCCATACACAGCGTGCTAAATCAGGTAAGCACACTTGACCCGAGTCTTGTCATCTTTGGGGGAACACAAACAAATTAAAAGTTTAATAGTTAAAAAAGTAAATAGTAAACAACCTCAAAACCCAGAAAAAGTAAAATACTTGAAAGTATGAAAATGTAGTATCAAAGGCATGTGAAAAAATACAATAAAATTATTATATCTGCTGTCTAAATAAATGAAGCAAAAGTATATAAATAGGGCTTAATGTGGCATATTTCCTCTTGCAGATTTTAATCTTTTAAACCATACTATAAGCAGCCTAGCAACTCTCTCTCATTTACATGCAGCATCTTCTGAGATGAACAAAGAAGAACATTAGGGTCTTACCCCTTGCCCTGTTAAGAAACATGAAATCATTATTAACCAGACTGTACCATCAGAACAGCACTGTGAATAACTCAAGCACCAGATTACAGGACCAGTTCTCCACTTGTCTGGGTAATGTTAGGAGCATGGTTTTCTGGCTTTTTTCAGTCTGGATAATTAGCAATGATAACAATGTTGAAGTCAAGATATCTTTCTAATGCAGTATTCAATATACAGGATACTCCTGACCATATGCCAAGACCAAAGGGCAGTATTTTCTTACTGCTTGACACCTCCTCTCTGCTCCCTCAACACTTAACCAAACCTCCATAAGTGCTTTCTTTGAGCCACATTTTCTCTGGCCTTGAACATCCCCTTGTGTTCCATTGAGCATCTTTCTGTTCCAACATCCTGCCTTTATAGTAGAGTAGAGTTTAGTTTCTTTTATATAGTAGTAGAGTTTAGTTTCTTTTTCCTTGGAAGATCTCTGTAAACTAAGGGTAACAGCCATGGACATCAATTCTCATGGAGTTTCACCCAACCCACAGAAGTATCAAAAAGCTCCCACGTATTAATTTAACACCCAAACATAACTACACCCACAGCTATAACAGTGCAAATAATGCATGGGAAAGGCAAGATTTTGTGTACAACCTCCTGGGAGGACAGGTTTATGGAGGTCATCAGCTCTTTATCACAGCTACCCTCTACCACTGGCAGCTCAGCTCTGGCAGTTGAACTGTGGATCACAGAAAACACAGTTACTGCCATTGCAAAGCCAAGCCTTCCAAAAGCCACTAAACAAACACAAAACTGAAAGCTGTCCCCAGAATTTTAATTCAAATATCTTGAGCATTCCCTTAACATGACATAACATTGTATAATCATTAACTACTCTCCCCCTTGATTTTTGTTGTTTTTCATTCAAATTGGATGTTTCCATCCTCTTTTGTGCCACCACTTATGTTTCCATCCACTTATGTGCCACCAAAGTTATCAATAGATGATATGGGAGACAATTTCTGCTTTTTGATCAGCGCAGCAGTTTAACCATTGAAAAGCAGCTGGAGCAAGCATTACATGAGTCATCCTGTGGCTTTCATCACACTCATTTCCCTGCAACAATTACACACACATAGGCTGGGCCCACACAAGAACTGCGAGAGGTTCACTCTCAGTGACAGCAGGTTTCAGACAATGTCCCTTTCAAGGACTGGCAGCGACCACATAAAAACATTTTACAAAGGCCTACAACTGAGCCACCTTGGAAAGGTTTCCTGGGAAGTCACAAATGCATCTTTGTACTCGGTGTGAAGGCTACTTCACTGGTAAACGTAGCAAGGTGTGAAGGCTACTTCACCAGTAAACTCAAGCACTTGTTGCAAAACCCAAAATTATGGGGTATCACGAAGAAAAGCACTCAAGAATTTACTGTAAGCAAGTACATTTCTCCAGTTTGTTTCTGAAAACACTAAAATTGGATTTTTAATTTTTTTCTTCTAGAGAACTAGCATGGAAGTTGTAGTCAAATTGTTAGAGTGTGGTGATAACTGAGACAACCTTGCCTTACAGTAGCAAGTGTCAGGTGAGCTTCAAAACAGCACTATTGATTAAAAATGTGGAAAATTCTCTAAATGACCTCTCAGTGGGGTATTAGAAAAATATGCCTTTTCCAAGAATAGAAAAAAAGAAAGAATACAGAATACGAGAAGACAAGAAGAATGTCAGCAAATGCATCAGGATGAAATCTGTCTGGAAATTTACAGACAGCTGTGCACCTTGTTTTCAACAGCATGGAAAAATCCAGGTACCAACACAGTAATTGCAGCAATGGATAGAGACATTAGCCCTTCTTAGGTAATCTCCTTACCAATCACAGGAAAAATACTTCCTCAATGCTCCTTGGCTATTGACAGTGAGCCACGCATTATATGAATATTGGATTTACACCTACAGACAATGTGGCTTTGTAACTCCACACTGGAAAAAACACCCTTCTCTTACAGCTCATTGCTTAATAAGTAAATGGATTATATAATGCACAAGGCAGGACCCGTGCTCAACCTCTGTTTTCTTAGCTGACCCCATCTAAAAATGCATGTCTAACTTTGGTTATCTGAAACTGTAGTCCAGGGTTCAGAAAGTTGGTTGGTTTGTGATGTCTGCTGTCCTACAGTTGTGCGTAGGATGTGCAGGAAGGACATGAAATGCTTATCAATACCTAGATGTGTCTGGTCACTTACACTGACTCACACGGTTACTGGCAAATAAACTATAGTGCACAATACACACATGGTTGATTAAGCAACAAGGGAAACCTGAGGAAAATTAATCTGTAAACAGGAAATAGGCCCCTGGATTGTGTCTCTGGAGGGTGGTGTCACACGAAAAGCATTTGTCCCATGAAAGAATTTCTAAAACTTCTGAGGCTTATATAGAAAAACCCAACACCTGAGAGAAATTCTGAGTGTCCTTAAAGCAATATAACACAGAGATCAGGAGAATGCCATATGTTACTCATAAGCTTAAGCTTGTTAACACAGAAATTATGAGGGATGCATTGGGTGTTTACATTCACCTCAGTTACCTTGGAATACTTTTGTAAAAGATCTTCCTTCTTAAGAAAGCAATTTATCAGCTCATCTATAATTTCACAGTTGTCCACCTCATTATCTGCGTTGGTTACGGGAACTTAATTGGTATTTTTCACATAGCATCTTTTGTAAGACAGTGGTATGCCCAAGCTGGTTTTGAAACAGTGTTTACTGTACTCCACTCATTCACTTCCACTTTGTTCTCTGGCTGAGACAATTCCACAGAACTGAAGGTGCAATTATAGCCTTCAAAATACTGTATCTGCCAAAAGAAAATACATGAAGCTAGTACAGACAAATTGCAGAAAGTCAAACTAAGACTTCAGCAATAATTATGTATGTTCAGGTGTGTTGAAATAGACTGCTCTAGAAATTAAGCCCAGTAAATATTGTGCATGGTGAAATTCACCTCTCTAAAGCAAAAAATAAAGAAAAGTTCAAGTTAAATTATATGGAATTAAATAAAGTTCAGAATAACCCCATGTGATTTTAACACTACAAGTTTTTTTTTTTTCTGAAACTGTTTTCAGGGAAGACAAAACAAAGTAGAAGAGACCTCCTAAACATACAAATTCCATCCTTAATGCTAGGGCATCAACATTTTACTTGGCTCAGCAAGAAGGTAAGTGTGCTAAACTCAAATGCAAGTACTCAAAAATTAGTTACGTAGTTAACCAGACTAACTGGGAAAAAATATGCAAAAGTCAAAGAAAAAAAATCACTATTTCAACTTAGAGATTACAAATGCTTTAGCTGAAAAATCATTATCAAGTTTTTTCCATTTGCCTCATATTATGGTTAGAGTTGTATCTAATGTATATAGACACTTAAAATATTAAGTACTTTTATAATATTTATATTATAGTATTTTCAAATAACAACAGAAAAACAGTATGGGGTGAAATTATTAAGAACAGAGCATAAGAGTTACAGCTCTTCCTCAACCTAAGAAAACCTTTTCACCCATTTTGGCATAGGCAGCTTATTACTTACATGTTCTCAGTACTCTGAGTGCTCAGTCACTGGAAGACCACTCAAATTTGGCCTGAATCCTCAAAACCACCACCAAAAAACCAAACAAAACCAGGAGAGCTATTAGTGCTACACACAAGTTTCCCTAGCAGATGCTGCTAAGGAAAACCATTAAACCATTTTGCTTAGGAAAACCATTTAAAAGCAAGCTGCAGTGCATAAATAAACTGCTTCTGGTGTGTGACCTGCTGCAGCTGTTGCTTATTCAGCAAGAAACTGATTAGTAAAGAAATCCCACCCCCCTAAAAAACCCCAGCAAACCAACCCAAACAACCCACAAAACCTATTTTGGTATCACAAATTAAAAGCTTTGGAAATATTTTCAGAATATGACCCACATCTCCATAAAGTCTCTCCATATACTAAGTTTGTATTTGTGATCACATCACTATTTTGCAAGCCCCTATTTATTACTTACACAAATACAGCTTAAATGTTGTCCATCAAATGTATAGATTGAAGTGCATTGCCTCTTGTGATAGAAATCCAATAGTTTTTTGTTTATTTATTTCATATTCATTTCACCACTACTAAATCTTTCCTGCTACTTGTTTCACAGAACTGTATTAACAAGCCCTCTTCTTCCTGAATTGTCCAGCAGAAAGCTAGTATACCTTCTCCTCATTATATTCAGCAGTTTGTCACTACATTTAAATTAATGGCCAGCAACAATACAAAGAACTTCCTTTCTTAACTATTTGAGTAAGAACTGATTTTAAGACTGCAATATTGACAGAGTAGCTTCCTTAGAGCTCTCTGTTACTTCCACTCAGCAATTCAATTTAAAAAGATACTTTGTTTTAATTCTTAGCTCCTTCTCCAGCTACAGTTAAATAAACAAACAAACAAAAGAAGTTTAAAAATATTTTTTTAAAAAGCTAAAGACTTGGGTTTTTTTAGGTCTAATAGCATGCTGCTTTCTGTTGAAGTGCAGTGGAGTAGTGAGGTGTATTACTCTGTTGCATCATTTTAATGCCAGTACAGGAATGTGACTTGCCTAAGAACTGTGTGGCTGCGTGAAGAGTCAGCCGGATGCACCTGCAGTGAAACCGCGGTGGCGAAAGAGCGCGTAGCGTTCCTGAAGCGCTGCAATGCGCGCGGCCTCGCGGAGCGCGCTGGGCCGAAGGGACCCGAGGTACCGCGCAGTTCCACCTCCCGCCACGGGCAGCGGGGGCAGCGGTGGGTGCCCGGGCTCGGGCAGCAGGGCAGGCGAGTGGCGGTTGTCGCACGCCGTGGAGCGGCGCTGAACGCTCAGCTGGCCGGGCCCGGGCCCGCCGGACGGACGGGAGGCACCGCGACACCGCGCGGCCACCGCGGCACAGAGAGAACGGCCGGGCTGCGGCTGCATCCCCCTGTGCCCGCCTGCAAACACACACACACACAGACACACGGCCTCTCATTTTCTGATGCACGCTTGGATGTGCACTAGACACGCTTCCAGTTAAAAAAATACACTTTCAATTCCTGCCCTTGCTCACAAGTGGCCATATGTAAGAGAGAGGGAGGAATGAAGGTTCTGGCACATACGGTGATTCTCTTAAAGCACACAGCAGGGTATTGTTTCTAAATCAGCAATAAACTGGAGCAAACACACCAGCCCCCCAGCTGACTGGCACTTGGATGAAAGCACAGCAGCAGTCCTGCAGGCACAGCTCAGGAGATGAAAGTATCTATTTAGAGGAAAGGATCATGTATCTGTCTGATTTCAAACAAAGGCTCTCAGGTTTCATAAGGCACCCAAGCTCCTGGCAAAACAGCAGAAGTGAAAGTTTCTGTTTTCAGTAAGGAGGGGAAAAAACTTCAACAGAAGGATTTCAGCAGTTTGCAGTGAGGGCTGGTTTTGAGACAGCACAAACTACTGATGGGCTCTGCAGTCCCTGACAACAGCACAATGATGTTATCTACAGGTACACTAGTTCCAGTATCAAAATACCAACGACAGACTGGGGTTTCAGCCTGGACTTTCACCCACAGCCTTTA
Organism: Ammospiza caudacuta; assembly: GCF_027887145.1. NCBI lineage: Eukaryota > Metazoa > Chordata > Aves > Passeriformes > Passerellidae > Ammospiza > Ammospiza caudacuta. The sequence goes on along the minus strand of NC_080600.1, from coordinate 23,029,850 downwards.
CCTCGCTCTCTTCAAACTGCTCTGATTGCTTCAGCTGCCTTTGGCTCTCATGGCTTGGTAGTGCTCAGCCTTCAGATGCAGGGGCTCTGTGGCTCCACAGGGCACACGAGGGCTCACCAGTAACTCTGAATTTACTAAAATTTCTGCTAGAAAGGAGAAGGACAGGAATGACTCATTTTCACATCCCTGTATACATGAATGCTTCCTTCAAGTTGGGTTACACCCAACACCCACTGCTTAAACAGCCATCTTCACATTAATACAAAAACATTTTCAGAAGGGAACTGGTTACAGGCCTTATTGTGTACAGTGTTCACACCAGGTTGGAGCCAAAAATTTTTTGCACATAGGGCACATGCAAAAGGTAGCCAAAGTGGTCCCCTTTGAGAAGGGCATAGCACAGTAACAGAGCCCTGCCCTAACTACAGGGAGAGATCACCTGTTCCTGTTTTGCAGAGAGAAAGGACGGACAGCAACCAACAGCCCTCTCTGTCCACCTTTAATTTAGAGGTGTTTAGGCAGAGGCATCTCCTGTATTCCAGCAAAAAAAAAGAAAAAGAAAATAAATAATAAGAAGAATCCCATTTTGAAAATGAGAAATTATCTATGTAGCCTAAATCTCAGCATTCTTGAAAAAAAAAGCTTTTTTATCTGCAGGAAAAAGAAGAGTGGTAATAACAAAGAAGAAACATGATGGGAATGATATGAGACTTATTGCAGCATCATATAGACAGCTTTCATGATAGATTGCTATTTTACATTTTGAATGTAGCTTTTGCTGAAGTCATACATCATAAGCCACAAATATGTTTTAGGATTAAAGAAGAGATTATCTGATGTTGTTCTTCAGTAGACAGATAGATATTGGACACAAGGTAATGTTAGCAGCAACCACCCTATTTATTCTGTATGTTTAATCAAAATATTTTTGTGCCAGTCATCCTTTCCTCAGGATTGTTTCTGTACCTGGACTGCTGTTGAAATCTTTAGATAGGTTAAGAGCTCAATTGCCAATCGATCTATTTCATTAGTTAACCTAAATACTATATTAAGTGTTTTACAGAGATGTATGGGCCAATATTTAGTTCTGACATCAGTAATTTGCTGGGACTAAGTTACTATGTTCAGTGTGAAATGGAGTCAGACTGGGTGAGAGGGTAGAGGGGAGCAGCCTGTGCACAGGAGGCAGGAAGGTCACTGGAAACTGCTGAACCACGATCAAAGGAGTTGCATATTTATGTATGTGCTGTGTGCAACACAGGAGCCTTCCTGCAACTGCAGGGAGCAGTCAGAACTGTTTTACAGGGTAGCCCATGGGTTTCTTTTAAATCAACAGCATTTTTTGAGTTAAATGAAAGAAGGACTATGTTGTGGTTATGACAAGGTCACAGAGTGCTCAGCTCAGTTCCCTCTTTCTGAAGCCAAGCAAGTGGTTTGATTTCTTGAAAACTAGAAAAAAACCACGATTTCTTTGGTAAAACATGCCACAGACAGTCCTACTAGCTGATGGCCAGATTCATACCTTTGTGTTCTCAATCAAGGCTACTGCCACTGACATCTGCAAAGGTCTCACAGCCTGCTGAGCCAGCTCCTTTACAGCTCACCAGCTTCCCCCCACTCTCCACCATGGTTTCTATAGCCCAGGCATCAGGATTGCTGGGTCTGCAGGCTACACAAGGGTTGGCGGTCTAAGAAAGTGCTCTTTGTCTCAGTCAGTCTGTAAAATGAAGGTATCAACGAGCAGTCCCCAAGGATGTCAAAGGATCCGCAACTTGCATGAGAGTAAACCTGATGTTTAACTCTTTGCAAGACAGATGAATTATAGTACAGAGCTTTTTAGCTTTCTAAATGACCTTTCTAACTTCTGAGAAGAAGCTGGAAGTGCAGCTTGAATTTGAAACTCCTGTGGACTTTGATAAAAGGGTCTTTCTTTGATGAACCTAGTCCAAATTATCTGAATAGCTTAATGTATATGATAAAGAACAGGGCTCCAAAGTCAAAAGGAGGGTTTGTTTCCTATTCTCTGGCAGCTTTCTGCCTTGTGAGTGGAGACACAATAAATAAAAATCTACACTTACCTACAGTGATTTTCCATGTCATCTTCCCCTGCCAAGTGCCTAGCTTGCCCTGCCAAGAGCCAATGGCCACAGCTCACCCAACAGCCACGTACAAGTACAGCATCACAAACCACTGGTTTTCAATCATTCTTTATCCTAAAGTAAACTCATTATTTCTCCTTATCTGCAGGTGTCCTTCACTGTATGTAGGACCAAAGTCCTCTGAGAATTACGCTGTGCTGCTGTCCCATAGCAGACAGGAGGAGGGGAACAGCTCACCCCAGCTCCTGCCAGGCCCACTGCTATGCTTCTGCTAAAGCCAACAAGTGCTTTTGTCAAAGAAGTAACTGTGTTTGTCCTCAATGTAACAGTCTGCACCAACAATTAAATAAAAGTAAAATTTATTTGGTATAGGACAGAAAAATAACAAAATCACTTACAAAATAAAGGTTAAGCAAAAAAATTCACAGAACCAGATTAATATTTTATAAAAAGCTCAAACTTTAAGCATCTGATAGAAATGTTACTTTTTGCTCAGCCTGTTTTATGTTTTATATTGCCCTCTTGTGTGGCTTTGGAAGTCCAAATTTAGATGTCTTCCTGTGCATGCATTAGTTTACACTAAGGAATATTTACCACAAACTGTATTTCAAAATGTCAACATACATAAAAGGTTACTCCCTTAAGACATGCTGTTTCCATTTTTGCTTTTTACATCTGCATACCTACATGCTGCATACTCACTGAGACCATACACACATGCCCTGCTTCTGCCTGAGTTATTCCAATACTCCAGTTTAGATTTTAACTGAATGGTCCAAACACATCCATCTTACAGGCTACAAGATCCCTGTTTTCTTCCAGTGTACATGAAGAACCATTCCATGAATTTGCCCTTAAAGTGCTCCTGGATATCTCAGGTGAGAGATTCTCCTTATTTTCTGCTGAATACCGCTTGAAAGATGAAGGCTCACACAATCTGTGTCCCGTGGAGTCAATGTACCGCTGTGTCAGGTCCTTGCACCCAGCTGTGAGACAAAGGTGTTCACACCACTGCCACGTGGAACTCCCAAGTGCACATCTGATACCCTATTTTTTACTCTAGTACTGGTAACAACATTCAGTTGGCTTTTATTTCCTTGGGCAATCTTCTCTTTTCCAGTGTCCTGTGGCCAAAGGGCCCTCTCTAGGTCTCTCAACATTTGACATTCTGCTTAAAATAATCTGTTTGATCACTCGACTCCATTCTTTATCTCCAAGGCAAAAAAGTACCGTTCCTATTCCCATACTTCTGTACAGAGGATTGCTGTTTTACAAGACATGTGATGCATGATAGCAGTTTAGCTCCTTTATCCCTTGCTCCAAGACAGATCTACAAGTGTCATGCAAACAGGTGATGCTGCAAGGAGAAACTACTGCCCAGTTTTTCAACTGACAATATAAGGAACTTCTTTCACAGTGCTGTCTTGCAGAAAAGAAAAAACAAACCTTATGATTCTTTTAGTGTTGGGAAATGCTGGATTTTAAACAAGAACTTTGCCATGTTATTTATTTCATTTTTAGAAATAGACACTTCCTGAATCACAAGCTGAGTTTCCTTTAACAACTCTGAACATTCATCACTGTGACCTCTTCTCCCAGTGGCTGGTGCAGAAAGTCATAACAAACATAACACATGCTTTTCTTCCAAAAATATAGAGCAGAAATTATTTTTACATGGTACAAAAGTTATTCTAATTTTATTTATGGAGTTGAATGAAACAAAAACAAACATCCATGGCTGTTGTCACACAGTGCAAGCCTCAGTGGTAACGTAAGACAGGTTGAGGTGTGAGGGTTTATAATACAATGCCATTGAAACAAACCCAGCAAATCTTAGATGCAAGCAGTGAATCCAATTTACTTCTGTAACCTCTGCAACCACACTGACTGAAGTCAGCTGGGCTGCGTGGACAGCAGCAGACACTGGTTTTGGGACAGGTCTGAATTTTGAGAGCAATACCAACAACTGATTGTGAAGCCACCCAGTGCCCACATACACCTCACCTGCACACTGATCCAGTGGCCTCTCCACGCACTGAGCTCCACCTGGAGTTGGCAGATTGAGCACACAACCACAGCAGGGCTTGGCTCAAACACTGTAAAATGCTACTGTCGGCACTGTGTACTTAGGACCTGGAAGAGCAATGTCTATTAATTCTTCTACTGAGACACAGAAAAATTGACTAAAAAATTCATAAGGCACCATTGATTCAACCTGTTTTGTATTATTCTTTTTTAACACTTCATAGTGAAATAAATACTTTAATACTGATCATATTGTAAATAGCTACTGCTACATGAAGCAATATATTGAATGACAAAATGCTGCGTTGTTCTGGAATATATCTAGGGACTTTTACAGCAAAACATATAAGTGGAAATGCTGTTGTTATGTGAAAAAAAATGCTCCTTTCTGCAGTATTAAGCTATTTTACATGTACGCCAAACATATATTCTGAAGAGTTTTCTAGAGTAAAAAATAATTTCTAAAACCTAAGCAGCTCAGGATTCTTGGCTTGTTAACCTGGGGCCTTTTACATAGCACATTTTAAAGTGAAACTGAAGCTGATTTTCCAAGTCTTTGGTAGTGGTCCAGATTTCTGGTCAAAAAACCTTGCTGAAACAATCAAATACAGGATATTTTGAATTATACAGAGTATTGGAAGAACACTGGGCAGCATTTTCATTGACTTACCAAAGTAAAACAGTTATGTTGGAAGCAGGTAAGTTATAAAAAAATATAATTTCTGGAGGGCTGGGGTTTTTTTTGGCTACATAGCTATTTGGATATTAACAAAGATTTGGCAAGTCAAGGTACTGAAAATATTGTATTCTTAAATTCAAACTGTTGTTCCTTATAAAAGTATTAAGTGCTTCTGTTTTAAAATATGAATACAATAATTTATCCTTTAAGTTATTAGCCTAAAAATCTTATTTGGACTTCTATTCACAAAATAGTATCCCAAAGAGACAGGCATTTGAAGTGACATCCATAAAATACATACACAAATTCAGCATTGTGCCAGGTTTGATCCCAAGGTGCACCTGTCACACGGAGGTCCCACCAGTATCTGTTTAAGGAACTCTTACAGCCACGATCCTGCAATTGGATGCAGCTACATCCCTGCGCCTGCGCATTTCATTGCAGGTTCACGACCACGAACAGTAACTACAAATAGGTCACTAGATACAAAAATGTAAAAAACATGCTGGAAAAATGCTGTCACAGCTAACAAGATTCTGTAAACAAACACTGAAAAGACCAAATCAAATTTGATCTGGCCAAATCCAACTCTAGTCTCATCTCCTTCAATGTGATTGCCAGGCAGAAAGCAGATCTGCCCCTCCCTGCTCACAGACAGAGCAAAAAGCCCTATTCACAGACCTTTCAGCAGGGTCCAGACTCTCTTTGGCTAAATTCCCCAGATTTTCAAGGACTGACCTCATTCTAACCACAGAGTGTACTTAGGATATCTCCCATGCTAGAGAAACATTTTCTTAACCTACATGACTAGTTTCTATGTTTTATTTTGGGTTTTTTTGAGCAACACCCTGTGAAGCACAGCTGCTGACACAGGCTTGGTAGGGATCCCAAGGAAAACACTGAAGAAATATACTGCTGATGAGACTGAGAGGATATTTTTCAGAGGTCCAATTAATAAAGAGCTATCATTGACCACCAATATGTCAAACCCAGAATTATAATCTTCCTCTAATTTCCAAAGGCATTTTATACACACTTAGACCCACTTGTAAAATTCACTCATACAATGAGCTCTTTTCTTATACACAAAATTCAAAAGCCATTAAACATATTAACCACTTGCCACAATGTTAGAATACTTTACTCTTTCTTCTATCATAAGCCTTGCAGCTCTCTGTAGAGATTCCTTTCAGCAAAGTTTGAAAGGACAAGCTTCATAGCCAAATCTTTCCATTTCTCTTGAACCAATGCAGACAGCAAATTTTGGATGCTCCCACTTGAATGTACAACCCCCAAACCCCTCTCACAACATCAAAGGGCTTTCACTGAGGAACATTTTTGACCTTGGCCGCTCTACCATAATGGAAATCAAACACAAGCTCTCTGAGACTCGTCACCTAAGTGCCAAGAAGCTTTTTAAGTCAAACCCCATCATTTAGTTGTACCAAAGAAACAACTGGGAAGCAGTCTGTGGAGCACTGGCACTATTGATGCTTTACAGGAGGAGCCTGTAGCTACAATAATTGCTGTGTTTGCACTCAGACTACCTTCTGAGGACTCCTCACATGCACTATCAGGTAGAGGGCATTACAGCAATCCAAGGCACAGATGACAGGATGTGGGTTGGTCCACATAAGAGTAGGACAGAATTAGGTCACAGAACACATAACACTATTAAAAAATAGGAAAGAGGGTTAAAAAAATATATTTTTATGCTAATGAATTCTTCACTTGTGCTTTTCTTTGGAAGATTCTCTGAAGATAAAAACAAGGCCAGGGACACTCCATCCTTGAGGCAGGATGTGTTGTGCATTGTTTAAGATTTGCTTGACTAAGCTGAAGTAAAAAAGTTAAAGATGAACTCTTTGTCACGATGTAGTAGGTCTATGGCTTGCAGAAGCAGATAGGCTGAGTTAGGCATGCAAAGAAGGATCCAGGGGACTCTTGGCTACACTTTTTACCCAGCAACTGTTTTTTTAAGCATCAAATACTTTATCATTAAAATAATACAACTACTGTACCCAAAGTGAATGAAACAGCTTTGTTCAAGCTCTATCAAATTCAAAGCCAAACTTCCCACGGAGCTCTCCAGGGGACAGGGTTGGACATGGTAAGCATGATGCACCTACATTCTGTAGGGTCCACAAAATACCTGCAGTTTAAGCAAATAAAAGTCAGAGCTCTGAGCAACTATAGTCCATAAGCCACATCTATTACTTCTGTAATAGACTGAAGTTTGTTCCAGCTGACAAGCCAAAAGTGGAAATCAATCAGGACAGACAACTTTCCAGTCATGTGGACAGGAGAGCTGACTTGAAGGAAACTTGAGAGCAGATGTCACCCAAAGATGGGCCAGAACCCATTTCACCTTGGGATAGGCGGGAGCGGGGGGGCACCTCTTTCTTTTCGGACAGAACCACCTAAAAGAGAAAGAAGGGTTTTTGGTGTTACTCCTCCTGAAATACTCCTTCTTTTGAAGGGGGAGTTTACATCCAAGCAAATAATTCAGTAACTGTTGAAGATCTACTAATTTTCACGCCTGGCCATTAAAAAAAAACAAAACCAGCAAATCTTTGTAGAGTTCCTGGTTTGTTTATTAAACAACACCAGAACTTCAAACACTGTAAAATAACGTTTTTAACTAACGCTATCCCAAATGCCTGGAAAGTGTATGTATTTTGGTCCGTTTTCCCCTTCCTAAAACGGACTGCTGGTTCCTGTTAGCCTTACTAATTTATGTGAACACACAACTTCTCAGTGCTACTTGCCATACGTGCAAATCTCAACAAACTGGCAAGCTCTAAACACAATAAAATTTCAAAGCTCTTCATGTTTTTCCCTATATGAAAATCTTCACATCAAACTCACAAATGAAAACACAAAAAAATGGACATGTTACTTTGCCTTCCTTTGTGGACTAATACAAATGGGATGAAAGCTAACAGGGCAAAGTGAACAGTCAGAGACTAACAGGAATCTCTGCCTCAAACCAAAACTTCATCATCTGGAAACAGGAGAGAAGCATCAGCATTTACAGATGATTACATGATAACTGTGAGCCACCAATGTCACTGGTTGTAAAAGAAGCAATTGATCCTTGGGTGTATCAGGCAAAATACCACAAAAAAAAGATAGGAAACATTCATGCTGCTGTAGAAGGAATGTTTGAAACCTGAGCTGGAACAGCATGTAACAGATTGGAAAAGACAAAAACAAACATAAGTGTATACCTAAGCAGCTCTGCTAATCAGAGAACATGGCTTGGAAGAAGAGTGTAGTACATTCAGATTTACTCAGCCCAGCAAAACAAAAACTGAGAGGAGGATGTGACTGTTGTCTTAAAAAACATAAGAGTTTAACACACAAGAAGAGAGGAACACTAAACTCAAGGATGATGCTGGCACAAAAATAAATGGCACAAAAATGCATTAATTTAGATGAGAAATGAAAAGAAAGTTCTGAGGGATTTTGTGGTTCTGGCTGCCTAGAGCAGAAGGACTGACTATAATGGCAGAGTTGGCCACTTACAGTACATGTTTCAACTTAAAAAAACAAACAATTCCCCACTCAAAAAGTTTTAGAGGGCTTGTACCTATGAACTTGCATTTAGCTTTTCCAGTGTGGTGAGGAAGGATGACCAGACTGGTAGCCTGAGAACTCTGGAAACCTCATCATCCAGATTCTTCCCCATACACTTGATTTTACGACAACACACTGAAATTCCAACTTACCTCTACTGTCATTTCTTGCTAGTTTACTGGGATAACTTCTGTTCATGGGTACATATGGCTCTGGAGGTGGCAAATCAGATATCGGATGAAAAGAAAATCTGCTTTCCCATTCATCTGAAAAAAATCCCATGCAATTTACTCATTAGTTTTCTGATATAGCTTAGGAAAGTCAATTGACACTAACATCATGTTTAATGCATGTTTTAAATTGCAAAATGCTTACACAGCTGCGTACTGAACCAGCATTCTCTTAGGAAGTCAGGGAAGATGATGCTTTAGGTTAATTTGGGAATGAAAATTTCTATCAAACCGATCATTTTGCCAGTTTAATGCAAAATTACAGATCAGGAAAACAGCCACAATTCCACTAAAATAAGTCTTACTCTCCCTTCCATGTATAACAGATCTGCTTTTTTAACACACACACATATGTGCTACCAGAACTGCCTTGTTTCACCTACTTTAAAACAGTATTTTGCTCCTGGTATGGAATTTACCCATATTCAAGTGTCATTGATATACCAAGCTCAAAAGCATAATCCCATAAGCACTGTTTCTTCTCTCTTAGTATTTATACTGGAGGGAGAAAAATACCCATTATGCTAAAATTTATGACAGAGAATCCTGTATATAACTAGTGTCAAAAATGGAAAAATGTATAAATGTATCACTTGAAGCTATATCTCTTTAGACTACAGGGGCCCTTTTGCTGTACTTACTGAGTCTATAGAAGTCTAAATAAAGCAAGCATACCAGTTTCTTCATTGAAATAATAGGAAATGTTCCAAAAGCCCTGTTCTGCACCAGATTTTGAAAGCCTAAAGAAGAAAGTGCAGGCTAACTTAAACTTTGTTATTTCTTCACTTGCTTCCTTCAGGACTTTGCAACCATAACTTTATTCAGATATTGCTGTATTTTACTGCATAATGTAATGAACAGCTCAGTTAGTTCTACCTGGCATTTGTACATGTGGTTATTGGCTGGATCCAGTTTCTCTATGTTTACTTCCAATGGCTGCGATCAGAAACCAGTGTGTAAAGCAGCTGCATGTTCTGAACCCTGCAAATGGCTTGTGTAGGAAGAAATGTGCCTGTGATCCTTCTGCCTCACCTGATGTGTGAAGATGTTTAAAAAGCCTGAGTTATAGTTTCATTTTCTGTTTGCTTTTTTCTAACCTTATAAATGTCAGGAATACCAATTTTGGCCTTACATAATTAACTGAAGGATTTATCTGTTCTATGCAAGTAGAAAACAATTAAAAAGAAAAGCATGACAAATCTTTAAAACAGCAATCTTGGACCTCATCTTTTTAATAAACACTAGCAGAAATAGATACTTGACATTTTCAGCAATGTTCTGACAATCTCTTCCCTCATCTGTTTTTCAGCCTTTGAGTCATCGAACTTGTTCCGACTTCCGAAGTGTCAGTGTAGCTGTGGTTTGAATGCATATTAGAGCTGAAACAATTCCCTTGCTTTTTTCAGGGAAAAGGGTTTGAAAAAACTTTTCAAAGGGTTATTTTGGAGACTGTATTGATGACTTTGCAATTCTGCTCTATGTATAGCATATTTATTCTGTTCTTACTTGCCACGGTTAACTGAGACCCAAGTGACACCTCTGTTGGTCAGAAATCAAAGGCTGCCACTAGAAACAAAGTCTCTATCCTAAACCTCCTTTGAGGTATTAGGGCCAAAAGCCCCTACACCTTCTCTGCGGAGGGCAAAGAGCAGGGAGGTGGCTCACCATCACCGGGATCCTGGAAGCCGTTTCTGACAGCTACCGAGGGCGGCGGTGGCGGCGGCGGCGCTGCGGAGCCGGGCCGGTCGGGGGGCAGCGGAGGCCGCGGCCCGGCCCTCGGGCTGTCCAGGCCTGCCCGGGACGGCAGCTGCGGGGCGCTGGGCAGAGCCCGCGAGGTGCTTCCGTTCCTGCTGATGGGGGGAGGCGGTGGGAGCGGGCCTGGAGCAAGGCAAGCAGCAAACACACAGATGCTGTTAACACCAGGGGTTACTCTGCCAGTGGAAAGCCCCGGCTGGCATCCCAAGGCCTCCTGCTAACAAAAAGGGTTGCTTCAGGACCCAAGGGATAATGGCCCTCAGCACCCACTTCCCTGCTCTCCAGGGATTTAGTGCTGATTTGCAGAGTACAGCTCAGAGAGCAGGTATATCTAAACATAAACACACTGCAGTGTCCACACTCGTATTCCCCTCAGCTACAAAAGCCTCCGTAAAGGTCCTGGCTACTTTTAAACCACTCAAAATTAACAGTGGCCACACCAAGCAGAAGTCACAGCTGGAATTCAGGGTGCTGTGGAGATCCAAACCATAACACATTTCCTTTTTATGGACCACTGCAAGGCAAGAGGACATGCAGCAGAAGGCACCTGCTACCTTCAGAGGCTCTCTATCCATAGGGGTGGTTCCCTCTGGGTGTGCGGTGCCCACAGGGGAGCTCTGCCCGGGAGTGGCCACGTGAAGCAGCAGCTCATCAGCTCACTCATTTACAAACAAATGAGCTGTATGACAGGTTTTTCAGTAGCTGGAGCATATCCATCTCCCTGAAAGCTGGAAACAGACCTCACACATAGACTGGCATTTCCAGTGTTTGTGTATCTGTAACTGACACGGACGTGACAGGTCAAATATGAAGGCACAGCCTACGTAACACAGACCCAGGGCTGCCCTGAGGGCAGGGGAAGGGCGCTTCTACAAGACAAGTAAATAAAGACAGCAAAGCTGCTTCTGCCAGGGAGAGAAGTGCCCATGGTTAGGACACAAGAAGGTGAAGCAGAGGGTGTGGAGAGTTATGCATGTTCAAAAGTCTCACTACCTCTGTTTGGGGCAGTTGAGCAATTGACAATTATGTTAATTTTCAATAAATGCTTCCCTGTCTTGATGAAATCTATCTACAGACATGCACTTTGAAAAAGAGAGCAGTAGATACTGTGTCTCCAGCAAAAAGCATTGAAACATTTCAAGAAACATGCTGTACTTTGTGTATTTTTGCTCCCCTTCTTATTTTACAAATTACTGAAGTTTGCCTTCAGGGAATGGTTTCAAAAAATGAGAAGCATTCAGCAACTTTCAGAATAGTTTTGCTTGCTTTCTCTAAACCTGGCTAAACTCCACTGTCTATACTGAACTACTGCAGACTAGGTGCATTCATGTTTAGAATGTACTGCTACAACTTCCTTCTACTTACTGAGCTGGAATTGAGCCAAAAGAAAGTTAGTGCAGGTTTGCTAAAACCATCTGCCAAAGAAAAGGGTCAAGTAGGAAAGCAATGGTGGCAGCCAAGGCCACCACAGAACAAACTCTTAGAGTGACTGAATAATTGCAGACATTCTCTGCAACTTTGACCCATCAATTTGGTCAATTGTAATGGGATTTCTTTGATTTATCTACTGCAGGCTGCACTAGCATTGCGCCATCCTCTAGGCTGGCAACCAGCTCCACAAACACAGTTACAGAGCCACTGTTTTCTGTACAGCTGCTGTAGGTGTTGGAGCTCCAGACTGGTTCAAGGATCTGGAAAGCAACATAGCTGTCTGTGGGAGCTCCCATCACATTCATTTCTCTTGTCTAGGAGTAGGCAGGCTAGAGATGATTTCTGAGTTTATTCCAAAGGATGAAATGAAAAGGCAACTCTATGGAGTTTCCCAGCAGTATCTTCTGTGCGATGCTTTTCTCCACCTGTTACAGGGTTTGATTGTGCCTAAATTCTCTCATCTCAAGGGACACCTATCAGGTATCAGAGAGCTGAGTTATGATGTGGAATTCTTAAAAGTTATGAACAACAGTTGTCACAGAGGACAATGTACATTATGAAATTGGTCAAAGGAGATGATTCTACTCTTAGTCTACTTTGATATGTACGTACCGAAAGTAATAACACTTAGTCACACAGTAACAAGTGCTATTACATTTAACAACTGTTGGCCAGGTCTTTGATTAAAGCTGTTGTATTTGACTGTGCTTGTGCCTCTGAACACGTAGAAGGTCAGGTTCCACAAACCTCCACTCGCGAGAATGCAACCATTAACTCACACTGTTTGACTCGGGAAGTCAGATGCTGCCACTTTACCAGAAGCTGCTTTGCATCAAAGAAAGTAATGGGGAAATCCCTTTGCAACTCTGGTCAATTACAGTGACTATAATGAAAGTCACCAAAATCTATAAAAGCACACGTGAGCACACTGGTGATGCACTGTGACTTTCCTTAAGCCACCCTGACGACCACACACCCTCACTTCCAACTGCAGAATTCCTAGTGCCTAACAGGGATGTCATCCTGGGAGGTGTTTTTTCTGCATGTGAAACTGGCACGGGCATGGCCTAAGCACCCTCTCCTCGTGCCACCTGTCCCGTTCAAGCCCCCTCTCCCCCGTCCCCGCTCCCTACCTGAGCGGCCGGGCGGGTCTCTGACGGGCGGCGGCGGTCTCTCTCCGGGCGGCGGGGGCAGCGGTCCGGAGCGGCCCCCGCCGGGCGCCGGGCACGACCCCAGCGAGAGGTTCCTCTGCGGCAGCCGCGGCATCTCGTCGCCGCCGGCGGGGGCGGGCGGCACCGGGGGCGGCCCCGGCCTGCTGGGGGGCAGCGGGGGCGCCGGGGCGCCGAGGGCGGGCCGGGGGGCGGCGGGCACGGGCGGCTTGCTGTTCTGCGGCGGCGGCGGGGGCAGAGACGCCTCCCGGGCGGCGGGCGGCCGGTGCCCGGCGGGGGGCGGCGGCGGGGGCGGCGGTTTGTCCTCGGCCGGCCGGCCCGGGGTGGGCGGCAGCGGCGGCCGGCCCGAGAAGGGGGACGGCGCGCCGGGGCCCGGCTGCCGGAGGGGCGCGGCCGACCCCGCGGCCCGGCTGCCCGGGAAGGGCGGGGGCCCCAGGCTGGGCTGCCGGCTCAGCCCGGGCACCGGCGGCGAGCCCCGGTTGTGCAGGCTGGAGGCGATGGGCCGGGGCGTGCTGGGCACCGGCGGCGGCGCCGCCTCGGGCTTCGAGCCGGCGTCGGGCCTCGGCGGCGGCACGCGGCTCCTCTGCGGGTCCGGGGCGGCGGTGCGCGGCCCCGAGGGCGGCCCCGGGAAGCGCGGCGGGCCGCTCGGCGGGGAGAAGGGCTTGGCGGCGGCGGAGCGGCCTCCGGGCGGCAGGACGGGCGGCCGGCCTCCCCCGGCGTCTGCGGACACAGGACAGGGAGCATCAGCGCCGTGGCACCGGGGCCGCGGCTCCCGAGGGTCTGCGAACGGCCAGGGCGCAGCCGGGCACGGGGCACCCCTGCCTTGAGGCTCAGCCCCAATGCCGGTACCATTGGGAAACCGCTCCAGGGTACCGGGTGACATCCTGATATTGCTGAGGAGGCACGAGTTAAGTGGCCACAAAGTAATACAGCCATCATACACCAACCAGTAAAACGGGAAGGGAAGAAATTGTGAGGAACAAGTACCGAACAGCATCAACCTGAGAGCAAAGAAATCTCAGCCTTTAAATTACATTTAACAACAAAAGGTCATCAAAAAGCTCTTTTCAGCCCTTTCTAGTAGCTGTGATCTAAGGATGTAGTTATGCACATCGGGAAGAAGGCCTTGCAGTTCGCAAGTACTGCTCTGCGATGCCAGGAACTTTTGTATTAATACAAGTTCCCAAAAATAAACTGTGACACAATCGAAAATACCAGCTCTGAGAGACTGTTTTGTACACATGTGCTGGAAAATTATGTTAGGCTATAAAATACGTAATATTTGTAACATTCTACAATCTCCATAGCATAGTCCTTCTTCAACAAGTATGAAATCCTATGTCCTTGAACTTAAACTCAGTGACCCCAGATGTCATCGTTTAAAGGGGCATGAGGCTTGGGGCAGCTGTTTTGTCAGCCAGAAGCACACTCCAGACAAGCCTCCATCTGCAGTATGTCTACCAGCCAGCTGTGATGCCTCATGCACTCCCTAAGAAGCAAATCATGCTGTTGTGGAGCTGACACAAGTACTTTCCATTTGGAAAGTAGATTTTTTTCCTGGTGCACAAGAAAGAATTAGCCTGGATCCTCCTCTGTTCCCCTCTTGTCCTGCACACCCAACAGCTAAGGCAGGATGTAATTTGCCTGACTGTACTTTGCAGGTAGCCATTCAACACTACCAAGATCTTTAGCTTTCATCAATACAAGAGGATGGGTGGAAAGGGAGTCTAGCTTCTCCCTCATAAAACCTAATAGTAAGAATAAAACAACATTCAAGCTGAAAATTACATTTCCTAAGAGCCTAGGATATTTGATGGCTTCCTCAATCCCAGCATTTAATTTATTGCAGTGCTATGAAGGCTTTAAGCAATGCCATTTTTTCACACTGGAAATTCAAGGTCTTTCTTACCGGCATCTCGATTTGCAGATCTGAGCTTTGGCATTCCTGCTTGAAAAAGGCCTCCAAGGCCAGGTGGTCCACCGCCACCAAAGCCACCACCACTGCTACCACCAAAACCCCCGCTGCTGCCGCCTCCTCCAAAGCCACCGCCGCCACCTCCACCAGATCCTTTGGGTTCTGTTGGGAAAAGAGATCCCCCATATTAGTGAAGCAGGACTGATCCTGCCAAGTCACCTCTTTCATTAGAGTAATGCTTGTAGCTGGGGGAAAAATGGATCAAAACACACAAGGTTTGAATCATCACAGCTGCCGTCATCACCACCACCACTGCACCGTGGAGGAGCTGGTGCAATAACCATAATAACCATAGCCTCTGTGTTATATCATGCCATCACTACTTTAGTCTGCTCTAGACTAGAGAGCACAGGAAATTGCTGCAGAGAACTTGGAACTGAGCATGGATGGGACCTCTGAGAACATAACATAGCCTTTGTTAGCACCTTAGTTGCTTCTTCCTGTTTCTTTGTACTTTTGCTCTCTTATCCTTCCCCTCCACTTCTCCATAAGCAGAGACAGAGCAATCTCATGGGAAAAAGGGAAGGAAGGAAGAAGGCAGAAGGTCCCTCCTCCTGAAGGTGTCTCTGGGAATCACTGCTGGGAATGCACAGAATTCTCTCATTATTCATGATATTGCAACACATCTACTTATTTAAACAAAGCTTAGTAGCAAAGGTAATGCCATTTCCGTAGGTTCAGAAGTGCAGTGACAGAATCATTAGCTGTTAATGTTTCCAACAGGCAGGAATTATTTTATCAGCCCTCTCCCTTTTCTCTCCCATTGCTCTCTAATGTCCTTATTTCTGCTGTGACAACTGAGTTGCCAAAAGTAAAATGAAGTGTTTCCACAACCACAATACATGGAAGAACCTTACTCAGAGCACCACTGCAAAATCAGCAGGTGCACAGGTTGGAATATCTGTGGAAATCAGCTCTCAGATGCTGGGCCACAAAGGCTAAGATCACTTGCTTAATTTCTTTGAGTCCTGATTTCCACAAGTTGGCATGGGTAAAATTTTCACTGACTTTGAAGTAATTAAAACCTATGGATGAAAAGCACTTCTAAAAATTTCCCCAAGAAAAAAGGAAGAGTGTATCCACAGGGGAATGTTTCACATTATCCTTCTCTTTCTTAAGCATGTCAGCTCAGTTCAGCTCTGACTCAGATAGGGTGTGAACCTCTGGAGAAATGCTGCTACCATGGTTTAGTCTTTCATCATGATTTGTTAATTCATGTAAATAAGATAATAGGCTGCATCATTTTTCTCTGTTTACCCCCTCCTTTAATCCCCTCCAGCTCATAATAGCTAGAACATGTAACTTCACATTCAGAGATAATATTTAAAAACTGTAGCTAGCTGATTGCAGAACTGTATCTAATTTTTTAAAAATTATTTTTATTTGGTCACACTCCTCTGGGCATTTCCTTCTTTTGCCATCATGTTCCTATCACAGTCCAGCCTTTAACTGCAAGGCCAAACCTAGACTGAGGTGTATCACATCTGCTAATCAGTCTGTAGAAGTGTCTTTTCTCCTTTGGAAATGAATGCTGTTCCTCTCTCAGCACGGGCCTGTGTTCCTCACTCTTCTCTTGTTTCTGTTCTGCCTTCCCAATACTTTTGCTACACAGGCTTCTCTAGCCTCCTCTCTTGGCAGCTGCCAAGATGTGCTGTGAGACACAGCAGCAGCAGAGCTGGATAGAGACCTTATTTCCATTCAGGTAAGCACTGCCTTGTGCAGTACTGCTGGGCTATCTAAAAAGATAACAGCCCTGAGTCACTCCAGGAGGAGCAAAACTGCATGCAGCAGTGACACACAGGTAGAGCTGTGGCTTCTGGCTTGGGTTTTGCTCTAAGTGGTACTGGAGCCAATGGTGTCATGCCAGGCATGCATTTATTCTTATATTGTTTATGCAAAAGTAGAGTCTGAAATTCCACTTCATTCCTGTCCTCTCCTCAGTCCTTACGGGGTTTTGTTTGCCTGATCTGCTGCATGTCCTCAGCAGAACTCCTAGTAGGACTTGCATATTTTTCTGATATAAGCAAACAGGAAAATAAATCACTTTTTGAGAACTAGCAAACAAATTAGCATTCACATTTCATAAGCAGTACTTGATTTCTCAGCTGACTGTTCATTCATGATGAATAGAATTTATTTTTATGCATGCCAATTTCTGGCACTTTCTTTTATCTACTCTCATGGCAATTCATCTGATGATATATGAAATAATTTTCTGCTTTCAGATCTGTAGAACCATTCATGCCCACAGAAATTCCAGCACATAGAGTCATACTTACTGTCTAGGATTGGAGCACTTCTGTCATTAGTAACAGTCTTCTTAAGCTTTTTTCCTTTGGTAATATCAGATAATAGAGCATTTCGCCCTGCCTGTTCTGACTTGCTTAGGGATGGCTTTTCAGTATTTGCCTGCAAAATAAAAATTAAAAATAAGGAGGCAAAATAAACCACAACTTCTAGATACAAATTTCTGCTTAAATATGCTAGTTACTTAAGACTTCAGTGGCTGTCTTAACAGCATTGGAGTGGGATGCCACATCTACTTTTGTGAATGATATCAAAGGTAGCTGGCCTTGTTACTGACTTGAAATCTCCAACACTACTGCTATTCTAATGCCCATTATTCATTAGAAACAGAACACTTCTATGTGAATTCACCTTTTTTGAACTCATGATTTAGAATCTCTCATTTTTACAAGCCAAGGCTTATCTGTGCCATTTTGGAGATGGAACAAGAATAGACTACACACAACTTGATTGTGTGGACAATCAAGTTGTGGACATTCTTGAAAGTTGTGATGAAATACAATTGCTAGATAAATCAGAGCAAAGATGGACCTTCATCTATATTTTAGCTGAGATAGAAATACTTAAAAATTAGAATTATCACTTCAATAATATTGCCCTCTTCAAATGGACCAAATAAAACCTTTGGACTTATGAGATTTGTCTCAACAGTCCTCTCTTTTCACTTTGTGTTCTGGTGACACAGTTTTTCAAGAAAGAACAAAAAAATTTCAAACAATACACTTATAGGCACATATATATGGCTCTTTCTTCTAGGAAATGGTTCCTGAAACATTTTCTAATTTATCAGATAAGTGTTATGGAGATTTCCTGAAAGGTAGGGAGAGTTGTCATGGAAGGACCAAGTAGAGTCTGTATCTTGCTTGAGGTGGCAAATGAAGGAAAGACTCTTGACTGACAGCCCATTCCGTGTAATCAGCTAGGGTTTTGCTCTGAAAATATCTAGGTACTTGAGAATGACATCTCAAGAAGCCTTCCTTCTTGTCAGTGAGGTGACTGACTGTTGGGAGGGCAAGCACAGCACAAGCTCTATCCCAGTTTAAGCCAGGCCCGATGTAGCTTCACTCACCACATTGTGCCAGATCCTGTGCTCTGATAGCACAGGCTGGCTGAGGGAGCTGTGTTAGCTAAGAGCTATCCTTACCAAATTTAAACAATAGGATTTATTTTTTTGGGGCTCAAGTCACAGAAGTACTGGAGTAGAATAAGGGAGAAGCTGGGAGTACAGGTTTGGAGAAAGGCAAGACTTCAAGTCCCATTAGACAAGCTGTTGTCTCTCCACCAGATCAGGCACTAGTGTGGGAAGAATAAAAGGATGGAGAGTTGGAGTGGATTGTGACATCCACATGAGAACTGGAAGGCAGCAGAAGTGATGGTGGTTCTTGCAGGACCAATGGTCAACCATAAACAATATGTTGGACAGCTTTCCCCAAATATCATGGATACCCTCATCCACATCCCAGTATCTCTGGACATCCTATTCCAAGTGACAAGCAGCAGCAGAGAACAGTGCATAGGTTTACCTCCTGTAAAACTTACCAAGGCCAGTGTTGGGGGTGGAGGGGGAGCTGGAGGGGGAGGCACAGGCATGGTGGAAGGATGAGCTCTGTCTGCTCTTGCTAAGAAACCTGCACAGCAAAACACAAAAACACAAAGTCCGGAGATCAATATATCTTAATAAATGAATTTCTACTCAGCTAGAAAACATCCTTGCAGCTAACAGGTTTATATTCTACATTTTTGAAATCTAAATAATCAGCAAAAAGTATTTTATATGTAATTGTATGGAAACCAGCCACATCTTTTAACAGGGGCTCCCTACATGATCCCCACCGCCATACAAACCCAGAGATATACATCCAGTTTTGAACACTTACACAATCCATGCATTGCTACGGCAGTGCACAAAATGCAGTAACCAAACTGAACTCTGTTAAATCCAACAATCTTGTTCCCATGGGAGTGCTTCAGGATAGCCCCAAAGCTATACCATCAGCCCTTACTTCAAGAAGGAATCATACTTTAGGATCATACTCAGAAAGAGATGCCAACTTATTAAATCCCTTTAGTTGCTAAAAGATTCCTGCACCTCCACTGTTATGGGTAGAGTGGAATAGCAGAGCTCTGGGATGGACTCATGCTTCTTGCTCTGAAGATCCCAAGCTCCATCATGATGTCTGAATGCACCTTCCTCCTCCTCAGAAGCAGCACACACAGACATGTTCTGGAACTCTCCCTGAGGAGGAAGGGAAGCAGTCAGCCTGGCCTCTCAGCTGCAGGCTGCTGCAGACAGAAAAGCCTGGCTGCTAAAGCTCAGCCTTTCACAGCCTTCCCTGTCAGGGACCACACTCCCACTTTTCCCCACCCCAAGCTGAACTTTCAGCCTCAGGCAATCCTAGGAGGGTCACACCTGAGATATAGAGATTTACTGCAACCAAATTATGGAACAACAACCAAAAAAAAGCCTGAAGTCCTGTCAAGGACTATATTTTCAAGTCACGAGGGCTTTTTGTGGCATTTTGGCACACAGCTTGCTGGAACTGTGCCTATCAGGGGCTTTGGAGCATTTCTAATAGTGCTATGGCATTTGAGCATGTGCTTTTTTATCTGAGCTTTCACCCATGCTGGCCATTCACCTGAGCCACCTTTAGTAACAGTGATTTATATAATGTTTGCATAAGACAGGTAAACACAGTGGGAACAGGAACAGGGTAATTCTCCAGACAACCCCAGGCTGATGGCTGAGGTCCCCAGGGCAGTTATTTACATGCATACACAGCTCTTACTTTTTAAAGCAACTTAAATGTTTTCAATAAGACCAAGGGGAAGTGTGATAGCACAGTATCTGTCAAATCACCATCATACCAGGTACAGTACCCTTTACAGTTAAAATGAACATTATGAAAATGTGCTGAATGAAACAAAATGGCATTTGCAGTGAGTCACCACCTACGAAGTCTGTAATGGCATCTGACATGATCCATGATATGTGTGTCAGAAAAAACTGTTTAGAAGTACAGATTTATCTCATCAGATGCTCCTCCCCAAAAGAATTAGAATACAGCTGCAACCCCCCTTCCCTCCCCCCCCCCCCCAAATTGCTGAGTTACCTTCCTCAGAAGAAACATTTTCTGAAATAAGACTTTAATGGATTTTGTGTAAAATCTTTGTGGAGGAAAGAGTTCAGACGCATCACCCATAGCTCTGGCTGACCATCTAGAAAAGTCATGGAGTTCAAAGTGGTGTGGGGCACTAGTGCCAGCAGGTTTTTTTCTCCTATACTGCAGAAACTGTTTCCAGTTACTGCAAAAGAGCCAGCAAAGCAGAGGGGAAGCTGGCAGATAGACAGAGTGAGTAGCAAAGAGGAAACTGTGGAGCCGAGCCTACACGATGCTGTGCAAATGCACGCGTTCACAGTGCTGCAAACAGAGCAGCCTGCTCTCAGCAGTCCCCTGCTGCATTACTGAGCACCTTAACCTACCTCAGAGAAACAACAGCTTCATAGTCAGAGGATCCACTTGAATTTAGTTATATTCCCATCTTCCATATTTGTAGCTTTCAGCTGTTACATAAAAGCTGCACAAAGTCCTATGCTTTCCCAATCAGCATATTCTAAATGCAATATTTGAAATCTGAAACCTATTAAAAGCACCAAGACTAATGCTGCTTTGTTCTTCAGCTTCCTGTTTAAAAAAATAGTCAACAGGAAAATTATTTCTTACAGTAGACCACAATCATCCTGTTTCTTAACACAGTCTTTTCACAGCTGCAGTTGTCTCTAGCTTAACTGTGCCATGAGGGTATTTCACCAAGCCTTTAACTGCTTCATCGGATTCAAAAGAGAAATTCTTCTCTCTGCACTGCTCTGCTAGGAAGTCAAAGCAGTCTAGATAACGTACCATCAGTCTCTTTGGAACTCCATGTGTCACAGGAAAGTTTCTGGAGCAGGCAGAATACAGTTTGGTTTGATATCAGACTTTTAAATGAATCCTTTAAGGCAGCTCAGACCTGAATGCAGCAAGTGAGCCAGGTGGTCTGTGAAGCACTTCCTGTAAAATACCCTAACTTGTCTACCTTCCTGTCAGTTACAGATTGTTTCCCTCTTGGGCTGCTCTGTTCTACTTTTTTTCCCCTTTTAACTGGATTGTTTTAGATCAGCTTCTTAAGGAATTGGTGGCATAAAGAGGAAGTAAGGTGATGCTTGAAGCCTGAGTTCTCTAAGGGGAAGCCACTACCCACAGACCCATGCAGCTTCTCCAAAACCCTCTCTGCACACATGATTTGCAAGGAGGCAGTGGGGAGAAATGCACTAGGTGTTCCCTCCTTCTCTATCCCACCTTACATGTTCCTGTACTCAACCACTGCACACTAGCTGGTATTTCTGGCACTGAAGGGCTCTCTCAACTGAACTGCCATCGAAATTAGGTACACACTGGTGAGCTTGCATTTTGCGGCTGTTGAACAAGCCCTATAGCCCTCAGAGACAGGCTGGAAAATGGCATTTTGGAAGCACAGGACAAGCTTCTGAAGAAACCAAACTCTGGCAAAACTGGCCTGAAGTTTAACACGAGCATCCTGCAGGGTTGTTTACTCATGGGGCTCTAGAGCACACACTTCCTTTAGGAGCCATCAGAAAAGAGATCACATGGCGTGACTGAGAAACCTGTGTGCCCACACAAAAACATATCATGCATACACTTACAGAGCCCATAAACACCCTAGATTGTCAAATTTAAGTTTAAAATCAAAGTTGCAATACTGCTTCACTCTTACTTTTGTCAGTCTGACTCTGCTTCTGCTGATGAAAAGGAGATTTTTAGAAATTCAAGCTGAAGCATTTCAGGAAGAAACAGCAGCTCTGTCTTTGAATCTCCAACTCATCCTTGCTGTTTGGTTGTTCGATTTTGTACAATCTGTTTCTCTGTCTGACTCACTATAAGCCTATATGAAGAATAACAATGGTCTGAAGAGATGCAGTGGCCTGGTGACTTGCCCTCACAGCCCGGGGCAGTGCTGGGAGCAGCCCTTGGGAGGAGAGCACCTCCTGGGCTGCAGACCCAAAACAGCCGAGTCAGCACAATGCTGAACTCGAACTCTGCAGCTGCTCTGTTCATCACCAGTTCACAGGATGAGTGTTTCTCACAGACCACAGAGATGTCCTGAGAAGTTAAGTGTAACTCTGCCATTAGAGGAAAGCTTTGGTCACTGTCCTACACTTCTGCAATGGACTCGCATCATTTTTTGCTTTTGGTCAGTGGGAAAGAACTGAATTTAAGAAAAGGCTATTATGCTAAATTGCTAACAACTGACCCTATAATACCTGAAATAGTAACCAATCCACCTAGTAAGAAAATTTTACCCACCAAATCTGTTAACAACAAAGCTTCTTATAATGCTTGGTGCTGCAGGGTTGTTGAAAAGGAGGTGGTTCCAAAAGACCAAGGCTGAAGGTGTATTGGTACTTGAAAACCCAGGACACATGTCCTAACATTTTCTAGGCACCTAAAAATATGTTAGGCATTTCTAGTGTAAATGATCACATCTTTTAAGAAGCTATGAAACAAATGAAACAAAAAGAAGCATCACCTTTATTGTGGGATAGACAGTGTGAACAACCACACTGCCAGTGCTTGGTTTGTATCAGGTCAGACATTTTGAGCTGCTTGAAGGCCCTCCCTCTTAAACATTGAGTCAGAGGCAGACAGACAAGCTCACTGTGGTTAATCATTTCCTGCGTGATTAATTTCCAAGCAAAAAAAGAGGAAGGAACAAACAACTGTAGAAATAAAACAATGTATAAATTTAAGGGGAAAAAATCTCTGAAGTTGCCAATTAAAATGCTGATTGCTCCCCTATGCAAAAGGGCCCAACTTCCAAATCAGTGTTGACTTGATTCTTTCAAAATCCATTACTTTCTCCTAATGAAAGAAAGGAATTATTTTTGTTTTAAAATCTGAATTTGAGGAAATTGGGCCACACTACCAAATACTTTAGTAAGGTAGCTCTCAAAACAAAAAGGACAGCTAACTCTAAATGCATTACAAAGTAGTTGGAAAATCACAATCAGTTTTATATAGACCACAGTATTTTTCATTAATCATTTTTTAACAGAGTACCGAGCTATTAAGCTTTTTTGCTAAAAATAGTTACAATGATGTAATGAAATTTGAACCCCCTGCTCCCACTTTCCTTGGCAGACCTGAGTGATTAGTAAGCCTACATGCCCCACATTCCACCACCACCGTCTCCCAAGGCCAGAGGGGCTGCCTCCACCAAGTGTCAGCCCAGGAGTGGCACAGTGTGAATGAGAACTTCAGAGGATGCTGAAGGTGGCCCTCCCATGGAACACCACACCAGTAAATCCCCCCCTGAAAAATATCAGGTGTTTTTCCTCTTCTCTTTTTATTAAAGTTTCTAAATATATAGACATCTATAAATAAATATACAGACAGATGAGTTTTAGTCCCTAAAGAGTTCAACAAGGGTACCAAACCAAATTCAGTTGGGCCTGAAGCTACTGGAAGATACTGAAGAATTCCCCTACAGAGTAAAGAAAGAATATTTAGGAGACTCTCTGGCCTCAATCACTTGCACATGGAGGAGTGAAAAGCCTACCTGGCACTCAAGTAACCTGATACAAGGTTTAATTGAGACACTAGGATTTGCCGTGTAACAGCCTTCTACTCAGCAGGAAAGTCTGGATTTTCATTCTCCTAACTGGGATAAAATTTCTGAAGCTCACCAGCTTCAGGGGACAAAGTGACATCTAAAGTGATACTGTCAGTATTTTTGAGTCCTTTAACACCAGTGATGGTCTTTTAAAATAGTTTTTGGCTGAGAAGACAATCCTTTTGGTGCAGGGATTACAAGATTTTGTGGCTTGAGACAGGGCATTACAAGGGTGTGAGAATGTAGATTGTCCTATCCTGTCTGGAGGAAGCTGTGGTACCAAAAGTAGGCACTAACTTTTCACCCCTAAAACCACCTGCAGAGATCTGGACAGCCAAAAGAGAGACCAACAGAAGAGAAGTTACTCTGGCTGTCTGAGACCCGGGGAAGTTCTGGGGATCTGCTGCTGCCAGAGAGAGGAAGCCTACTTTACTGGGGACTTTTGGCATTTCAAGGAAACGCTCTGCAGTGCCCAAAATGAGTATGACTTTGAGTATGACTTTCCACCACACTGAAAAATGCCACCCCTTACACAAAATGCCAGGGCAGAGGAGGTACAGCAGTCAGTGATGGAGAGCTCCTGCCTAGACCCACTGGAGGGGTGAAGGATGAGAAGCTTTATTCACAGGCACAGGTGGAAGTGGATGAGATCTATGTGGCCCTGAAATAGGATTTGGCCCAAGCTGAACAACACACAGGAGGATGTCCCAATGGGAAGTGCATCTTTTCCAATTCAGCAGTGATTGGTGTGGGGGATGCAACACCCTCCTGCTGCAGGCAGGGACCAAAAGGGGAGAAGTGGAAGGCAAAAGCCTGAAGGGTCTCTAGCAGAAGTGGATGGGGTAGTTGTTGGGAAAGAAACATGTCAAGCCAGTATCACAGTGAGCATTTTTCCTGCCATACTTAGGCTGCAGAGAGAGGAGATGTTTTTTGTTTTGGACATACCTTTTGAAGAAATTGCAGAGTTAGTTTAGCTCAGTGATGCCATTGTAAGAGGTATATGAAAGGTGCAGATGTTGGGGAGCTAGTGAGAGCCAGTAAAGATAAACAATAACAAGAACAAACAAAAGACATGACTAGTGAGGGGAAAAAAGTGAGGATGCTGGCAGGTGCTTTCATGTCTCTATGCATGTTATCCCAGGCCCCTGTGCTCTGTCAACCCTACAGCATCTCCATCTTCCTCCACACTCCTCATGCTTACTCCCTCCTCCCAGAGCATCCAGCCAAGTGCACTGATCCTCCAGTCACCATGATCTGCAGCTCACACTGGGTAATTTCCCAGAGACCTAAAACCCCCTGAACACTTTGCATCTACTTCCTACCACCCCAGGAATACTGTAACAGAGCAGGTTACTGTGTGTGTCAGTGACAAGTGAGTCAAGAGAGCCCTGAGCCAGCACATGATCCAGGTGTGAGAGCAGTAACAGCCAGATGCACCTATGGTCCACAGCAAGTTGCATCCAGCAAACCTCATCTGTCAAACACAATTGAGACTTTAATGGAGAAAATCCAGTGGTGCTGCATCCATAAAAAATTACAGCTAAGAAATAGGCTGCTATGGTGACAGAAAGTTGTTTTAATCCAAGTATTTTAAAAATATTATTTTTTCAGTGAAATACTTTTCAAGATATGCAGAGGATCACAGGCAATGGCTAACTTTGGAGGACTGCCTCTGGTAACCAATATAGTCCTGTTTGGAAAAAACAGCTAAGCTTTTGGTCAGTCTACGTGTCTGGATGTAGACTTGAGGAAAAGCTGATTATGTCAGAGCAAACACCCTATAGCAGAAAGTATCTGACTCACTGAAAACAGAAATTGCTTACATCCAATCCATACTCTATCATTTCTTTCAGCCAGTGTGCCCAGAGGAGTTGTACAAAAACACTCCTGTCTGTCCAGGTAACAAGGGTCAGGTCACATTCCCCACCACAGCAACCTGGTCCTGGGAACAGGACCTCAGCGCTGCAAAGGACACCTGGAGCAAAGCCCCTGCTGCACCAGGCACCTCAGGAGGGAGTTCACTCTTCTTGAAACAAGCACATGTGTGTCCTTCCTCAGCAGGAGGCCAGGGCCAAATCCAGCAGAAAAATCGAGTTACTGGGCTGTACTCCGGTCCTCAGGACAGGAGGACACATGCTCAGACACTGTCACCTCTGCCAGCTCCATCCCATCGGTGCCCCCACACCAAAAACTGAAAGGCCCTTTCCCCAACCACTCTGCAGAAAGCCCTAGGGCAAAAGGCTTCACCCTCTCTCCCAGAAAGAAGTGATGGCTAAGGATGAGCTGTTTGAGAGCTCTCCTTCAGCTGTCCAGAGCAGAGCTGCCTGCAACACTTCACCATCTACCACCCACCTCTCATCAAGGTGAGTGCTGGAACCAACACAGGAGGCTGTTATCCAGGCACTGCCCCAGCACAGCCAAGGAGGATTCTCACAGGCTGGAGGTGACCTTGAAAGGGACACTTGACTCCCAGTGCTCTGGAGAGCCACAGGGGCAACCTCTCCACACAGGGACAACACACTTGGGGCAAGAAAGGACCTGATGTCTCTCTCCAGCTTATTCCCTCATCTGCTCCTCATTGTGAACACTTAGTGTTCACAAAATAGTGCTCCTAACATATAGCCCAAGAGCTTCTCTGCAATGGGGCTACTTTTTCCAGTGTCTCATCACTGTAGTAGTGCTCACTCAATGTCATGTGGCTGCTCAGCACTGCACAGCTTTCTCCCCAAAACTGTCTTAAACTCAAGGAGCTGCCAGTAGGGTGAACAGACTAGTTCAGAAATTAGGGATTCCTGAGTATTGCCTCCAGATTATTTAGTCCTAAATCAGAACAAAAATAATTGCACTTAAGACCAAGACTTTTTTCATCATCTTATCCTCACAACATGGCACCACTCTGAGCAGGCAGGGTCACTCATGGCCTGGCAGTAGCAGGCAGCAAACAGTGAGGGGCAGGGAGGGATGTTCCCCACAAGCCACATCTGGTGACCCAGAAGCAAAAAGGGATGGCCTGACCTTTGGAATCCCCAGCTTGTTACCATGGGAAAACAGCTTTTGTTGACATGACCATATCCACCTTTTGTCTTTCCACCTATTGCTCCACTTTTATTTCTAGGTTGTTACAGCTCTGACCACTTGTTTGCTTTGTGTAGCACGACAGCAACCCTGCTCTTTGAATCAAATTGACAGAAACCTGGAGCATTTTTTCCCTTCTATACACTTTTTTGTAGCATAACAGGCCAAAAGTACCATAAATTAGTCCACCATAAATGGAGGGTTTTTTGGATACTTGAGCTGTTGCAACTTTCAGTACACACAGAAAAAAGTCAAGAAGGTAATCAAATATGGAGAGCAAACTCTGGGATTTTGCTGGTGGAGTTGTGCTGCCCTCCCACAGGTGTGCTGCAGTCCCCTTCAGAGCAGCAGTTATAATGAGAGGGGCAAACCTCTGCAAGTCCTGAGGCTGGGATGACAAGAGCCCACCTGGAGCTGCAGATTACACTGTGGGAGCTATGGGATGCCCCACACCACATCCTCTCCATGCCCAGGGCAATAAATTATAATGATGTGACCTGCACAACACCATTGCTCATGGTGCCTTCATTCATCTTTCTCTAATCAACAGGATGACATGAAGCAGCAGTCAAAAACATTTAACAACAATGGATACTTGCAGAAAAGGATCGAGAACCTCCCAAACCTCCCACACTATCAGATTGCTTCATTTCTCAGTAGATATAAGTTTAGAATTAAATTCAGCATTCAAACAGGCTTTTTTAATATAAAGCATTTTCTTCATCACAATCAACTAAGTCTTACTAAACATGCAGTGAATTGTGGTTGTTCTACTACAGGCAGCATCTATAAAATGATATTAAAATAGTAAGTGCCACTAAAGGGGAAATCTGAGGCACATAAGGGCAAGACATGTGGAATGAATTGAAAGCATAGTTTTCCAATCCCGCTTATAAATATTACAATATTCCTATGAGAATGTTGAAAAACTACAGTGCACAGAGATCAGCTCAGATTTCACATCAAAAGCCCAAACAAAAAGCTAAGTGGCCTGGGCAGTCATCAGGGAAAGACCAACTGCACAAGCAAGAGTGCATTGGAATTTTTACAGCCCAGGTGTTGACATAAATTAGAGTAACTCGAATACCTGCCATTAGAGGAGCAATCAAAGACTGATCTGCCTGGAGTGTGGGAAAAACAAAACAAAAGCCAGCCCCAGATCTGCATAATGTAAGGGAACCTGCTCCACCATGGACAGTACAGAGAACCACCACCTCGGAGCCAGGCTACTGTCAATAAAAGCCTCGGTTCAACGCAGCAAGACCCATAAATCAGTTTTGTGAGAAACAGGCAACCAGGCCTGGCAGAGATTTTAATTTAAAAGAAAAAATCTAATTTTCCGTTCTTGAAGCTCATTTTGAATGATTTGAAGCTGCAAAGTGGTGAGAAACCTCCACTGGACAGGGTAGAGATGGAGAGCTTGAATTTATTCTCATTAGAGTTCATGGAAAGGCTCAGGCCAGTTTTCAGAGGCAACTGGATGAGACTCATTGTACCTTCTGACTTTGCTGAAGCATTTGAACTTTTTGAGGTCAGAATTAGAGATTAGGAAGAGCATATCCCATGAAGCCCCTTGATGTTCTCTCCCAGGAGGGATTTGCACTGTAGCTCGGGGTTAGTCATTAAACCAGATCACTTGTGAGGCACCAAATCATATTTGCACATAAGTAATGAATTTGACAAGTGTCACAGTCAGCAGGCAAGGCTGGCACTGACTCCCACAGCCCCATCCTTTGCATCAGGAAGGCTGGTGGAGCAAGGCCCACAGCCATGGTTGGCACAGAGATGCCATGCCTTGTGCTCAGCACTGCTGGTACCTTGCTCCATGAACCTGGGGAGAGCAACCACCAAGATGTGCTGACATCTGTCTGCAAGGACCACAGCCATCAACAAACTCCCCACAATGTACCCTCTGTGCCCTGCTCACAAACCACCCACTGATATTGAACAGAAACTCACCCCACTTCTTACTAACTGAGTAGGTACTACAGGATAACTCATTCTGCATATCCCCTGTATTCCCTGTGTTCACAAACCTTCTCTGACCTCCACTTCAAAAAGCTGTAAAACATTTGATCTGCCATTTGAAGGCTTATTTCAGTAACATGGCCAGGAAAAATTAAGGTTTTTGCAGACACCGCTGGGCTGCTACAAAACAGTTACTTTTTTACAATTCACATTGCCTAAGGAACTAGCGCAAGTTTGCAATAAAGCAATTGAAAATTTTCAGTTTACTGACTTTAAAATGAATATATATCATATACAAAATATACCATTACTTTTCATACTTTCAGTATTTACCAAGGTAGGTATTTTATCTTAGATCCTCCTCTGAGAATAGCTACAAAATGAAACTCTCACAAATTTTACAGATAGCTTACAGTAATAAATGACTATCACTTTCAACCCCCCAAAATGCAGATACAGGGTATAGCTGGGCAGTGTATACTGGGCATCTGCACACACAGAAGCTGGACAACAAAGCACCCATTTGCACAAACACCCAAAGAAACTCCCAGTATCCACTCTTCCTTGCTTGGAAAGAGCTCTGCCTCTGAAGTTTGGCCTGCTCTCTAGCTCGCGCTGTGTCTCGGAAAGCTTTCCCGTGGGCTGCTATGGTTTCAGTAATTATTTTTAAAGGATCTGGGAAATATAAAAACAAACCTGTGGACAAGACTTTAAAATCAGGATGGAAATAATAAAGGGGAGGGAAAAGAGGGGACAAAGAGTAACCTGAAGCAATGAGAGGGTTTTCTCTTTCTTTTTTGAGCAAACAACCCCTCCCCAGACTCTGGGACTTCAACTGCCCCTTCTTCACATTGGAGCCAATCTTAGCTCATCCCGAACTACTCAAGATACTGTGGCTAAAAGTTCATTATCTGCTCTCAGTGGTCTACAAAACTTTAGAAATTACATCCAAAGCAATAAAAAACCCAACCAGAAGGTAAATCAAGGATAAGAGATTAATTTTAATCTCAAATGTCTTATCATACACATTTTGGTTTGAAAAGGATCAATTTAAAAACAAAAAAGGAAAGTAATAATATTACTGAAAACACCTAATTGCACATGTGAAATTACATGATCACCTAATATCCCAGCAGTACTGGCAAATGATGCCTTATTCTAATCCATATTAAAAACAAAGCCAAAATGTTATGCTCCTGCACCACCCAATTATCTACCTGGGTAGAATCCAGCAGTAAACTTCTGCAACTACAGACAGAGGAAGCAACACACTACTGTTATTAAAAATGTTCAATAAGACAACCTTAAAACTACCTTTAGATGGATTGTACAAAAGTAACAGATCAGATAACCATTAAGGAATCATTAAATAAAGCAGGTTGTCACTATCTCTGCATTGTCTGGTTCTTTGCATCATGTATAAAAATCTACTAAATCTGACCATCATTTTCTCTCTTTTAAAAAACATCAGTTTTAATCTGATATTGAGTTGGAACTACAAGAAATATCTTAAAGAGTCTATTTATTTTCATTAAAAAAAAAAAAAAAAAAAAAAAGTACTGCCTGTCCTTAGCAGGAACTGCTGTGGTTTCATTGCAGACCTAGGAAGTTGTCTTTGACTTAGAGGAAGATACAATCCCAAAGCATTAATGAGAATCTGTATGATAAATGATGAGGGCTGCCAGTTGAAGTTCTAGGGCTAACGCAGAACAGCAGCAGGGACAATAAAGACTCATGTTTTCCTCTTGAGTACTGAATGTGCTGAATCCATCATATGCCTTATTCTGAGCTGACCAGGACTTCCTGCCTCCAGCACCAGTTACTGGACAAATAACCTGCTACCTAATGGAAATATGTACAGAAACCCCACAGAGGATCTCCTGCTCTAGACCCACTCCTAGGGAAGGGCAGCTCCCAAGTGAATTGGTGGCCTGCAGAGTGCCCTGCAGAAGGTCATCTCCAGCCCAGGGGCTTTTGGAACCTGTGGACTGGTGTTTAGAGATAGCCCCAGGCAAGGAGTCGGAGTCCTGGTGGCTGCTCACCCAGATTCCCATTTACAGCAGAAGCAGTGGAAGGACAAACCTGAAATTCTTCCTCCTCCATTTGGATTTAGTTTGTCTCTTTGCAGAGCAGTCAAAATCTAACCCACAGCACACTGAACATCTCTCCACAGGCTATAGGAGAGACCTCAGCCTTCAGCATCAGAATTTGCATGTGTGCAATCACCAGCAATACTCATGTGCTGTTCCTATCACCAGCAATTTCCACTTGGTCCAATCTGGAAAACATCCTGAGTAATACGAGGATGAATTTTTCTGTTAAGTATTTCCAACGCTGCCTTTTGGCAAGAAAAAAATGTCAAAAGTCACTTGGAAAAGAGAGGTACAGCTAAGAGACGTTTCGATTATTTCATAAATAAGCTGCCAAAATGCAGAGAACAAAATCCAGGCAATACTAATATTCTTCATATTTATATCATTATAAGCCAAGCTGAGATCAAAGTATTGACCAACCACAATTACACTTTGTTTCATTTACTAGAACAGAGCTACAATAAAAATTTTACCCACAATAGCTTTGTAAAGCCATTTTTACATGAATCCTTCCATCTGCTTTTGCAGCAAGACTTGGTATTTATGCAATATATATGTTTATGAAATATAGGTGAGATAACATTGAATTGGAGGTTTCAGATTAGACACCTGGCCTTTAGCTGAATACTTAATGATACTGGGACCATGAAATTTGCAGGTATGCATCCGAGTACACAGCACAAATCTGCAGCAGGTGATGCCAATTTAAACACCTACAGTAAGGGCACACAGTTAAGTTGTCTGTGACTAATCTAAGGTTTCATTGTTCAGTTGGAAGCCCTGTAAGTAAAGATAGCTTCTGAAGATTTCATTTATGAAATAGGCTTCTCTACTTGTTTTGGCAATTATCTAATAGATGGCAAGGTACCAGTTCTGTTTTTCATCAGCCCGTGGTTCCTTCAAACTCAAAGCAATTCTAATGTTACATAAAAGACAACGCAGGAATTTAAATTCCCAGATCTACCTGGAGAGGCACTAAAATTTGTGTGTGCTTAATAATGTGGAGTTTGGGTTAAAAAAAAACAAACAAAAAAAAAAAAACAGAGAAAGAGGGAAACTATTTTTATGCCTTGTCAAAGTTTGAGACCTGAAGAGATTTCTATCTTGCTGTACTGACATCATGGCACTGCTGATGAAGCACAGGGCTCTCTGACTGATGCTGACTGCCCCCATTATCCCTGGTCCTGCAAGGGACACAGGCAAATTGGTGCTGCTCCAGCTAGGACTGGGAGGACACAGATTGCAGAAGCAGGAGGGCACACAGTCCTGTAAAGGGCTCTGGTTTAAAGCATGGCACAGATGAAACAAAAAGCATCCAAGGACAACAAACTGAAAACGCCCATCTGCTTTCCTCCCCATCTCCAATTACAGAAGTTTTTGCTCCAGTTTATTTCTCTTTGGAAACAGCTTTTTACAGCTGCACATGGCAAGTACTTAACTAGTAAGCAAAGAGGAGAAGCTGGAAAGAATGATTATTAATGGATTCTGCCAAAAAAATAGTCAGGGCAAAGTCACAGCTCAGGACACAAACTAGCCAATCTCCCCCTACATAAAGACAAAGGCATGTCCTGAACTGCCTTCCTGAGAGGGAAAACAGCACAGCTGCCTTGCCTGCTGCAGCTACCCGGGCTGGAAACACACAGCATCCCTCCACTTGATACTTAGGAAGCTGGTTCAGTCAACACATGTCAAAAGAGAGTGTTTCCCAAGTCATGGTGAGTAAAAGCCAAGAGGTTCCACTCAGTTATCTGCATTTTATTTTAAATATTTATATCTCTAACTGTTTTATATGACCTTCCACAACAAAACATTTCCATGAAGCAAGAGTAGCCAAAGGCAGTGTGCCTCGTGGGTGCCTGTCCTGGAGGGCATGGGTTTACCAGGGGGCTCAGGCCACTGTGGTGACAGCCCATGTGGGGCCACAGCTGGTGGCTGCACAGCTCAGGCCCAGGCAGAGGTGCCAGGAAGGTCAATATGCCAAGAGGGACAAATGCACATCTCGCCTGAACCCAGCAGGAGCCACAAGCCATTGCCTGAGGAGAGACAAGGGGCCTCACCCAGCTGCTCCAGGGTCAGCAGTGCCTCCTGGCTCTTGCCAGTGTTTTGGAAGTGGTGCCCAGCCAGCATGGCACCTCTGTGTTAGCTGGCACCTCTGAGGCAGCCTGCCACACAGGTGGCACAGGAACTCCCTGGGACCCAGGGAACAGCCAGATTTAGAGATTATTGGCCTCTGCCCAAGATAGCAGGTCTAGCTGAGCTCCTGCTGGTATTCCAAATGCGGGTCTATTGCATGAAAGTAGTAATTTAGTGTAGTTCAAGCTGAAAAAAAGTATGTAGGACATACCAGTGCCATGAAAACACACCCACAAAACCAAAAGCAGCCACACACCATCATTCAGCACTTGCATTTCCTCTTCAGAACATTCAACAAATGCTCTTACTCCAAAGAACAGTTGTAATTTGTCCTTGCTAGTGCCAGTCTACCAGCAGTTCAGAAGAGAAAAGAAACTGGTACCTGCAGGCTTTAGTGCTCAGTGCAGGTGCCCTGAAACAGCAAGTACTGGAGGGTGGCAACCCATTTCCCCTTATCTGTAACAAGAGTGGCTGTCACAGTTGCTGAACCCCAGCTAAAGTTATCATCACATCTGCTGAATCCTGTAAATACGGCCAAAACCCTGATCAAACTGGCTGAATGATTTGGTTAGCTTGCAGGGGAAAACCAAACTTTAAGTAAATTTGAAAGCTAAATTTAGCAGACGGCAGACTGACCTGTAACTACTAACATCTTTGCTTTCAAAACCAGAATTTGTAATTAGATGGAGAGTTAAGACCTACTTCAAATCTGAGGCCCCAACCTTCCAAATAAGAAGCAATTTGTTTCCTAAACTCAGAGAGCTGTCGTACCTGGATCAAACTCACAGCTGAAAGGAAGCTTTGGATTGGTTTTATGAGGTCCTAAGACATCATTATTCTCATGAAGTCTACTTTCTCTTTTAAACTGCAGTCCTGTTGACTGGCAGTCCTGAAAAAATGATGGTACAGGGACCATTGTTGTCTTCCACATGTGCCAAGGCCCTTGTGAGCAGGCAGGCTCACAGGAGGCTGGGTCACAGGGAGAGCCAGTCCAGGCAGCACCACTCAGAGAAAAAGCCCTGCTACTGCACAGAGAGGGTACAGCAGCACCAGGGCTGCTGTGCGAACACAGCCTCAGCTCTGCAGCCAAACACTTCTTCAGGTGAGCATTGATCCACCAGAACTTGCTATTAGGGAATGCTGCTCAACACAGCCCAATGCAGCCAGCATGAATTTGAAGTTTGCCATTAGTACCAGACTTCTGAGATCTGTGATGTAAATGAGCAGTTTTCTGTTCACCTGAGAAGGCAGCAGGGCCTGCCTTTCCAGGTCCCCCTCTTAGGCAGGAGCACACCTGGTCATTACCCTGCCAGCTGCTAACAATAACTCAATACTTTCCCACAATGTGCAGACTATAATGCACTCATTTATCTGTTTACTTCCAAGAGAAAGATCTCCTCAGGAAACTCAGAAACAGCATTTTTCATTCCCTCCCTGAAAAGTGGAGTATGAAATACACTCTACCATCCATATGGAAGTGTTTATTCCTTTAAAATAACTATTTAGCTTTCATCAATAACCAGAAAATTTCAAAGTCACTGTCAACAAGGAGATTGAAACACAGAACAACAGACAGCAGGGCTGGAAGAGGGCATTTACCCTTCCTTCCCCTGAGTCACCATAGATTATATCATTCCTGGCAGTAGTCAACTCTTTTTTCTCTAAAAATCTCCACTGATGGAAAGTCTGCAATATCCCTGTCATCTATCTTGTTATCCTATCAGCCAATTAAGCTTTTCCCAGTACTTTATTTAGACCTCTGTTTGCTGTCATTTCATTTATTATTTTTCACACTATTTACAAGTGATGCATAAAAGAATTCATTCCTTTCTTCTTCATGGTTATTTGAAAACTGGCTACATGTCTCTTTGAACTTCTCCTCTTTAGGTTAAGCAATCATATTTCCTCCAGTCTTTCCTCACAGGTGGTATTTGTGCTGTCATTATTTCTGCTGTTTCTGGGACCTTCCATAATCCCATATCATGTGTGAAATGGCTGAGAGTGACAATGTATCATCTTTATCTCAGTATTGCATTGTAAGTTTATAAATGCCAGTTTATAAATACTCATATCTTCCTTACCCTGCTTGTCTCCCTTCTTTGAACAGCCCATCCCCTCCTACCCAAACAGGGAGGTTTGACTACTGACAACACAGTGGTACCATCTTTTTCAGTCCTGTGGAATAATTCTCCAAATAACAGCCTTTGCACCAACCCTCATCCAGCAGCAGTCCATGCCTGGTAAGAGCTGTGGATCCCCAAATGAAGTGAGATATTTGTCTCTTCCTGGGGCTAGCTCTTCCCTCTCCCATTTTCCAAGCCTAGCACACAGATTTCTCCAGACTGTGATTTCCAAAGCAAGTGCACAGCTGAAACTACACCAAAGCATCAACCCACTTGGACCAGCTATATACTTATCTAGAAGAAACCCTGAATGGTTTTGTGCTCATGTCTACAGAGAACCAACATTCCAAACCACTCTGGGACCCTCCCAGCATCAGTTTCTACATGGCCCAGTAATCCTAAGGAAGCCACCAGTTGGGGTTTACAACACAGAGCATCTGAGATAGGAAATACTTGATCTGCTGGACTGCACCAGCTCCAGATCAGCACACTGCAGCCTATCTACAGCCCATGCCTTCTGATGGACCCTCTGCTGCAATGAGAAGAAAATTAAACCAAAAATTAAACTAAAAATTAATTAAATTTTTTACAAGTAAACAATGCTCTTTCTTTCTTACTAACCATGTGTTTCAGTGAACCTTTTCATACTGTACCTGTCCATTAGCACCAAACTGTAAACGTTGCAGGCTTCATTCACTGTGCAGTTTTCAAGTGTAATGTCACCTGCTCTAATTCATGACAACTACAATTCATTGTGCCTGGTAATATCATACCTGAGGTCTCCTGACCTAGCTGCTAAGCCTTAAACCCCTTCACTGTAAGCCTTGTACTACTAGAATGGAAAAAAACCCCACAAAAACAAACAGAAAATAACTCACTTCACATGTTAAAAGCTTATGGATTTGGCAGAAAATCTGATGTGACCTAAGGCACCTAAATCTGATATTAGGAAAGGTGTGGCACATCAGAGCACGCCTGTAAACTGGCACTGTCATTAATCCTGCCCTGGAGAAGAATGACTCCTGTACTGTCACACTGCAGCCTAAGACATGAGATAGCTCAGTAGCTTCCAACGCTTACAGGCCAGGAATGACACACAGCAGAGGAGCTTCCTGTGCTGCTGCTCACACCACAACTCCCACCCACTCCCAGCCCTCAGTGCAAACCCCACAGGCTCTGTACCTGGTCACCAGCAGGAGATGCTTGCATAGAATGGGAGGTCTGGTCAATTCAGTCCAGAATACACTTTCTGAAGTTAGTTAAATGGCAATAACATTTCCCAGGTTGCACAATCCTGCAAGGAAGAAAGGAAAAGAACTATTAATTGTGAACCATTGGGGATCACAGAGCCTGAGCATGTGTCCATTATGTATTTTCTTGAATAAGTAGGAATTCTGCATGAGAAAGTAGAAGCGTACTGTGAAGAACAGCCCCCCTCCCTCTAAAGAGGAATCAGAACAGGAAAACACATTGGCTAGGTTCTCCTTATTGCTCACTGAGGCCAGAGGACCCAGTTTATTCTCAAACAAATTTAAGATCATTCTTCCAACTTCAGCATCGCATACATAGTAAAAGCCATTATAAACGGTGGAAGGAAAACAAAAAGGCATAAAAAGCCATGGATGGGATGGTAAGACTAATAGAGTCATCCACTACAACAGCTGCTCCTACTAAGGGACATGGTTCAACAACTAGCTTTGTAATTAGGAGGTTTCTGTAGTTTAGGCTAGAGAAAAACACGCGCAAAAGCTGAAACAAATGGGGGGGGGGGGAAGAAAAGGAGAGGCAACAGCCTGGAAGATGTGACAGATGTGCTGTAAATAACACCACCACAAAAAATACACTTGACCATTTTATGTATTCAGTAATAGAAACAACAAAATAAAATCTTTAAAAATCAGTAATTTTAAAATAAAATGTAAGCATAGTAGCCTTTCAGCATTTTACAGATTTACTTCTATTTAGAAAACAGTCTCAAGAGCCCAGTCCCCCACAGCCACACAACCTTGGCATACGCTACATGGCAAAATGAAACCCATGAGGGGATTCTGCAGTAAACTCTCTGAAGCTGGCCTATGCAGGTCTGGTTTGCAGTCTCTGGTGTTGCACATCTTAACTCCTACTTTTTCCCTTACAAGAGTAGAATAACCCTGTGCTATGGATCCAAGTGCACAGTGGACACAAGTTCAACAGTGCAACACTGCCATGTAGATTTTGGGGAGTAAAACCAGCCAGTGATTAAGGTGACATTGAGTGGTATATTCTATTTATTTCCAGAATTAAAGATTCTTTAATGAGGCTTTAATCTAAATTTGAAGCTCCCTCAAATCAAACTTCTATATTAGCATTGCTGAAGGGAAAGGAAAAACAAAAAAAACTAAAAAAAAACCACAGAAAAATTAATTTTTCTTCCATAGATAATAAATGCACAGACACATGTATACAGTCTCTCCTCCTCCTGAAGTGCAGCTGAAGAGTAGCCTCTGCTTCCTAAGCACAGAATTTGTCCCCATCTGGTTCCATTATTTATTATGTTCTCTTTTTGGTTTCCTTCTCTCTCATTCCAATGCAATTTTAATTCATTTTGTTTAGTCTGTACTTTTTATTCCCTTTCCTCTTTTTGCAGATTTCCTTTTTAATTTGTTAGAGGAAGAAACATTCTTTCCCTGGATTTCGTAATACAAGCTGCTGGAAAAGGCCCATTCAGAAATCCCCCCTCTTGAACAACTCTCCTGCTCTTTCAATCCTGTTATCCAAGTAAGTTCACTCGTGGTAGCAGAGTAGAAGTGTTAGGGCTTATTTATTTAGGAATGTGTATCAGTTTATTTTTTAATTCCATTTCAAATACCTGGCACAAGCCACTGCATGGAGGCTCAAATATATTATTTATGAGCCATTACATTTAGCTTAAAACAATTCCTAATCTATCTGAGATGAGTCACTATAAGAGAGGATTAGGCTGAAATGAAAATGTCTGCAGTGGGATTTTACTAAATTGCTTTTAAATCGCATTCCCAGTTAAACAGTGCTCCAGTGAAGACTATAAACCCTAATACATCAGAAAGGCTGATTTGGGGCAGAACTCTGGCTCTCTGAAAACTTGCTGGTTTTACAGAAGCAGAGGAGCCCAGCTAAGGCCAAAGCCTTCTCTGCATATAAAACCCCAAAGGCTGAAATACGAGAGCAAAGCTGTGCAAGGCTGAGGCACAGAGCTGTTTAACTGCCCAGGAACAGAGCCCTGCTATTCCCAGCTTGCCAAGACCCTCCATGCCCTGCAGCAGGGCCAGGTGCAGCATCCAGCTCCACGTGCCGGAGCGGCCTGGCCTGGCCTGGGCCACTGCGCTCATCTTAGACAGGGGTTTCTGCACTGACATCAGGATGAGTGCTCCAGGTGGTATAAGGGTGAGAGAGCTGTGAAACTCAGTCTCATTTTCTACATGACCAGAAAAGCATTTTTTAAAATATTTGGGAAGAAGCATGGGCAGCTTTAGGACTTCCTGCCCAATGCTCAGATCTCTGATTTTCATGCCCGGCATGGCCTTGTTACAGCACTGTCATCCCCAGCAGGTGCATTTCGTGTGAGATTGCTGCCCCCACCCCTGTCCAAGCCCGTCTGCCTCTCAAGCTGTGACCCAAGGTGCAGAGTGAGCAGCTTGGCCTCCAGCCACCATTGCTGGAGCTGGCTGTGCAGCTGTCACCTCCTCCTCCCCATGCTCTCCCAGAACCACGTGGGATTTCATTTCCACACTGGGATTTCCTTTTAGTTCAGATTCTGTGCACTTACTACTGTATTATACATTTTATCATCCTGAAGGTTGTTTTCTTTGTGACTTTCAGTCCGACTTTGCATTTAAGATTGGTAATTAATCACAATTGCCCAGTAATTTAAAAGTAACAACTCTATATTTGTGCTAGAGTACAAAACATACATCCCATTAAAGAGTCTCCCTCTGAGAGCTCCCAAATTCTCCAGCACCAACTCAGATTAATTTAACTCCTGATGCAATGTGTTCCCAAGTTGAAACTCTCCAGCACAGAAAAGTCATGATGCAATTTCTCAACAGAAATCACCAGGAATGAAAGAACACCTTAACAAGAAACTGTGCCAGTAAAATCAAAGAAGAGCTACATACTTGGTACAGCCAAAACAAACTAAAAGAAGTTTTCACTATAGTCAATGATTTTAACCTCTACTTGGAAAAGTGCTTTCTGCTATTTATTAACACTGAACACGTCTATTAAAAATCCAGACCTTTAACTTATTTTATGAAAGTCTTAACAAGATGGAGAAGATTTCATCCACACTTCTAACGTGACTAAGGCCCCACTGCTGTTGTACTGCAAGGCAGGCTCCAAGCTTTGCATAAACCAAGCTAACCCACAGATGAGCTTCCTATTTCTGTGCTGTAGAGTTCTGCTCTGAAATCCCACACTGCTTACTGCCCGCTAGCACAACTGCCACACAGAGCACTCCTCATCCACTACTGCCAAAAATCAGAGAAAATACATCTGCAGAACCCCAGCAGGACAGCTAAAGAGATGTTTTAAGAGCACTAACCTGTGCTATTTGAATCTGTTGGAGGTCACCCAGTTCTGAACTTCCCCAGCAGCTCCAGGCTCATTTCCTGTGAGGAGCATGTGACACACACTTCCTCACCGCACCTTGCTAGACTCACTGCGCTCACATTTTCACATCAGATTAAACAACTAACTGTCCCTCACAACATGTAAAGAAATTCCCGATCTAATGCTGAACCACTGACATTTCTGTATAGCCAAAAAGCCCTCCTCTACTGCCTTCTGAGTCACTCC
This sequence comes from Ammospiza caudacuta, assembly GCF_027887145.1. NCBI lineage: Eukaryota > Metazoa > Chordata > Aves > Passeriformes > Passerellidae > Ammospiza > Ammospiza caudacuta. The sequence continues at coordinate 22,989,728 of NC_080600.1, read as the reverse complement.
ATGATTCAATGGACCTTTTTGTACTGTATATTAATACCAAATGCTGAATGCGATTCTGCCACAGTATACTCAGTGTGCCTCCCCCCAGCTTTTAAAGGGAAAACAAATGCAGTAGTGGAGAATGTAATTACACTGCAGGCATGGGAAATTTCAGTTCAAGGCTATTTGTTTATCAAATGTTCAGAGTGGTAGTGAATTGATGAATTCAAACAGATGCAGTCATCAGCAATTTTCAGAAATACTTTCGTTTGAATACAGTAAACAGAAGTTTGTGTCCTATGAAGAGTAGTTTATGCCTTTAGAAGAGTAGAGATTTTCTTAGTGTGCATCCACATATTGTTATCTTAGCACTGGGGAAATAGGTCTGAACATATGTCACAAAAGGAAGGACAGTAAAGTACTGTATTAGAGTACTATGTTTACAGGACTAGTCAATAGGTGGTGCTTTATCAGAATTTTATTTTTAAAGACACAAATTTTGGAAAGGCAATCTAACCCTGAGTGCACCACCAGGTGCACTGTCACAGTCTGGAGGTCAAGTCTGAAGATTACCAGATCACAGTAGAGGCAGAATGGTCACACCTTTATTTAGTGCAAGCTGAAATAACAACAGGCAATGCCAGGGGGACTGATCAGCCTGGCAAGGCCTGTGTAAAAGCAGTGGGTTACAGACCCACAGGGGTTCCCTTACAGACTGACTGCAAGGATCTTTGCTGGGGCACAGATTTGCTTTAGCTGTACCTAGTGTGTGAATGTGAAAACCTTGAAGGTAGGAAGAAAGTGCAGAGACAGTGATGTGGCAAATTTGGGATGCAAATCTTTCGGCAGCAACACTCAGTCGTGGCTGTCCCGCATCCACCATTCAGTTCTCCCACTGCACCCCACAGCTGCCTCAAGTGTGCTGGCACAGTGGTTCCAGCCTGTGCCCTGGACCACACTGAGGAGCTGATCTGGTGGTCAAAAGCTCACAAGATTTCTTTCCCCCCTTTTCTCACTTCCAGGCAAAACCAGACAAGTGCTAGTAGGAAGCTGGCTGTGCCACTACCCAGGCTGTCACACAAAACCATGGCTACAGTGAGAGACCCAGAGCAAGCCAATCAGAGCTGCTTCTTTGCCCATGGGTAGATGAATTCTCTGCAATTTCTACATAAATTAAGAGGTTTCCACTAAAATGTCATCTTTATAATTAAACTGTGCCAGATGAAGACATCAATGTTGTGAGCAGCCTCCTGGTGACCACCAGCCAGGGATTACATTCCCATCTGCTGCCTCAGGGCTTCTTACCACCTCTCACAAGTTCATTACTATCGAATGAGCCAAACTAGCTCCAGTAATTTATATCAGTGGGTTAAAATAATTGGCAATGGAGTAACAATGGTTTTGAGAATCCTTCCTATCCACAGAGATGTGAGAGCAGTGACCTCTGGCAAAGGGGCAGCAACAACAGGATTTACAGAGCAGCAGCTAAATCTTAAATTACCCTCAGCTAATAAAAGATACAAGTATTTTATGTGTAAACACACATAGGACACCCATGCAAAAGCAAATACATGCATGACTAAAAACCCCCAACAAACCAGCCCCTAAAATGGATGCTTGTGCATGAGACTCACATACCCTTCTGCACCTCTGAGCTTCTGCAGCTGTAGTAGGAAAGCATGTGCAAACACATGCCTGCAGATGCACCTGCTCTGCCCCCACTGAAGGTTTTGGGCCAAATGGCCAAGGTATTATTTACACTGGAAGACACTTGAGAGCACTGTGAGCCTCATGCAGCTTAAGCATCTTCCCCCGGTAAGCGTGCAGAGACATGACATGCCAGACCCCGAGCTCCAGAGGCACTGAGGGGAAGTTGAAGAGTTCAGGAAGTGGCCATGCTTGCTCTCAGCACACTGCCTCTTTGTCCTAACCCAGCTGCTCCCCCAGGAGCTTTCAGACAGCCCGGATCCCTGACAAGAGATGGGCTATTTCTCTCCATTTTAAGAAGGGGCTAAGTTTACAAAGTCACTTTTAATGTATCAACTTCTCTGTGAGGATCTAGTCACACACAATGGGCTGTGCCAGAGCTGTGCTTGGAGCTGTGGTAGGGCAAATATACTTTTATATCCCCCCAGACACTTGGGATTGTTCGAGAGGGGAGGAATTTGCTCACCCAGCAGGTAACTCACAGCAGCCTCGCAGGGACTTTTAATCCATGCCCAAAGCAAGCAGCCTCCCAGGGAGCTGCTCCAGCCAAGCTCAGTGCTGCATGCCCTTCAGTGGGGCCATGGAGAGGCACTGCAGGGACAGCAAAGGCAGCTGTGTGACACCGGGAACCCACCGTGTCCACAGAGCTCCGGCACAGCGGGGTTTGCTGAGTCACCACTGACACCAGAGCATGTCAGCTCTGACTGTGGACCACTAGAACAAGAAGGGAAACAGCTGAAGCCTGATAAATTTCACCCCTTGTAAACAAAACATTTATTCCTCCATCCTTGTCACAGATGAGGAATGTTGGCTGGCACCTTTCAGAGGAGCAAAGCTCCAACAGGGAATTTTGGCAGTCATTATGTGTGGGCCAACCACTTGCAACTAATGCTATGTCTCACCTTACAAATACATACATATATATATACATACATACAGAAGACTAAACTATCTCTTTAGCTTCTGAATGAAAAGCACACATGAAGCTCTCCTTTATGTACACCTGGGTACTTCCTGGAGACACGTATTAGTAACCCTGCAGATGGCACAAGTTGTTTTTAAAGCCATAAATTGACTTCCCCTCACTTGCCACGAGATCAAACAGTGTTTGATTTACGAATAAAGGACCACCCCAGCAGCAATAACAAGTTGCACAGTGGCCTGACAGATAAGCCAAAGAAAGATGTTAAGAGAAAGTGATGTAAAGCTATTTACACAAATGACTTGATTGTCCTGTGCTATGGAAGTAAGAAGGCAATCGTGGGCTCTGAAGTTTTTGGTTTAGATTAGAAACTTGCACTACCCACACATCTGAGTATACTGGATGTGAGGATACAGACTAACAGAGCATGCTGAAACCCAGCATTCAACACCAACACATACTTTCTGCCTTATAAAAACAGGCCCTATTTATTCACTATACAGAAAATCACCCCATTCACCAACATGGCTATGACTATACACACAGACAGAACAGTGGATATGGTGAGGACTGTTTTCTATCTGGAGCCTGTCACCAGCAAATTTGAGCAATTAACATCTCAGTGCTCAGGCAAAACAATCTGCACTGCCCCAGCTTTGAGCAGGCACAACACAGGCAAGTGCAAGAGCAAACCATTGTGTGGAACCGTGAACGTGCAACCACAAATAAACCAACCAAGCCCAGATCTGTCAGCCAAATCACCAGAGCCAAGCACTAATGCAGAGGTGTTCAAACTTCAAAGCAGGAGCACAGTCTGCAAGAGTTTGTTGAAAGAATTACAACCAGAAACTGGGACTTCTCAGTAGCATATAATCCCTGCTGTTTCCATTTCCTCTTTCTCATTATCGGCACAGATGGGGGCTGAAGATTAGTAAACAGTGGGTGTTTGGGGTGAATTAGAGCATGTGTGATGTAGAGCTAGGGATCCTGGTGGCATCTGTGTGACTTCAGAGACATGTAAATATTTAATGCTGCCCACTACATTTCTTCAAAATGATGAAATATTAACACATTCCTTGGAGGTGGGGAAAATCATACCAGATAAAACAGGGAATCTATTTTGTCCCTCATCCAGAATGGGAACAAAAATCTGATGATCAAAAATGTTCTGGCAGATTGCCACTCTCTAGACATGTCTGTGTGGAAAATGAAGAGTTTTTACACTGTTCCAGTGCTGTCTGAAAACAGTGAACACCCCCTCCCAAACCCAACTCAAAGCCCTTTACACAGCCATGTGCATGAGATGACATTATCAGCTATCACCCCTGGGTTTAGCCACAGGCTATCCTTTCAGAGGACAGCCACATAAATAAAAGCCATTCCTAAGAAAACTTGCTCTTGCCTAGAAATGCCTATGTATTTCTTGAGCAAAAACTGCTGAACTGACAGGCCTTGCTCTCAAAGTTACTTGTCCTTCCTGCTCCTTTGACACAGATATTAACAGACTCCTGAAGAAATACTCTGCAGTGCATATGTATTATTTACACATGTACATATATATCTAATTAGATATATTTCTAAAATGAGAACTCTATTTGTGTGGAAGCCCCTTCATATCATTGTAGATTATTTCTCATAGTCTTAGAACGTTCTCAGGAACCAAAAACGAAGTTTTATTAAGAGTGCTGGTTGTGGCTTCCAATAATTATTTCCACATACAACCTGATTTCTTAGTTTGTAGCTTTTTTATACAATAAGCTTGGTACACAAGCTCTATCAAAGAATATGGACTTACTCAGCAGGTCAACCAAGAGAGAAACAATCCATGCTATCTTTCCAAAGGATATTTTCAACACTTTATCCAGTAAAATCTGTCTAGCTGTTTTTCTGGAGCAGTGTTTGCTATATTTTCCAATGGCATGCCTAGGCTTCAAGTACCTTTTCTCAGTACATAAGTATTGCTATGATGGCAAAGTTAAAATATATTTATTATTGAGCAACCTGTCTTCAGCTATTCACATGAGTCAAAGTTTTCAAATGCTCAGCTGAATATTTGATGGCATATTTTTATATACTTAGTTATTTCAGTAGAAAACCTCAACTGGTTTTAAGATCACATTTGAATCTGAGTAATATTTTATAGTCAAACTCCCCACGAGCATCAGTATACATATATATATACTGATACATATATGTACATGCAAATAAAGCTAGACAAATCTACACCTTGGAAGTCATGATCTACCAGAACACCACACAAACAATATTCATTGATAAGACCAATTTTTCATCTTTTCACAAACCATACAATTTCAAGCTGTTAGTGATGCTTAGTTTATTTCCCCTTTACGTTCTGAATCTTCTAGCCAAACCTCACACGCTCTTAATTTTTTTTTTAAGAGAAAGCAAGTCCCAGTCTTTGGGAACTTCAGTCTATTTCTTGCATTCTTCCCATGGGTGGTATATTTCACATCAGGAATAACTGGATGCCAAATATAGCCACAGATGGGAGTCTATGCATAGTTGCTGGGTAATTATAAAATAGAATCAGCTTCTCTGCTGTGTAACAGATGAGATTTTATTCTTTGCTCAGCTACAAGTACCAGCAATCCCATACTGATTTGAACTATATCCAAGTAAGGTATGCAAGATCAGGTCATGCACAAGATCAGAGAATGTCTTTGTGTTTCATTGATATTTATTGACAATTATATTCTGCCAAAAAAAATAAAACAGGAGAAAGGGAGGATCAGTATATGAATATGTATATACACTGCATATCACATTTTTCTTTAATTATCAGTGTAATTACTATGAATTAGGAGAATCTGCCACTGTGATTCCAGAGAGCAGTAGTTAAAAAAGTGACAGAGAATTGCAGAGTCCATGAAAAGCATCCAGATAACAGCCTTGGAGACTAGCACTCTCTGTTTCCTTAGACAGTGAAAAGAACTCAGCCCTGTTGTGAAATGCCACATGTCACCTACACGAGGGGCAGCCACATGGGACACAACCAAGTGAGACTGCTCACATCACTGTGCCCACCCATGGCCCTGGTCCCAAAGGATCACTCATTAGCCAAGCAGGGAACAGCCTCAATCCTTGCTGACAATCTGACTGGTGCATGATGGCTTCCAGCATGGAACTCCTGTAATGCCACTTTGAGCAGGAAATTTTGTCTTGCAGACCTGGGGTTACCCACTCACTCCATGTAGACTGTGCTTAATCTGACAGAAAGCAATGTTTAGTTACAGCTCACCTGGCTTAGAGAGTAAACTGCTGGTTTAAAAATAAAACACTTTATATTGCCATTTATTAAAATCTGGTTTCATCAACTGCTGAAATTGAGTCAGTTATCAGGAGACTGCACTTACAAGACAAACCTCTACATCAAAAGGGTATGGGAATATCCTATTGTTCCCACAGCCAGACAAATACAAGGAGCTGGACCTCTGACACAAATTCCCATAACACACTTGGGAACTGGCAGTCAGGATAGCCCAAATGGGAGGGCTGAGCTAAACAGAGGCAGTAGTATGATATTCTGGCTCAAAACAGCTTGGCACCTGGTCTCCCTCATTAGCAGAAGTTAAATACACAACTATAACTGAACATGCAATCATCTGTCTGCATCCCCCTCTACATTTGTTTTGTTTCTTCTTTCCTCTCCCACCAGCAAAAGGTCAAGTATATAGTAGAGAACTGAAAAATTAAATTCACAGCTTAGTTTATGGCTTATGGCTCCAAGGGCATTACCTGTGCTCAACAGAAACCCCAGACTGTGTAATTTGAAGCATGGCTGTCAGAAAGAGTGCTGCTAAAAGAGCAGAAGTGCCTTACAGTCCAATTTCTAGACCATTCATCAAAGCTGGCTGGCTTTCCTGAGAGGCTGTACCACAACAGTGACCTAAGAGAACAAGACAGAGAAAAGCAGCAAAGACGTCCTAAAACCCCTCCTGCTTGGCCTGAAAACATGAGTCCCTTTGGGTGGGAAAGATTTGTCACGGGCACTTTGGTAGAGCCCAATGGTTCCAGTTGGTCTGTGGGCCAAGTCCCAGCAGGCCCAGCACAGTTCCTGATGGAGGATGAATTGCCAGCTCCTACTCCTGACTCTCTCCCAGCAATGCCTCAAAGCATCCCCAAGCACTGTGGGAGTCTAAAGGTGTTTCTTCACCTGTTCCCTGTCACTACACGCTGCCAGCAGGGGCTCGGCTGCACAAGCTGTGATGCAGGCTGTATATACCTACCTGATGTTTCTAGTTCAGATTTAAGTGAACTTTGTGACATATTTAACTTTGGGCTTTTTGCTGGTAAATGGGACAAGGACTATTCTCTCAGCCTCAAATGCCAGCACTTCACATCGCTTTGGGAAATTTGGATTTTGAAGACCCTTGGCTGTCCCAAAGGCTATTTCCATAATTATACCCTCAAGAGCTATTCAAAAGTTCTTTTATGCTTGTCCTATACCAGGCATTATTCCCTAGTGGCAGGGTCTGAAATCCTGATTCAATGTATGTTAGAGGAAACGATGGTGATACCAGGGTCACATGCTCCATAGAGAAATTAAGAAACCACCACCTGCACAAGCCAGACTTAATACAGGAACCTAAACTGCAATTTTTGACAACATGACTTGACAGAACCCAGGTTTATGCACCAAACAAGTCTGCAGATAATCTGAGTTTTTTTCCTCCCCACCACAATCACATAACAGTGACCCTGCAAAACTTTAAAGCAAAGATGCCAAGGGCATTGGGGCTTTAAAGCAGAAGGAACAGTCATCCTCCTTTCAGAGTGATGATTTCCAAAATTAACCAGCAGTGTCTAGCAGACAAGAAGAGAAAGCTTCTACCAGAAGCTCAACAGAAAACAGCTCCAAGGAAAGTCCTGAAAAATGATGTCCTGACCTTTTCTGGAGCAATCCTGTTCCACTGGTGTCATCTCAGCATTAATCTTCCACAGCAATCACACACCAAGGGCAGCACTAGTGTCGCAGCACGTGCCACAACACATAGCACAGGTGAGATGGCCACAATGCACAGATACCACCATACAACAGCAGAAGGCTTCAACCCGTACAGAGTAACACCACTCCAGAAGGCTGCACATGTCTGCCCTTCTTGTTCTTTAGCCCAACCTTTTATACCCTCCTCATGGTTCATGCAGGGCACCTGTGTGCCCCTCATGGCTCAGGCACTGCACCTGTGTGCCCCTCATGGCTCAGGCACTGCACCTGTGTGCCCCTCATGGCTCATGCACTGCACCTGTGTGCCCCTCATGGCTCAGGCACTGCACCTGTGTGCCCCTCATGGCTCATGCACTGCACCTGTGTGCCCCTCATGGCTCAGGCACTGCACCTGTGTGCCCTCTGCTCCCTGTGGTGGTTGGTCAGTGCCCCTGGGCACTCCCTGGCTCGTTACCTCCAATGCTGCTCACCTGTCCTGCACAGCTGCACCCACTGGGGATGAGGCTCCCACAGCCCCACTCCCAATCACCACAAACTGTGCACCTACAGGACTGGGTTCAAGTTACACTCATCAACCCCTCTGCTAGTTCAGAATGGATTTTTTGTGTATCTTTGTTCTCACTTCGTAGGGCATAAAACCTTGCCTCATTAAGCAGTGGGACATCTCTTTATTTCTGTCTAAAGGGAAAAAAGTGAAAATACATTTTTGGGTGGTTTCAGTTTTTTTTACTTTCCCTTCTTGCAAGTTTTCCCATTATATTCTCATTTGCTTCTGCCTATATCTCACAATGGATGGCCTGGAGCAAAGGCCTTGGAAGCTGTAAATGCTCTGGTGTTAGATATCATGTGGTATAACTTCTATGGTTTCTTCAGTGCCTCCCCAGTCTGGCTGATTAGTGAGTGGATGGTGAACAAACATTTCTTGAGAAGTACAAAAGCTTTCAAGTAAAAAAGAGCAGTCATAAATCATTCTTACTATAAACTCCATTATTCCTCCTAAGAGGAAACTTTCTTGGGGAACTTCAAGTAACACAAAACAGAAGACAACAATGACAATTCTTTCCCTTGGAAGCACAAAATCCCTCAGTGTTCTCATTTAAGTACTGCACATGACGACATCCAACTGGGTTTTACCCTGCAATTCACTCGCATTATCAGGGATGTTCTGCTAAACAACTGACACATTTTAGATGAATAAAGAGGGAACTTGTCCAGTCATCTCAAGCTGTTTATCAGTTATGGAACACTTCATTTTCTAGTTCCCTATAGCAGCTCAAATTAATTTGTCTTTCTCTTGACACCAGACAGCATGCACACTTTTTTTCAAGGATGCACAAATGAAGAAAAAAGGAAAAGCTATAATAAAACTTGGAGACACTGATCCTGTGGAGACCTGCTTGGAAAAGGATAACCACTAAATGAAAAAATAAATATTGCTCTAGTTCCACCTAAGGGTACAAGTAAAGTAAGTGTAAGTATGCTGCAACTCCTCAGAGTAAGATGTTTCACTTTGAAAAGCCTTATCTGGTTTAGTTTTAATTTCAAATGAGGTAAGAACATGAGTTGTTCATTTATACCCAAGGGACACTGGCCAATTCAATTAAGAATAATCTATTTCAAGTAAACTGTGCCATGAAGCAATTATTTTTTCCCTCTCTAAGTCACCTATTAAGATCAAATGAGGAACTTTTATTTGAAAATACAGTAGGAAGCTCCAAGTTATAATTATTTGTGGCTTGTTTTTGCTGAGTATTAAAGCAAAGTTTTGGGGCTGCCTGCTACCATTTGAGAGTTTTGTATTCCAAGATGCCATCAGGACTATTGAATGGAAAAGCTGAACTTTTAAGGAATATCTTTTTCTGTTTCCAAGCAGTAATGGTCTGGAATGGTTTAAAATGTAACCTGCAGACCTAAACAATGATATAAAATGAGGTGTTGTTCATGTGCCTCATTTGAATGGCATTCTCTCAAAACTGAAATAATCACACAGAGATACCATCACATTGCTATCCTTGGATTTTTCATTTCATCATACTCAAATAGAAAATGTATTCTACAGGGCCCTGCTCAAATGCATTCCCTATCTCAGGGGTCTTAAAATTAAAGACAAGGCAATAAAGAGCCCACTACACTGAGTCATGCAAGCTCACTTAGTGAGCAAGTCCTTCTTTACTTACAACATACACAACACAGCAGCCTTTTTGGTTTACATTTAATACTTCCTTTGAAAACTGTCTTCAGTAACTTCAAATTTGAAAGTAGCAATAAAAATTCTCTATTTTGCATTCCTATGCCAGAAACAGTTTTGGGAATATGTTAGGCAAGGTAGGTCAGTCAGTGCTGGGTAATGAGGACATGAGGAGAGCAATGACTGATGTGATGGTCATGGGAGGACTGATCAGTTGGAGTAAACCAAAGACAGGATGGTAGAGCTCAGTACTACATGGCTGATGCTGTCCATGTTTGCTAAACTGCAAATCAAATTGAACCAAAAGACCATCAAACAATAGTACCCTTTAATTACCAGCTGAGGAATTCTTTCCTCAGGTAGGAGGTGAGGGGGGCAAAAAGCAATCCTCTCTTCTATTCACCACCACATATTTTTTGTCCTCCACATCTATCTAGCTGGTGCTAGCCACAAACAGCTACCATCCTGTTCAGACTACTCAAAAAGGAAGGCTCCTGATCCATGCCACACTTGCAACTCTGGAGTGCTGCTTCAACTGGAGCTGCAATCTGCCTCCAAGCACCTACAGCCCTCCTCAGGGACCAAGGCAATTGCAGGGCAGCTAAAGGTCCCACCACTTTCAGAGCCTGCTGGTGAGGTGAGCAAATGAAGCACTGCCTGTTGTTCCCAGCAGAAACAGCACAGACACCACTTACCTGGGGAAGCATCCTCACTTAACTGTTCACATCACTGCTTTAAAAATGGCAGGGGGAAAAGGGATGGGGGGAAAAGGGAAAAAGAGAAAAAAAATAGAAGGGTTGGGGGAAAAATGGGAGCTCAGCCAAACTCCTCTTCAAGTCTTGAAAAACAGGGCTTAGCTCTGAGCCATCAGGTACATGGACTGGTCTAGAGGGACACTATTTGCTGAAACTTATTTTATCTCCTTAATTTCCAAGAACAAGTATTGTAAGGATCATATTTTAGTAACACTGTACTCACCCTTTCAGAGTCTTTCTTGCCTGTGGAGATCTTTAAATCAGCAAAAGAAAAGATGAAAAAAACAAAGCTGAAAACAAAGCCAGAGTCTAGATCAGAAACTTTATTACATATTCTATGACTTAAAAGTCAGAACCTCAGGAGATTAAGCTCTCTGTAACCTCAGGTTCAGTGGGAAGAAACACACCCTGCTAAGCAAATCCTGCAGTGTGCTGAGCCAGTATCAAAAACCTGGGGGCAGAGGCTGGACCTGCCAGCCTCTGGCTGCTGCTGCTGCTGCCAACACACTCACATGTGCACTGCAGGTATCTCCCCTGCCAGGACATTCCAGGCCCTCAGCTCCACACATGCAAAGATGCCTTTTCTAACGCTTAAAAGAGACTGCTGTATTCGGCCACATCACCAAGCATGGCTAATCTGGGATACATGTGTGAGCACTCACACTTGTCGTGCTCCCACAGCAGCCAGGCATAGCACCCATACCCATCTTCCCAGCAAAGCTGCTCAGACAAATCAGGTTTGTATAGCTGGCAGGCTCAGCTGTTCCAGGGCATTACTCTGACATAGCTCTCTTCACAGAACACCAAGGCACATGTCTAACTGGACAGCAGGTTGTGGCAACAATAAAATAATGCATTATCCTATCTGATTTCCATGACTTAAAAGGATTTGCCAACTTGCCATGCCTGCTGATGCCCTCTTAACATTTAGGGATTTGTGTCAACTGAGCTACAAAATTGATCTGTTGTTGTGGAGAATAAGCAATGGATAGATCTGCAGAATGGTGCAAGGCTCCACTGACTTTTAGTTATGCTTATGCAACTCCACAGTTCCACAGCTGCTAATACTTAGCAGATGACCTGCGTAAGTGCTAGACAAAAAAAAAAAAAATCCTACTTCATCACTTAAAAAACAAGCTACCAAAACAAGAGTAATGATTTTTTTCATCTGACATGATTTTCTTTTTTCTCCTCTGAACAGAATTTAAAAAACCGCAGCATAACGAATTCAGCATAACTTATAACTGAAGATCTGAATGGTGCCTTGTTCGTAGCATTTGGATTTGAAACACAGATGCAGTTAACTCACAGCTTAACTCCTTCCATGATACTCTCTAAAGTGCTGATCTGTGTCCTTCTTAGCTTCCAGGTTTTTAGAAGTTTTCAGGTGATTTTTCTTTTTTAAACAAAGAGAGATTCAAACTTGGATTCAGTGCACAGCTTTGTCTGTTGTTTTCTGCTCTTAAAAAATATGATATTAATTGTTGTGCAACTAACTGGGAATAACATCACTTTCCAAAAATTTCCTTTGCAGCTCTTGTCTTTATTTCACCAAATTATTTTCCAGATCACATTTTCTAGGTTTCTGAAAAAGTCAATGCACTACATTTTTCTTTACTACTAAAACTCTCTATGAACACGACTGATAAGGGGAAAAAAAAAGAAAGATATCTCTCAGCAGGTAAGTGTAGTCTCTGTTGCCAAATGATCTGAAAATAGTTGAGTAAGGAAAGGAGGTAGTTTTATGTGTGAAGACAAAATCTTTTAGCTACCAAGTCTGCCAGCCAGGAGAATTATGATCCTCTCCCAGCACTATTACTGACCTGCTGTTAAGAGACTTTGGGCAAAATTACCTTCTTACACTATGCTTCTCTACATACTTCAATTTTTGAAGTCTTTATTCAGAATTCCCAAGGCCATTTTCAGATATTTTAAGACTACATTTATTCCCACTGGTTTTGGGGACAGACAAAGGCAGCCATGCTTCGCCTGTAATGCACAAACATGGCAAACAGCCAGCTGGAAGGAACTGCTGGATCTCATCTAGCTCAGAGCAGGGATAACCTGCCTTCAAGCAGATTGCTCAGGCCTTACCCACTTTGCAGACCATCTCCAACAACAGACTCCACAATCCCTCTAAACAACTAGCTTCAGTGCTTAGCCCCCCTCACCACCAAGGACCTCAGTGGAAATTTTTCTTTGAAGCAGGACTCTGTGCCAAGGAATGCAATTTCTGTTTAGGGCTCACTTCTGGCCCTGTTAAGTCAGGGTCCAGAAGAATACAGAGAAGCCTGCTCCACGCTGCCTGCTCTTCATGGCAAGAGGATTTCAGCACTCAAAATATTACAGAGAGGGAAGAAGAGGGAATCACCCCTTTTCCTGAACTTATCATAAGAGAAACATGCAGAAGCTATTTTGGGCTCACTGAAGCTGCTAAGAGCATTTCTTTTAACATCTGTACAACTTCCCGTTCAAGAATATCCTGTAGTTTCTTCAGCAGGAGTTACGTGCTCAAGCTTAGCACAAACAGAAAGAGGGCTCTCATGAAAGCATGGACAGGCACACAGGAGGGCTTTAGCCCCGAAGGAAATGGTAGGAGCTCCATTTATACACACACTGAGCACATCAAAGATGAGGGGTGCACATGAACACATTAAAACTCAGAAACCTCTGCTCCCACAACATTAGTAGTTTAAGGAATTACAAAACTATACATTTTAACTCCAAAGCATACTTATGTGTAATTGGATCCAAATGAAGAACACTAATGAAGTTATGGCTGAGTTAAGTGTTACAAAACAGACTCTCAAACTACTCCTTGTGCGTCCCGTTTATCTCCTTCCAGGAATTAGGAAAAACTTTCTATTCTGAGCACCTTTGATGTCTCTGATTTAGACGAAACTGCTCCCCCGCCACTTGTGTCTCCAGCCTCAGAGACACTCTGAGTGATCTGTGTGAACTGTGCTGGATGAGGCCCAAGGACAGCTGCACTTGCAGACTTGTGTGCCTGCAAGGATGAAGAGCAACTCCAGCACCTTTCAGGGCCTTGATGTTCAGGGTTATTGCCACTGAAAAAATAACCTTTTTACTATTCAGATTTCACTCTCAGCTCAGCAGCAGTGACACAGTCCCCAAAAGGATCACAGCGGAGTACTAACATAGTAAACAGTTTGTTACTTCTCCTTCCCGCTCTTCAGATACCCAGAGAAATGCATGCATGTACTTGGTGAACACTGCACTATCATACTGGTCACCACAAGCACACAAATTACCTTAAACAAAGCAGCCTACTAAAGCATGATAATAGACATCTTTATTAAATTTACTCTTTAATAATGCCTTTTTTGGGCTATTTGCCAACTAACAGTTCAGCAGTTATTATTCTGTAACAGGTTTTCACATACCTCTTTGAAGGAAGGAGCTAAACAAGTAGGTCTTAACTGCACACAGGACAGACAGCTGCCTTCCAGAGTGGCGGCTACCCATAGTACCCACTTCTTCAGTACAACTAAAATCTATTCCACCACCCCAGAATTTAATTATCTCCCCATATACTGGGTCTCCACACCCCTACTCAACCACAGCTAGCACCAGAGATTCTGAACCAAAACAGTAAACAGTCCTTTTTATAACAGATCCCATAGAGCAAATGTTAGAGTGCACCAGATGAAGAAAATTAGAAGGTGTTGGAGTCAAGAATAAGAGAAATCAGTAGAAAGAACACAGAAGTATTTAATTAGATTTGAATTTTGATAACACTTCATTATTGTAAAGAAACCATAATTAAGATATGTTTACCTTGGCAAAAGCATAAACTTTAAAGAAACCCACCCTTCTGCTGCATCATTATTTCATATGGTTTCTATACATAAGTCCATTAACCAGATGAATACTCAAGGCAGTTAAAAGCTCAGAACATTTCTCAAAGCTGCTGTATAAAGACATTTTACTAAATTGTACATGTAGTCCATCAACAACATGTGTGCTCCAAAGGAAGCCTATGCCTTCCTGTCATGTCACAATTGTCCGACAACACCAACATGCACTCTTTTCTCCCCACAAAGCAGATGGGTGTTTATATAAGCAGGGCAGAAAACTAAATAGCTGTTAGAACTTTATGCAGTGTAGGCAATGGAGACAAATACTGCAGCATGCTCCCTTCCCAAAGGGATTAGCATTGCTCGTGCTTCTCAGTGGCCTTTTCGGGGTCTGCATGTCATCAGATGTAAAGATCATACTGTTATCACAGGTGGGAAATTTGCTCTTTCCACAGCCAATACCTTTTCTTAGATGCACACTTGCAGTTCTGTCTGTACTACACAGGTAAAAGCAGTGAAACCCTGCTGGGGTAGGTAACCGGGTTTTCCATTAAGAAAAAAAAAAAAGGGTTAGTGGTCTTGTAGCCATGCAGCCCCAAAAGCTGATGCCATTCAGAGAGTAAACTAATCCTGGAGAAAGCTGGAAGTGCAATTTCAGAAGAAATAGCAAGGCAGCAGCAGTAATTAGGACATAGCTAGAGAGTTTAAACTGCTTTAATTCCCAAGCGTTGGGGTGAGGGATGTCAAAGTAGGATGCAGGAGAGGGTCGGCACAGGGCTGAGAGGGAACTTCTCTACAGACAAGGGAGCAGCAGCTCTCGTCTTACTCAGACTTCTGAGCTACTCAGCACAACCCCAGAGACAACTGGGAAAGGCTGAAGCAGCTGCAGCACAGGCAGAGGAACAGGTGAGCAGCAATAAGACAGAAGAGGAGGGTGGGAGGGACAGGAGCAGAGGCAGGAATCCCTAAGCTGCCAAGGATAACACGCAGAGCAACCACAGCCTCCAGGCACAGCCCCTGTCACAAAATGCCTGCACTCCAGTCAAGGCCAGCCACAGCACTGGCGTGCCTCTGGCTTCACATTCCTCAGAAACTTGCCTTAACCAACTATGGGAATAATAATTTCATGTACAACCCAGAGAACTACACGTTTGACAGGCAGAAGCTAAGGGCAACGTCCTGCTCAGCTTGAGGTCAGAGGATGCTGAAGAGCGTCGAAGAGTGAGGCAGAAAGACACACATAATACTTGAGGAATGAAAAGCAGCACTTTGTGGAGGAACAATAACAGGCGCTCAAGAGATACGATCTCAATCTCAGGCTATTTGCTCTCGCTCTAGCTAAACAGATCTTTAAATAACATTTGTGCATACATAAAGAGCTTTTCTTCCCCATTTGTAGCTTTCCTCTCCTCCCCTCGCCCCTCCCCACCCTCCCATACTCTCTTCCTGAATCTCTCTCTGCGTAGGGCTTCCCCCCTCACATGCTCCGGCTGGACAGAAGGCAGAAGTGCTCTGGAACAGCTGTATTTCCTCCTCATCTGCTCCTTCCCCTCACAGCAGAGGGGAAAGTACATGCCAGCTCATCTGGCCTTGTGCTTCACAGCACTTGAAATCAAGTGCACTGCCATGCCTCCCACCTTTACTGAAGGCAAGGCTCCCAAGCCGAGGCTCTGAGAGGACCTTTCCTTTTTTATGTGGCCTCCTGGGTCTCTGCACCATCCTCCCAAACTGGGCTTGGAAGAACTTGTGGACAGAAGAAACAGAGGGGGAGGCTGACAGAGTTAAAAAGGGTGTGAATGAGAAGCAAAACACACTGCCCATCCCCTGAAACTGAGAGCAGCTGCTTATTACAGCCCTGTCTTTGAGAACACACTACAGGAGTAAAGGAGTAATTCAGAAGTACCTCGTGGTGGGTTCCTGAACACACACACCTTGGTGCCAGTGACAAGGGCTGTTACCACGTTTGTTTTAGAGAGGCTGCTCAAACAGGCTACGTGGTAGCTGAGGAACACCTATTCTCTGAGAAGGCACATAGCCCTGCACTCCAGAAGGTGTTCATTAGAAGATGAAACACAGCCATTAAAGCAGCAGAGGCAAACAAAGTGCAAGACAAGCTCAAACTTGAAGACTGGTCACTTGAGGTTCCCTGAGTTGATTCCTCTCAAAAAGCCCCCAAGAGCCAGCTCAGAGGGCAGAGACCCGCTCTGTTGACTTCACCATACAGCCTAACTACACGGTCCACCTCAACATCCGCTGCAGATGAGGGAGGCTGAGACACGAACACCTGCGTGTGTGACCAAACAAGGATGCCAAGCGTGGGTGCCACACGTGCAGGCAGCGGTGTGTGCCACGGCTCCCAACCCTGACACGGCAGCCAGGATTTCAGAGCCGTGGCTGTAGAGCAGCAGAGATGGACAGGGATGCCAGCAGAGATGGACAGGGATGCCAGCAGCCCCGTCCCCGGCAGCCCGGGCACAGGCACGGTCCGAGGGGCCGGGAGCTGCGCCCCGAGGCAGCGCCAGCCGCCACCGCGGGCAACGCGCCCAACCGGGGGGAAGCGGGAATGGAGGGGAAGCAGGGAGGGATCCCAGCCTGCCAGCACGGCTTCGGGAGGCAGGAGGAACGCGTCCAGCCCGAGACAGAGCAGTCTGGAAGAAAAGAGAGAAAGAGCAGACAGGCACGAGGCGAGACTCGGCTCCCGACCCTTGTACCCGCGGGGCGCTCGTCCCGCGGGGCCGGGGGAGCCGAGCCGCCCCAGCGCGGCGGCCGCTGGAGCCCTGCCCGCCCCGAGACCCCCGCCCCGGCCGCCGGGAGCCCCGCGCGGCTCCCGCAGCCCCCTTACCGCGCTCCGTGCGGGCGAGGCGGCGGGAGGGCACGGCGGGTCCCGCCGGCGCTGCAGCCGCTGCGGCGGCCGGGACATGTTGGGCCGGGCGCTATTTATAGCGGCAGGAAGCGGCTCTGCGGCGCGGCTCTGGGGCGCCGCTCCCCCGCCGCCCGCGCCGCCGCACATGCCCCGGGCCCGCGGAGCCGGGCCGGGCCCGGCCGCCCCCCGCGCTGTGCCCCTGGGCCCGGCCGGCGGAGCGCGCTCCCCGTGGGACGGCCCTTCCCAGGTGGCGCGGGTGCCGGTGATGGCCCTGTCCCGTCTTTGTGTGCCCCGTGCCCAGTGGGAGTTCACAGCAGTCAGAGTTACAGAGAGCCCCTTACAGGAGATGGGCTCGGGTCCCCAGGTGCCAACGGCCTGGACTGCGACTTCGGTGGCAATGCCGTGAACACATCCCGTTCAGAGCCTCCCCGGTTCCCCGGCCGTGCCCGCACTGCCGGCCCTCGGCAGAGCCCCGTTTCCCCGGCCCTGCTCCCGGGGCTTCCCTTGCCCACGGAGTTCAGAACACGTTTTGTTCTCCCGCATTGCCTGGCCCTTCGCACAGCCCCGCTCCTCACGGCCCTGCTCCCGGGGCTCCCCTTGCCCACAGAGATCGCAACACGCTTTGTTCTCCCGACCCGCCTCGATGGCCTCGATGGCAGCCAGCGGGGAAGGGGTAGTGGCGCCTGGGGAATAGGGAGGCACTAGGCAGAGACACACGGTAGAGCAGAAACGTAATTAAACAGTGGGAAAGAGATGCTTGCTTTTTCCCTGTTAAGGTTTGCAGTATACTGAAATGTGGGAAGGTCAATTACCCATCTCTGCAGGATGCCCCAGAAGGTATTTGCGTTTCATACCTCAATTAACTCATGCAGAGATTGCTTTGCCAGGCAAGCAATAGATTCTGTTCCCTTTCCCCCCTCAGTTTGACCAAGTTTTCTAGAAACAAAATTTCTGTTCATGTTTTTATGTCCAACACTGAGGTTTTGGATGGAAAAATGCCCAAGTGTATGTAACGGAGTAGCTTGTGCAGATAGGAGCAAGGTTTGAAGTGCAAGAACTGTGTCCTGAGTGTTTATTTGAGCCAACATTGATCTCACATGCTTTTATCTCTGTAGGATTTCACATTTTGGAGGTGTTCAGATGGTTTCTGTTTACTCCATGCATAGACATGGTCCAGCCCAGCAACTATATAACACTGTTATCTAAAATAAAAATGTTAGGGACAGGTGTCCTGGAGAACTGAAATATGCTCCTGATTCACTTGTAGCAACATGTCCCACAAGGTCAAAGACTGAGTAACCTGTGTGCTAAGTTAACCTGCTGCAACTTACTTTCATGTTTTCCTCAGGAGCTGAGCTGTTGCCTGAAGGCACAGCATTATGGTGAGACACACTGTCATAAGAGCAATGGCATTACTGTGCTGTCTTCAGTGGAAGGCTGGAAACCTTGCCAGGCTTTTATGTAGGTCATGTCTCGGTTTCTGTGTCATTGTATGCTTGGAGCACTACAAGTAACACAAAAACTGGTACAATTTTTTATGTGTACCCTTTTCTGACCCATACAATGTAGATTAGCTTGCAAGCAAAAATTTCAGTGCTCACAAATAGTAAAACTGCAGGTACTCTGTGTTTACTGTCTTTACAGTCCCAAAGCTCTCTTAAGAGGTCACAGATCCACATGAGGTTCCTCAGCAGGGCAAACTGCATTTGGGTCATTGGTTAGCTGAAAAGTCACGTAGAGGCAAACAGCTTCCTCTTGTCTACATGCTGGGGAAATGCCATGTAATGTGTTTAATCCAGGCTCCATATGGGATAAATAGATACACTGATACAGATCTGCTCAGCTTTTAGAAGTTGGGAAGATGTGCTGCAATGGGAGATCTGTGCTGGGATGACAGGAAATGGTGACAACCTTTGCTAGGAAAGAATTTTCCCTTTCTGGGGAATCCACTGAGTGATCCATCATCGCTGTGATGCAGTAGCCTACAAACTCCTTTGGACTTCTGCCTGCTGGTCAGGCTGGCCTGTTGTGTGGTAACAAGTAAAATTGTCCTGTCCTTGCTGTAGATAACCCACCTGCAGCTAGCAGGACTCAGCACGGCTCTCACAGTGGGCATTGGTTAGCTGAAAAAGCTTCTCTAGAGGTTGGCTCTTTGCCATAGCTGTGTCAGTCTCTTAGACTTTATTGTGACTGAAGTGTGATCATTTTGCCTTTTCTGTATTTGGTATTTGAACTCCAGAAAGAGATGAGTGCTCTAGAGCTTTGTTAGAAGTCAGTGTCTGTGCAACTTTCAGGTGACAGAAGCTTGGGAGACTTTGTATCGAATTCACAATTTTTAAGAACAGAGAGAGGTAATTTATTGCCAGCAGCATGCCTAGGGGCTTGGAGGCTGTGCTGGAATTTATCTAGCACTAGTAAACATATGAAAATGTGAGGTCTTGTGACTGGAGCCAAGGACAGCAACCTTCTAGAGGTATCCAAAGTCAAAAGCATTCCTGATGTGCTGAACTATCAGTGACTTTAAAGGTGATATCTTGCCTGTCCCCATAGCAGAAAACAAACCTTTCAGGGAGGTAAGGTACTCCCTGTCTCCAGCAGCAGCACAGTGTTTATGCACTGGTGTGGGTCCTGGGTTACACATTCCCTCCTGCCCTGCTGTCCCTACCCGCTGTGGCTTGCCTCAGCTGTGGAAACAGGAACTGCTGAGTCAGCAGCCTGATGAAACTCACACTGCTTTCACACTTCTCTGGGGAGACTGCCACAGCAAGGAGGTTGGCAGCAACTTATATTCCGGGAAAAAAAAAAAAAAAAAAAAAAAAAAAAAAAAAAAAAAAAAAAAAAGAACTCTTAAACTGTCTTACAATTGCCTGATACAATAATCTGATTTTTAAAAAACTCTCCAACTGAAGGAGGCTGTGGGACCCAAGCACTGGTGGCAGATGAATGATCACACCTGGCACACGAGCTCATAGTCGAGTGCTTGGAGTTCATTGAGTGTCATTTTCCTGTTCTCTCTCTTGATCAGCTCAACTGCATTTTACAGAGCCGAGATCCAACTGGCTGAAGAGACAGAATAAGGACATCGAGTTCAGCTCAGCTGTCTGGTGAGGATGGAGAGCAGCAGCCTGTTCTGATTACAGACTCATGCAGAGGTGAAACTGCTCCCTTGGAGCTGGTACAAGATAAGGGACTGTGAAAATTCAAATAACCCTCTCAGAAGAGTTAGGTCTCCCGAAAAGCACAAAGTGCCAAAGAGTAAAGAGATTTGGCAGTGACTGCATCTCTGAGAGCAGCATATCCATGGCACAGTAGAGACTAACTAAGGTCAGCTAAATGGATGGGAAGGGGAAAGTTAACTTCCAAATGGTTTGAAAACTGGAAAGAGAACCAAACTGAAAAAGATGGAGACATTCCAGGAAGCTATTCTACTAAGGATATAAATATGGTGTTATCAACAAGCTCAAAGTGAACTAAAGCCGCTTTAGTAGCAAGAAGATGGCAGTTAACTGCTCCAGGTACTATCACTACAAAAGAAACACCTTCCCACTGAGATGCCCCATGTCTGCTTTCATTTAAGTGAGGTCTGCTTACTTCAGCACCATGATGTTTACATGTCATTATTTTTTATACTTATTTGAGAAATTTAACAATGTGTGATGCCTGTTTCTTGCTTTGCTTATCATGAGGTTTGTAAGTTGAAGCTGCAGGCTGAACTATGCCTGTTTAAGGCAATGAGGCAGCAGAGATGCATGCGTGGGTTGCAATTATCCAGGGTCATCTCCCTGGGTCTGCTGATCCAACCCGTGTAGGAGAGAGTTTGTGTTGAGGTTGCAAGGGGGGGCTACAGAGCTGTAAACGAGAAATCATTAGACTATACATACTTACATGTGTGCAGCAGATTTTCTGTGTCAGTGACAGAACATTTACAAGCTCCAAAGCTACTATTTTAGCAGGGGCTGACATTGAAAGCACAGTAGCAGTTGAGAAGAGGTAGTCTGCAGGTAGGTAAGGTTGTTCTGTCAGAGGATGGACACTGGTAACAGGGGATCTTAGTGGTATGCAAAAAAATGTATCATAAAGGTGATCTAGGAAGAGAAAACAGAGGCTGGTATAGTCCAAATATTCAAAGCAAAGCAAAGAAAAAAAAAGAAAAAAGAAAAAAAAGAAAAACATGCACTTATTTGATGCTTGGAGAACTCTGTTTGGAGAGTCAGAGTACAATGCCTGGAATCTGCAACTTAAGAAGGGAAGTTGTTAGCATTTATTTTTGCCTGCTGTCACATCTTTTGAGACACAACTAGTTCATCAAGAGACAAAGTGACATAAAGGCAGAAGATTTGCTGTGCCTATAAAACAGGTCAAAAATGACAATTTTTGAATAAATAGTTTCAAACCTTTTTCTGAGGAAGTGGAAGGGAAGCACTGGTACTTAGCTGTGTATAAGGAGAGCTGGAGAAGCAGGCAGTACACACGTGCACACATTGACTCTGGCACACAGATAGGGGGAATTTGGAGGCCAAGACTCAGATCTCTTGGGAAAGCTGAACAAAGATACTGTAAGTGCTCACCATGAATCTTGTTACTTGATGTTTATTTTTAATGCTAAGATTCAACTACCTGCTGCTCTAAGAGGATTGTTCTGTCAATTTCAGCGCCAATCAGAGGCTCTCAAATTAAGGTCCAGGCACCATTAGGCTGCAGCTTAGCTCGTCTGAGCAGGGAGCTGCTGACTCCCCCAGGGGCTGGGAGCTGGGAATTCCCACCGGAGCCAAACCCAGCTGCAGTGAGCATTCCCTCTGGCAGCAGAGGTGGCGCCCAGCAATGCATCTTTGGCCCTCGCTTGCAGGGTTAATGATCATCCAGGGAGGCAAAGATTACCATCCTTTAAACCGTGAGAGCGGAGCAGCGTGCTACAAGTGATCACCCCAGACACACTGTTTGCTCAGGACTGCAGCTCACCAAAACACTGTCCGGCAAACACTACGCAATGCTGGGAGTGTTGCTCAAGTGCCTCATTTCCCTCTAGTGCTTCAAATGCCTGTCCTCTGCAGGCAGGACACGTTTTAACATAATACCAATTATTTTACTAAATTGTTTACAGCTGTTAGCAAAGTAGTGCTCTTGGCTTGGACAACCAGCTGGAAAAGATGAGTAACTTGTCGCAGTTGCCCCACCTATCCTTATTTATGTTTGAGAAGAAGAGGCAGCGCTGCTGGTATTGCCACACGGCATCATTTGAACGCAGAGAGGCTCCTTGCTTGTGTCGCATGCGGAGTAAACAGTCTGGCGGTGCTGGGCAGAGGCAGCGGCAGCAGTGCTTTGCTTTGGCCACCAGAGCGAGCTGCTGCTCAAGTTTTGAGCGGAGCGGGGCCGCTCCCGGCGCGGCTCCGGGAGGAGCGCTCCCGTTAGCGGGCCTCGGGCACGGCCGGGAGCCGCGGCCGGACCAGTGGGGCAGGGGACAGCTTCGGAAACAGAGAATTGTGTTTAACAAACACCCTCAAGGTCGAAAGTGCAGCGTGGAAACCAACCTTCCAAGAGCAGAGTAGGCTGAATGTGGAGATTATTCTAGAAACAGGTTGGATCCTTCCCACTGTAAAGAACAAGTCTTTCCCCCTTTGCTGCAGCAAGAGATTCTGTGGGTAGAGTCCTGCATGATAGTCAGTCAGTTCAAAAATCAAGTGCTTAAGCATGGAGTTTGAGATATTTCTGGTGGTTATGTCTAGTGTTATCAGAGGAGTGACTCTGCTAGTACACAAGCCACAGAGTAGATATTAAAACCAGCTTGAATGCCAAAGTTGGATACAGATTTACAGCTCAGCTAAAGCTTATTACACTGCTATTGACTTCACTGGAATAGTATCTGTTGCTTACAAAGTCAGACAACCTTATTATACATTAACATTTTTAATAAAGGGTAAAACAGATCAAAACCTGGCTGATAGCCATTCACTTTTACCACTAATGCAAGTGTTTCTTTTTGGCAGTTAAATGCTACTGAGCAGCAGCTCAGAAGTGCTAAGTATGGGGCCTTATGTTTTTTTATCCCTGCTCTTTCCCAGTGGTTACTGATTCCTGTCAGTGAACCTTTCAGAGGCTGGCCAGATTCTGATGGTCATGATGCTTTCAGCTGTTCAGGGCAGCAAATAGTTTCCAGCTGACGTTCATCCTTGCTGATTTAATTCAATAAGGCGACCAGCAAATACAGCTAATGTTCCTATAAAACAAACTAGCATAAATATGCCAAGGAGGAGATGATCAAGCACCATTGCAACAAACTTCCATTCTTCTGCAGCCTGGGAAAGAAACAAAGGAGATGGTAAAATCTCTGCAGAGCCCTGTTTGTTACAGAATTCTCGTAATTTACTATCTTGAACAAGGGGAAGACTCTTCCTAAGTGCCATTATTGCTATGCAAAAAATGCTCATTTTCTTCTCAAAAGCAGGTCAGTGGTTAAGAAAGCCTAAACAACCTAGAAATACAAGTTTCAACATAAACTAACCAGAAACCCTGGCAATTTGCTGAACAATTTCATTTAAAAAAATGTTGAAAAGCTTATTAGGCCAATTGTTGCTTCTGAAAGAAAGTGTAAAATCTTGAAAGCAAAATGCTTAGTTTGACTCAAATGACTTTTGTTTTTCCCTTGCTTTTTTTTTTTCTCATGAGATATCTAGGCAATTCCTAATAATTTAACCCTAATCCCTGCTTTCCATACACTCTAATGCCTTGTAAAACCTTCTTGGTAGCTCCATTAGTCTTTTTTCTAGTTGTGGGACACCATGAGCCACTTGCTCTGTATCTTTTCACTGGGAACCCAGCACAGTAAGAACATGTAGAGTGCAAGGCCCCAAGTACAGCAGGGCTCATGATTTCCACCCTGGAACTCCACCTGAAGGAGTGACATGTGCTGGCCTAAAGCACCTTCTGCTTGTGCCTTGGTTCTGCCATAAGCAGAAGAGGCTGCTGTAATTTATCTAGAGGACACTGACAATGACTACTGTTTTGAGATGGTTCAGAAGCAAATGCAATGAAGTGATAGCCTTCAGATCCTTTAGTTTATTTAGGAAACTTGACTTTTGAAACCCCCTGGAAGTGATATATCACTAATGCCCAGATGACACAAACAGCTGGGCTCCACTTCCGAGGGGGGTGTTTGCTGGTAACCTGAAGACCCTCCTTGTAAGCTAGGGAGGAAGTGGAGCCCAGAGATGTTGAAGCCATGCCAGCCCTGCTGAAGACAACAATTTGTCTGCAGAGAGGCAAAGGAGTCACGGGGAACATGAGACTACAGCCAGAGCCATTCCACATGCTCCAGGAATTTGGTCACAGGAACAAACACTGTGGTGTAAATCCTGTCGGTGGCAAGGAAGCACCTCCTTTTCAAGAGAGTGAGTCAAATTATTTTTTCAGAGAGCTCCCCTGTCTTCAGACAGCCTGCAGCTCAACAGGAGAGGACTATGACCACCTAGGAAGGTGAAATACCAGGACTGAATTAGCCTTGCAAAAGCTGTGTGAGCTGTGAAAGCTGAAATAAAAGAGGGGTTAATTGTGCTGAATGTGCTAGAAGGAGGCAGAGCTAGGTTTTCTAGGGAACACTGCCATGTGTGACTATATGCTTTTATCCTTCCTTTGGCTTGCAATTGGAAAAAGTAAGCAGAGTAGCTCATAACGTACTTCATTTGGAGGGACTACTTGTATTCAGGAATAAAACAAAACCTTATCCAAATTGGAAATATAATTTGTAAGTTACATTTAACACTTCTCAAATAACACTACTAGGGCTTTTAGAGTTTGCCTTGCTTCCTGGGTTTTCAAAAGCAGCAGGATCTTACTACAGGGGCAAGATGCCTGAGTGGGAGACAGAAGAAATGTGTTTTGGAACTTGCTTATAATTCTTGAAACTGGTTTCCTACTCACAGACACTCCATCTCTATGCCTTCACATACCACATAAGAAAACCTTAGCACTGACACTTTTTCCTTCCTTTTCTATTATTTTGGGAAGCCAATATTCAGTTAACATCTGTGACAATTATTTGTTGTTCCTTGTTGACTCCCTTAAGGGGAGAAGACCACCCACTGCTGGAGCCAAACCAGGGCTTGGAGTGTTTTTGTAAGGCAGGGATATTTTGCCAAAAAAGTAAGATGTAGCAACCTGAAAGCTAGAAATGAATCATGCACAAAAAAAAAAAAAAAAAAAAAAAAAAAAAAAAAAAAAAAAAAAAAAAAGCGCCTTACATTACTGGCTTCTTGGTCCGATTTCATTGTTTCTGCAATGTATTTGATTCCCTCTATAGCATTTTTCACATCTGGGTTTTTGGTAAGCGGGGAGTAGAAGTTGACAGGCACAGAACCTGACTTCCCAGAAATGTCAGAAATATCAATATCTTCTGAAAAAATATTTTTGTCTTGTTTGTCTCTTGATGGTCGTTTCATTGTAGAGAAAAACATGACGTTTGGGATGGTGTCAATAAAGATCTGCAAACAGAGGGAGAAGATGACAGTGGCTGCTCTGTGGGGCTGTGCTACAGCTGCAGCTGTGCTGAACAAAGACCAGCCTCTCCCCTCCCGGATCCTTCCCGTGCTGCACATTCCCTCTCCGACTGTGTCACAGCCCACGCCTCAGTCACACCGGGGCTTTTCTCACCTCCTGTCCCGGGGCAGAGGGAGTCCCCCCAGGGCCTGCAGTGTGTTTGCTGCCAGCCATCCCCCTGCCCTACACCCAGCATCCACACCTGAAGCAGAGGGTGATGCCACAGAGCACATCCTCAGCTGGCATGGGCTGACAGAGCTCCAGCCATCCCATCTAACTTGAAACACATTGCCTACAAATCTGACTGGAAGAATGGACTGCAAAGAAACTCTTTTGGCTCCTTAGGTTTGATTTCACTGTTATGAATGTTTGCTATACAGGCATATAAGGTTTACAGTAAGAGATTTGCTGCCAGAGCAATGTTAGGCACATGCAGTGTTTCCTGTTGAAATTTCCCTTCTGCAGGGGTTGTTTATGCTGTAGAGGGAATCCAATATAAGCTGTAACCTTACAAACACAATTAGAAATACACAGAAAAACCTCCTTTCGTGTCTTGGTTTAGTATGAATGCAGGCAGGCTTCAAAACTGCAAGGATTACTGAATAAATCAAATGGTCTTTGATACTGTCTCCCTGGCAAAGAACTTGTGATGATAGACAACCAATTTTTTTTGTGTCTTATGATTACCATTTAGACTCCTGTGCAAGGATCTCCCAAGGGCTGCAGAGGAACTGTATACTGGAAAACTACAGAGAAGATTTTTTAGCTTTTGCTGAAGTATTCTTTGCAAAATGGGATGCTGAACTCAGGTATTCCCAGTGGCCTTTGTGCTCTGCACTCATGCAGGCTGGTGGCTGGTCACTGGCAGGCAGCAGTGCCTTGCAGTCAGTGGAGAATTAGGCTAGGATACATAATTTGAGTCCAGATGGACATTTTCTTTTCCCATTCCCTACCTTTAGCTGCCCATGTTTTGTCTCATCTGTTCCCTGCAAGGCTCTACCCCAGCGCACAATTTTGTTACCTCAAGAAGCACTTTAGCAATCTTGCTGACTTTACACACAGCTAGGCAGTAAACACTGGCTCTTGTGCTCTTTAACGTGACGCATTTACCTCCCCAATTCTTTTTGACTTTTATTACAAGACCTGCCAATAAAATATGGAGCATTTGGTGAAAGCAGCAGGTGAAACCAAGGCACAGAGCTCACCTTCCTGACCCAGGGGGGCATGGTGTGCGTGCTGGGGGAGCGGTGGTGGGTGTTGATGACGATGACGGTGATGATGATCGAGGCGATGACAAACACCATGGTGAACAGCATGTACTTGCCAATCAGAGGCACTGCGCTGGAGGTGGAGGGAATCAGCTCCACGATGACCAGCAGGAACACAGTCAGGGACAGCAGGACAGAGATGCTGAGGGTCATTTTCTCACCTGTCATAAAAAAGCCAGACCCCCAAAATCATTGCTGCTCCCATCGTTCAGTACAGAGAGCATTGATTTGAGAAGCAGGATGGGTAAGTGCTGTTCACACAAACACCTGTGTGCATTTGCAAGGCCATCATCTCTGCCAGCATCCAAAGCAGAAGTAGGCTTGGCAAATATGAGACCCTAACAGCATCTGCTCCAGCACTAAGGTGGGAATTACCAGGAATGACTGGGCTGAGGTGTGGGTGGGTGCTGAATATTTTTACTTGCTAGGAGCATTTGGTGGGCTCTGCATTTTGAACAATGCAGCATATGCACCTTTGTGCTTGCTCCACAGCTTTCTGAGGGTTTGCTTCCCTTACTCTCTGTCTCTGGGCTGAGAGAGCAGACTAAAATCACATCTGACATCAGGTCAGTTGCTATGCATGTGGATGGTGTCAAAAATGAATTACAAAACATTATTCACACATTTTTTTAAATCCAGTTCAACTTTGTAGAAAGTTTTCCACTTAAAAAATTACGTCAAGTATTTAATAAGAAGGGGCATACACTGAAAATAAGTGGTATGAAAACCTGACAGAAGACAAAAAGAATGAAGCAGATGAAATGGTTGCAGGGAGCATGAGTGGCTCAGCAGAGACGAAGGAGGCCAGAACAGGTCAGAATTACTCTGTGTCACACAAGGTGATGTGTGTGTGAGCAGGTATCGAGCTCTCTGCTCTGACACGATGCAAAAGGGCCTCTGTCATCCCTGTGTGCTCATTTTACTGCTGGACATACTAATACACTGACTTCCTATGGCAAAACATAAAAATTATCCATCTAAATCTTTAGTTTGCAGAAGTTAACTGGATAGCTAGTCAGCAATTTCTGTGGGAAAGCACCCCAATTTATTTCTATCAACAGTTTCAGTTTTCAGCACTTATCCTTTCTTTGCAGAATATTTAAAGCCATTACTTTCAGTGGAAATGTCCAGTTTTAGTATGCACTGGCATTCAAGCTGGCTGATGGTTTCAAATACTGGGAATTTCTTAGAAGAGCAATTTCTATGGAAGCAGAACGAATACATTTACATACCTGAATCTGTGGGTAGGTAAAAAACGAGCCCTGTTAGAAAGGAGAAGAGCAGGCAGGGGATGATGACGTTGACAATGAAGTAGAGGGGCAGGCGCTGCATGAGGAAGTGGTAGGTGATGTCCAGGTAGGGCGTGTCAGGGCAGCAGGCGTAGTAAACCCAGTGCTTCCAGCCACGGTAATCCTTCATCACCCACTCCCCACTCTCCATGAAGTTACTCAGGTCTGGGCGATCGCTCTCCTGGCAGCAAAACACCCCAACAAATTCTTAGCACCAGGTATTCTGAGCCAAATCAAAACTTAGCAGGTTTGGCTCAGGAATGGGATTCCAGATAACTCATGCACTT
The DNA here is from genome assembly GCF_027887145.1 of Ammospiza caudacuta. Lineage (NCBI taxonomy): Eukaryota > Metazoa > Chordata > Aves > Passeriformes > Passerellidae > Ammospiza > Ammospiza caudacuta. The sequence goes on along the minus strand of NC_080600.1, from coordinate 22,961,157 downwards.
TGTTGGGGTTTTTTGTGAGTAAACAACTCTCATCTATGTTATTTTTCCTTAGAATATCAGCCTCCACACAGCATTCAACTGAATATTTTACAGAAACGGTCAAGATAGTAGACTGAAAAAATGTGACAGATAGGAGACGTACCTGAGGGAACAGGGAAGGAGTCTTTGGCAATGTAAAGTCATGAGCAGAGAAAATATACCCCCTCAAAAAACTCTAAACCCAAGAAAACAAACAGAAGTAGAACAGGCAGCATCATAAAAAGTGGTGCAAATCTGCCAGAGGACAGACAGGAGACTGTTAGGGCACAGGGATAATATGTAAGAAGAATTTAGGAGCCAAACTAGGAAATCTTGTGTTAGATCTACAAATGAGAATTTTCTGTTTTACAGGTAGGGTCTTCTTGTTTTTCCTGTCAGAACTAGGTCATATTCCATTCTAAATCTGAGATCTCTCTTAAAAAAACACATACAGGTCTTTGCTGCTTTTCCCAATTACAGAGTCCTTGCTTACCGGGTTAATAACAACCATTGTGCCATCATATGTCCAAGTTCCCAACTTCATGCTGCAGTTCTGCTGGTCAAATGGGAAGTGTGTGACTATGATTTCACAGTAACTCTTAAAAATGGCTGGTGGTGTCCAGGTGATCCGACCTGTGTGCTCCAGAAGGACTTTGGTGTATTTCACAATGGCAAAATCCCCGTCTGCACTGCAGAAGGAACAAGGACGTTGAAAGCAATGTGGACAGCATAATCAGCAGAGTCACAAAAGATTTCTCTGGCTGTGGGTCAAATGACTCCCCAGTGCCTGCTCCTGGAGAAGCTTTCCCTGAGGAATTGTACCCACTGGAACAGATGTCATGGGAAAACTGTCCCACCAGGGTGGTGCCACAAGGCAGAGCTCCTCTCCCCTCCCTCCCTGCCTCCCTGAGCAGCTGGCACCCCTTACTTGTTGTAAAGAACAAGGTCTGGCCGCCAGATATCATCTGAGGGGATGCGGATTTTTTTTACGCCACCGTAGTCATCTGGATTCCATTTGAGGTTGACGTCTGTCCATTGCTAAAGAGAGAAGATTTCAGCCCCTGAGAGCCCCTCCCAGCACTGGGGTTAGTTTGTTTCCCAGAAACAGCTCCTCCCTTGCTTTGGGACATGCAGGTAAGCATAAACATGCGGGAGTGGGACCCCCAGCTCATTTTTTACATTAACTTATACTTTGGTTTAAGAAGCTTATTAAAAAAAACCCAAAAACCCCAAAAGAAAATAACAAAGATATCAGAAGCCTACTGTTTGAAATACAACCCCAAATGCTTTTCTTAAAACTCTTAGCATCTAGAGTACTTTAATCTTTAGATCTCAGTAAGAAGAAATGCTCTACTGTCTGACCCACCTCTCCAGGCTGCCCCTGAAGGTATGAGAGTGTGGTCAATTCCTGACTGTGTTGAGTGCATTTATTTGAATTAGATGAAATGCTTAAGAATATTTAGAGTTACCTGTTTCAGGCGCACATTGGTTGTCACAATCTGATTTACTTCATCCTTAAAAAAAAGGAAAGGGGAAAAAAAAAGCAGGCAGTATCAGCAAGCATCAGGATTAAAGCATAAAAATTGTTTCCTTAGAAAAACACCACCATTTGGCACGATCACATGAGGCAGTGACTCAACACCACCCGTGTCCCGCCATACCACGCTGATGAGCTGGATGAGCTGCAGCCCCACGGTGACGACGACGGCGTCGCGATGGTCCTCCACGGGCCGCACCACCTTGTTGTAGTTACTGAACAAGTCCTCCACCAGGCGGGTCTCATCCTCATAGCCCAGGGCCAGCCCAGCTGCACAACAGCCAGAAAGGACAACAACAGTCAGGAGGGGCAGGGAACAGCCTACAGCACCATCGGTCTGAGGCTGGCATACAGGAAACGCTGCCAGGCAAGCTGCTGGTGAGGGATGACACCGAGTCCTCCCTGTGACAATGGCCTCCCACCAGGAGATGAACAAATGCAAACAGGCAGGATCATGAACATCAGACTGAACATCAGGAGTCTTCCAGCCTGAAACTGTGCTAACATGCAGTACTTATGGGCAGGTAAACACAGAAAATGTCCAGTCTCAAGGGTTTCTAATGTTGCCTTTTCCACCTTCAACCCCACAGACCTTCTGTGACACTGACATTAAAGGTGAGGGCCAAGCACACCAGTCATGGAGAAGGCATCACCATCCCCACTCCTTGCATCTGCAGTCTAAGTGGAACAAGAGCTCCTCTCCACAATGGGAGTTGCTGGGGTTATGCAGGTGGTGAGGGAAGGAAACCACTCACTGTGTGGGGCAGGTCCATGGACAGCTCTGCCCACAGGCTGCCCAGCATGACTTGGCTGTGCTGCGCCAAAGAGCCTTGAAAGAAAAATTTCCCAGGTGAAAATGGCAGGGAGCAGCCCTGTTCCAGTGGAGCCTTCACAGTGCTGTGCATTGCACTGCCGTGCCAAGAAGCAAGGGCACTGGGAACAGATGGGCCCTGCTTCCAGAGAGCCTGGGGCAGGGGGAGCAGGCACACAATGTCCTCAGACTGTAGCTGCTTCATTGGTACAGGGGAGAAAGCAAATGAGAGGGATGCCTGGGGATGTTTTTGTGTCTCCCCTCTTGAAGGTGGTGAGAGGGAGCAGAGCAGTTGAGCCTCACTGCAAGAATTTTTGGCAGATTGCATCCTTGTCTCCCACTCTCTGTTGAATCCTGGACCACAGAAGTCAACAAGAATTTTGCTGCTGACTCCAAGGATTTCTGCTGGTTTCCTAACTGACTTTTCATCAACTTCTTCTACATAGCTGAGCTGAGATTGCCAAGGGTTCTGCCTTGGCCTTGTCCTGCCATGAGATTATATTGAAGTACTTGGATGCCAATCAGAAAAGCTGTCTGTTTGCTTCCACTGCCAGGAGGCTGAGCGAGGGTAGGCAGGAGACATCTTTCAATGTTTAAGTTATGATTACAACAACCCATCTAATTGAAGCTCTATGCTTTATTAACGCAATTAAAATCCTTTCATATTTGTTCCCTTCTGGTGTAGCTTGGTAGGAATTTAGTATATTGCTTGAATTTTCTGAAAAGTTTTTAGGATTACAAATATTTATTCTTTTAAGGGACAGTTCAAAAAGAATTAGCTCAGTACAACACATGCAGCTGCCAATCAATTCTACCTCCTTGTCAGTCACCCCACAACTTCATGAAACTTCTTGTAATGATTTTTCCCATTCCAAGTCATGCTTACTAGATCCCTTCCCATATTTTGAAATACAGGTAGCACTAAGGTAAACGGGAGCATGAGAAAAAGATTGCAGAGACAAAACCAATTAAACACAAACTTCTCCACTGAAAATATCTGGTGCCTGAAATTACAAATACCTGAGCTGCTACTAATGCACTCCAAAGCTTTCTTTTAAATGATTGGGTGCGTTCATAAAACCTTACCAGTGGGACAGGCCCCTCCTGGAACACATTCTTGCTCGTGCTGATGTACATGCAGAGCCCTGGAAGGAGACACCCCCCCGCTTCAAGGCAACAGCTGGAACACCTTACCTGAGCAGATGAGGAGGAGGAGCACACAATGGACCTTCATCATCCTCTTGCTGCAGTCATACAGATGGAGGCACGCACAAAGCACTCTGAGTCTCTTCAGAGGGGGCTGTGCTGCCAAAGTACACCCAGCAGGGTGTTGGTTTACAGCACCTGTTCTGGGAGTGACAGCTGAGGGCCACCGGGCTGGAAACAGGAGCACAGTGTGCTTCACCCTTCAAATATCTTCTGTGGTTTACAGAAGGTGATTTTTTTTCTAAGTATCAATGTGGTCTGTGACTTACTAAACAAATACACACACAAATAAACTAAGAAAGAGTTATCTGTAAGTAACTGAACATCTTGGTGAGATCTCAGAAACTTTTTGTGAACAGAGCAACTTGCCAGGTTTAAGGTTTTGTTTCTCTGAGACAAAACAGAGCACAGTCACTAATTTCTGATACACCCCCACCAGACAGCATGCTGGGAGGAGGCTGCTCCCTTGGCTTCACAGAGGGATGGGAAAGCTTTGAAGTAAACAAATATTCTCAAGAGAGATCCATCTCCTTGAATCTACCAGGACTCCCTAGTAGAGGAGTCCCACTTTTTAAGCTATTAACTGACTAAGAGAAGATTCTCAGTCTGCTGCCACCTCCATAGTTAGTGGACTGAGAAAGTCAAGTGATAGAAACATGACTGGTTTGTTTCTACAGCAGGGCAGATCCAGTGGATTCCTGTAGAACATGCGAGTGCTTGCTCTTTATTGCCATAAATCACCTGTAAAGGAGAGAAAACTATTATTACCAAATACATAATAATGTATTGGTAATTATCGGTAATAATACTCAGTCATTGGTAATAATAGTCATTCAGGCTAGCAAAGAAAACAAGAAACAGTGGAGATTTATATATATATATATAAATAATATATATATACTACACACACTTATATACACACACCTATCTACCTCATATATACATGATTATCTACTCTGAGCTCAACAATATCACTCAGGAACAAAACCTTGAGAGATAGTCCTGTGAAGTGCTCAGCAGCATGAGAAAAGCAAGTCCATCAGTTTCCAGGAGAGGAGATGAAGCAAAAAGGAAAGATGCCACTATAAATCTGTGAATGTTCTTTGCAGTTCAGGTCATCTGGTTTCAAAAGACTTGGAAGAGGCCCAGGAGAAAGTGACAACAACATCCACAGTGCAAATTGGCTTCTGCACCTGGAACAGATAGAGAGTATGAGCCATCAGCCTGAAAGCAAGACAGAGAGTTTTAGTAGGGTCTGTAAAATCCCAAATGGTCTGGAGAAGGCAGATTTGGATTCACTTGCTGTCCCCATGATAAAAAGTAGAGGATATTGAGGTTAAATTACAGTTGTCCAGCTTAACCAAGACAGCTCTTCACAGTGCGTGTCTGCAGTGGAGTTGGGGGCCACAGGAGTGTCTGTTTGCAGAGGTCTATCTCTGTCCAGAAAAAATAGTCTGCCAAATAATTTTATACTATTGAATGCACACATACACAGACTCCCCCTAAGAAGTCTGTCACTGACTCTGGGGTGGTGTCCTGGGGGTAGATTGCCAAATGCTAATGGTATTCTTGCATTTTTCTCAGGCAGCTGCCATGTGGAGATAGGACATGGCGCTGGGTGACCTGCCACAGGCGTTCTTGCACTGTGTTCCAAATTCCCTTTTCCAGAAAACATTCCCCAGAAAACCCTTCCCTAGCTTTGCCTCTGGGTGACACCAGAGGTATTTTCTATTTCTGCTGTATATCCTTGGTGCTGTCTGCCGGCTGGCTTGGTGTTTCATGCTGGATGCCTTTATTATTATTTTAATTATTTTTTAATCACTTTCCCTCACCCACCTCCCTCCAGTAAGCATCCAGCCTCTGCATTTACATTTATCCCCCAGTACAAACTCTCCATCTACATAACTCTGGCCTGGTTCCTGGCCAGCAGCTCCCATTGTTGCAGAGATCTTGTTTCAAACCCGCGTCTGAGTGCTCCCAGCCTTTATCCCAGGCCGGCAGCTGCCGTGGAGATACAATTGCATGGAGGCATTGTGGGAATGCTGACCAGGGCCCTCCGGATCCTCTCGGGGTCCCAAAGCATTCCTGCCCACCCCAGCAGGGCTCCAAGATGGATGAGTGTTTCCACACTCTGGCACACAACAGCTCTCGGCTAGCAGAGGTGTCTGTCTGTCTGTCCTGACAGGGCTGTCCCTTGGGGCTGGCAGGGTGCAGAGGGTGTGGGGGCCCCAGCGAGTCTGCAGCCCCACAAGGGGTTGTGGCTCTTGCAGCCGCCCCCGCCGGCTGGGAGTCACTGCTCGTGTTGGAAGAGGAAGGAGCAGGTATTTGTGGAAGGCCTTTGGGGAGCAGCAGCCTGGCTCTGAGAAATGTTCCCTGGCAGAGACACAAAGCCTTTTACCTCGCAAAAAACCCGAGGCAACCTGAGCTACTGCAGTTAAATATGGACAGAGAAGTGAATGCTGCCTGTTGTTCAGCTAGGGAATGTGACCCATCATGACCGAGGTGGAAAAGCAAGGGAAGGGGCTGAGCCACACTGAATGCCTGAATTTGGTCAGTTGCTAGGATGGGTATTTTTCTTTTTTCCTTCAGAGTATTCAGCGAATTTTTTGACAAACGTTTCTTTCCCACGCAAAAATCCCTTTTAACATCTCTCTTGACTCCAGCCTTTTCAGCTTGTTTTTATGAGCCCCCTCCCCATCCTTCACACAAACTCACCTTCCCCTGTAGTTATGGCAGGCCATCCTCATTCAGATGGATTGGAAAGCAGAAAACTCCCTGCTTGCTGGATGTAGGGCACAGCTCCTTCCATCCACGTGTGAGGAACAGGCCCTGCCCAAGGGAAGCCAGCTGTAAACCAATATTCCTGCAGGTGACGTGCTTTGGCAGAGTGGCACTGCACAGGCACGGGCAAGGTGAGCAGAACACCTAATGCTTTGGACAGAGTGAGGAATACAAGGTGTTAAGTGGAATTTTTATCACAGGATTGCAGAGAGGCAGTGCCCAATGGAAGAGAGCCGGTGCCAGAGGCTCCAGCAGACACACGGACAACAGGGCCTGTGGGAGGGTGGAGGTGGTGAGAAGCAGAAGCAAAACTAACCAAAAGAACAGAGAAAGGTTAAAAAGTATATCAGGGAAATTAAAGGAACAAAAGGTTGAAAATAATAGCACTGTCCAGCAGTTTTAGCTTCAGTTTTCAAATGCAGTATATACCTTTTAAAATGCATTTTTGTATCGGGAAAATGGCATTGCTGGCGGCAGTAGATTATGGCAGCACTGTAAGGCAGATGGCAGACAAACATTTGTGAGTTTGCCACGCGTTGGTTCCCAGATTTCCCCTCTTACATCCCGGCACACGTTCCCGCTGGATCCCAGCTCGGCCCCACGGCCGCCAGATGGCAACAGCTGGATGAGGGATGAGCCGCGCACGGCAGCGCGACCGCGAACCCTCCCTGGCGAGAGAAAACGGGGAGCAAACGTTTTCGGAGGAAATTCATTCAAGGAATTAATGCCAGTCTTGAGATGCTGGAGGACTGTACTTACCCAGCTTACTCCAGTGCCCATAAGAATATGCTAAGTATTAATATACACGTCAGAACATATTGATAAACAAGATTAAATTCCTCAAATCAAGAAATCCAAAGTTGCAGTTTTCCATACTCAGACACATCTCCACCAACCCACAAAAACGTTTTATCACCACGGATGTTTGTGGCAAGTTGGGTTTCAGCAGATATTTTCTTTGTTTTCTATTACATCACCCAAAGGAATTGAAAATACCGAAAACTTGCTCAGAAGTGGTGATCTTGAACTCTGCAATTACAGAGCTTTCATGTTATGGCAGAGGCATGGTGCTCAGTTACCTAATCTGAATGATGCTTCTGGAAAGAAAATAAGAACTTGAGTCTGGAAAGAAAGAGAAGAACAAGGAAAAGGTCACCAGTCAAACAGGGAAACCAGATCCTAGGAGTCTCTGCTTCTGGAGGTGACGTTATTATATTTTAAGTGCATATTCAGATGCTATTTGTAAGTATTTAATAGAGTTACCGTGCAGTGCAGAAAGTGGAGCCCAGCATAACCTGACTTCTGGAAATACATGTGTCATATCCCTGCCCCATTCCATACAGTGAGTGGGACCACAGGAGCATTTAGCCTGAAGTATTTCTCTGGATGCTCCCATTTACCTGTTTAGATACATCTGTCTGTTTCTAATGATGATTCTCCACTGGAGCAACTGCAGAGCAGGCTGTTCAAGTTTAGCTGCACATAAATCTGCTGGTTCAGCTCCCATGAGCTCTGACCTATTTCGGCTGGTGTTCCATAGAGTTTTGCTGAAGGCATTTTGAGGGGTGCTCCACTGAACAGCCAAGGGAAGGAAGAGGTGGCAATGCAGGGTTGTTTTAGTGCTTAAAGCTGCTGCCCAGATTGACACAGGCCCTTCTCTGCTGCCCACAAGGATATAATTGACTGCAGCCCTTCTGCAATGTCATCACTCCCAAATACAAAACAAATCCTGAAACATGGGGCACACATTCCCCATATAACCCCAGCTATGGGATGGGAGCATAAATATTCCTCTGGATGTCACCTGCTTTCCGTGGAACTCCAGTGCCATGGTGAAAGGCAGACCTGCTAAACCCTCCCACATCACACCTGCAGTGAGTACAACCAGGATCAACTTTTGTGATCCTGAGGACACCTCTGTAACCCTGTGGGAGGCTCAGGGTGCCTGCCTTTGGGGTGCAGGTTCTCTCATTGCTGGTATGATCTGGATAAACACACTGAAACAAGTTTGGTTTATTTTTAATCCTGCCAGTGAGCTGAGTGGCAAAGCTCTCTCCCTCCCCACATGGTGCTTTCCTCCATAAGCCCTCACTGGTCCCAGAAAACCCCACAGACCCCTGCAAAACATCCCTCTCACCTGGGGCTGCAGTGTTTGCCTTCAAAAAGTCAACATCTACCTCACTGGGCTACCTGAGCTGCAGAGTGTTTAAAAGCAGGAAATGCCACCCTCCACCGTGCTCCCAGGGACAGACTTCTACTCCTGCACATGACACACTTGGAATTGTTGATATGTGCTTTACCCAGGACTGACCTCATGCCAAATACTCACTTTCATTGCTTATGCTGGGATCTTTGCCAACACACACAGAATTTTCTTGGTAATTAGTGGAAAATACTGACTTCTGTGGCTCCTGGTGTGTAGCTCTCACCTATCACACAAAATTTATTTTGCCTCCTTGGCAGCCTGCAAGATCTTGGCTGTGTTAGACAAAAGGGAACTTACAAGCTTGTATTTACAAATGATAAAACAGAAAAACAAAAATACAGCCTAAACTCCAGCAACACCTTCAGAGTGATAACTGGGTCCCTGCAGGAGGGTGGGGGCTGCCAATGGAAAGGCACAAATGGCTGGGACACTGAGCACCAGGCAGGAGGCAGGGGTGGCTCCCCTCCTCTGACAGCCCCACAGATTTTACTCAGCATTTCACATGAAGACAAATTCCAGATTTCCCTGCTCACCAATATTTGGGATTTGACAGGAGTTCAAAACACCGTACTCAAGGCAGTTTCGGGAATACCTTGGTAAACACACTGCACAGCAAGGGGAGCAGTGTGAGTGCAAGCCAGGCTGTGCAGGAGCCAGAGGAGCAGCCCCACAAGAGAAACTGGCACTGAAACAGTTCCAGTTTAATGAGTGTCAACAAAGCCTGGGTTGTGGATCAGCCTGATTGTGAGGTTCATCCTCCTAGCAGACAAAGCTACATCTGCACTGCCTTGTCACACTGCCCCGGAGCTTGCGCCCTGCCTGTGCTCACACAGGACAGGTTACAGCTCTGAAGCTCAGCACAGCGGTGGTTTGAGGTGAGAGCAGCTCAGCAGTGTCAGATGATACACATGCAGCATCCAGCCCAACCACACTGCCTGCACCAAAAGGAATATTCCATGTGAGCAATTCCTTTGGTCACTTTTCCTGGCTACTTCAGGTAACCAATTCTGAAAATTTTTTATCTTCCTTTTCTCGTCTTTCTGTGCCCCCTGCACTGGCAGGTCACTGGGATGGTCCTGGGGAGGCTGCTGTGCTGGCTGCTGGCTCTGCAGGAGGGTTGTGGCACCAGCAGGAGCTTCATCCTTCACTGACACTGTCAGCAACCTGCCCACAGCTCAGGTGTGAGGCTGAACTGACATCCGAGCTGCAGGGCAAGAAGGGAACATCACTGGGGGTTTGCCTCCCACCAAGAGAAAGAGAATGGCAGATTCCTCCTAGTGCTGGGGGAGGTTTCCAAACAAGGATGGACTCAGACTGAACAGGCCAGTTCCCGCTTCCCATGGCAGTACCTGTGACTCCTCCTGTAGCTTCCCCACTGCCAAGTTGATTCTTTTCTGCAGCTTCTGACAAACCCCTCTTGGTTTATGCTAGAGAGAGAACTTCCAATTTAGCTGTGGGCAGGCCACAATTCTTCCTTCAATGAGGGGGCATGAAGGAGCTCTAGAGGCTCAGCATTGCACTGTATTTGAAATGGTTGAGAAGAGCGGGCATTTGGATTGCTGAGCATGGGCTGCTGGGGTCTGGGATTTTTTTGAACAAAATTTAAACCCAAGGTACTGTAACACATTTGGAAATGATGCCTTTTCTCCAAATGGCAAGAAGAAGTACTTTCAGGAGAAGCTCACAGCTTTCCATGAGGAAGGGATTTGCAAGTGTCAATGCTACTGACCTTGCAGCAGATGTTGCACCTCCTCACATCTATTTCATTATTGGCCTCTGTCTACTTTAAATAAAAGTACTCAGCTGGGCTGCAAACCTCCCTTTCTGTGAGGTATCTTGTCCTGCACCACACTGGTGCTGTCTAACTCACCTTGCAGCAATCTCAGTGTACCTGAACTCCAGCAGTTTAGTGGGAGATGTCATATGAGAGTTGTTGCCTGGTATAAACAAGATATGTCCAACATCATGATGCTGGAAAACATCAAAGGGGATAAAAGAGCAGATAACAAATTAGAAGAATCTCTCACCTTCCCCTTTTTGAGAACAGAGCAGGTGCTGGATTTGAGTGAGCAACAGCATGGTGCTGTGTTAAGTTCTTTTGAGTTTAGTGAATGATCCTTCAAGCAAGCTTTAGGATACACTACCTTATGAATATTAATCTATAGAATGAGTAATTTTAATAGTTGTACAATCCTATTTGCATTAGTGACAGAGTTAGTAATGAGTCATAAAAAAAGAGGCAAAGAGAGAAAGCTTAGCATTCAATCTCTAGGCTTGGTAGCAAGAAAGAAAAATTACAGGCAACATAATGCTTGAAAATAAATCCTAGTTGGCTGCCAAATATATATTTCAAAATAAGGCCTAATTGCCTCAGGAAATACATTAATCAGAGGGTCCCAGAGGCCTGAGAACCATTTGCTCCAATTGACCAAGGCAGAGTACTGATAAACACCTGAGTAATGTAAGAAGCTATACATGTCCTTGAGACAAAATATATGAGAAATAGAAAAGGACATCTAAATAAAAGCTCTTAAACAAGTTCCTTGAGCAGCTTACTGACATCACTCTTGGGAGAGATCAAAGAAAAATGGTACTCTGACCATGAAACCAGCAAGAGACATTCGATAATCACTGAATCACGCTGTCCAAATTGAGATTTAGCAGGAGGCATCAAGAAGAGTATCTCTGTGGTGTGGCCCAGACCATGGAGAGAGACAGTCAGACCATGAAGAAATTATCAGGTTATGCAAGAGCTCTGGTGAAGAGCATAACTCCAAATGTCCATGGCTAAGGCAGGGGAAGGATGTGCTGAAAAACTGAAAAGAGCTGGACCCCCAATGCACAGGTGAGGCTTCCTCCTCTCAGTGCCCCAGCTGGAGGCAGAGCTCAGGGCACCCAGCAGTGCTGTGCTGCAGGGGGGACCTGGGCAGGTCTGCTGGGGACAGTGCAGTGCCACCCCAGCCCCTCACTGTCACTGTAGGATACAGAACAACATAAGGGCACACAGCACTGCGTTTGAGGTGAAGAAAAGGGAAGGTTTATTTTCTGACTCTAACATTTATAGATTTCCAAAAGTGCCATCTCTCCAATGACACTGGACAAACTAACAGTCTATCAAATTTCTCTTCTTCCAAAAAAGAATGCAAAACAATAAGTTGTTTATAAGAAAGCGTGTGAGAAAGTTTGCTACAAGAATGTAAACATCAGAAAGCTTAGAAAATCTTAAAAGATCAAAGCAACACCTCCCAGCCCTCTGAGGGGCACAGGGCCCCTGCCCAGAGCCCAGGCTCTCTCCTTGCCTTGCTGGTTTGCTCAGCAGTCCCTGGATGAACACACACGTCCTGGCCCTCCTCCCCGTGTGTTACATAAGCTTCCCAGGGCTGAGGTGTAGTTGCTAAGCAGTAATTCTGCACAACTAAAGAAGAAACCCATGATTGCTAGGTTCACTAAATGGTTTTTTATCCCCAACTGCAATATAATTATAGCTATAATAAAAACATTGCAGAACATTCATCAGCATGCAAAAATTAGGTCAGGAACAAAGTGAGTACATCATATATGCCTTTTAGAAGCCTTTTTTCCTTTCCTTTGCCATTGAAGGGGGAAGGACCAGAAAAGTTTGTTATTGCATCAAATCATAAATAACAGGATTTTCCATCCTGTCAGCTCACCTGACATTAGCAGTAGCTCATGTTCTTGTTTCACAAGGCAGCTTGCTTCCCCATCACAGAGCTCTCCTAGAGCCTTGCCAGAGGTTCCCTGCCCACAGCCTCTGCACACAGTGCTTTGCCTGAGCTCTGCAGTCTGAAATGGGGGTGCCCACACATCCCTCCAGTGGGGAGCTGTAGTTTAATCCCTGTTCCCCATCTTTTCCCGTGTCCAGCTGCCCTTTGATGAGGTGCTGCCAGTGAGCTGGCGGCAGTGTCTGTGCCCAGCTGCCCACAGCTACCCACAGCACTGAGACAGCACTTAGTCCTCATGGAAACCAATTCCTTCAGAGAACTAATCAACTTGGTGATAGCCCTTGCTACTCATAGACCTAGATTATTTATTCTATTGTCACTTAACTAATACAAATATGAAAAATACCCACTTTCTGTGTTTAATTAAAAAATCTAATAAATGAAACTTAAATAATGCAATTTGCTTGTATGCCTGTGCAAAACACCTGCCTGGTCAGCAAAAAGAAATTTCAAATTCACTGCAAAGACAGTGATTTTTCTGCACTACCTCTTTAAAAGATTACCACTCAGGAAAGATCAGAGTTTCATTACAATAGTTAAAAAAACAAGACTAAAATGGAGGCTTTTGCCTACACACTTAATAAAAAATTGCAATTAAAGAGAATAAAGGAAAGCCACTGCATACAGATGCCTGGGATTCCAGGTCAAGAAAGCACTTCATTGAATGCTGGGGTCCTCCATCCCACATTCCTGACCCTAGCACAACATGTGACCCACATCCAAGAGATGTGCACTCTGTAGGGGCAGCTCTGATGTGCACTCATGAGGGGCAGCCCTCATGAGGGCTGAGCCGGGCGCCTGGCACTCAGGGTCAGCCTTCATTAGTTGAATATTGATATTATCTGGTGTGGAACACATTCTGTATCATCCCTTGGCATGCAGTTTCCTTACAGCCCATCAGAAAGTGTGGCTTGGGGAGAGCAGAGGGTGTTGTTGCCAGCATTTCTTGACATGGGTTTTTAGAGGGTGGTTCTATTTATCTTTGGGTGTGTGGGCTTGCAGGGCCTTTACTTGCTCTGGCTTTGGGTTTTTTGTGTATTATGTTTGGGTTTTTTGTTTGTTTTTTTTTCTTTCAGCAGTAGCTCCCCATTTAGGTTTTCCTCTTTTCCTACAGAAACTTCCATTATCATAATCACTTGTAAAACTGTGCTTGAGAGGGGGCATCTCCTGCACGAGGCTCCCTAGTAGCTCACAAACCTTGTTTGCCCCCCGGTGTGTACTGACCATCCCCAGAGCAATCTAGGCTTGCTATTTTCAGTGGTCTTTTCTCTCCCTGATCCACCTGTCGGGCACCTCTGCTTCCAAAGGCAGCTGAAAGCACCTGCAGGGCAGCAGCTGTGTCAGCAGCACCGACAGGGAGAGAGAGGCTGGATATTTCACACCAGAAGAAAAGCTAATTATCCCAATTACTGCCATTTACTGTGTGCTTTCTGTTACATGCTTTAGAAAGGGCAACTACAGCCACCTAGCTCAGGTTTACTTGCACAGCTGGGGAACAAGAGCTGCCTTTTGCTCGGGTGGACACAGAGTGCCAGCACCACGGCTGGAACTGCTGGGGACAGCCCTGCCCTGGGGACACAGCCCTGCCCCGGGCTCAGCTTCTGCTGGAGCAGTGCAGTGCACCCCCAGCATTGCCTGGGAGAACATCCCTTCTCCTGGTGACAGAGCAAGGACACCTGAGCGCTGCCACGGCCGGGGCTGAGAGCTGAGTGCAGTGACAGGACAGTGCCAGGGCCAGCCAGAGCCACTGCAAGGGATCCCCAAGGGCATGCAGGAGCGGTGGATGGCCTGAGGAGCCACCCAAAACACAGGGCTGAGTGAGGAAATGCACCACAAAGAGTCAGGGCAGCAGTGGGCAATACAGCATGTTCAGGAGCTGGCTTGGAGCAAGGTAGAGGTGAACACGTGTGGCTGCTCCAGTGCAAGGCAGATGTGACTGAGCAGCGTGTGGGCCACTCCTTTTGGGCTGGGGGAGGCAAGGCTATGGTCAGAGACATGAAGTTTTCCATCTGTTGCAGTTCATTGCCATAAATAAAGTGATACTGTGCACTAATTAGTGCAGGAATTATAACAGCAAGCCACTTTCAATACTACAGATGATTGAAAAAAACCTCAAACTAAACCATACTTCAGATTCCCTCAAAACTTCCCCCATTCTGCCTCCCCAGCAGCCCCCAGCCCAGAGCAGCATTCCCCACACACTTACCTGTGTACATCCCCATCTTCACCTTTTTCTCCCTGGAATCCTTCAATCTCAGGAGAGCTGCAGAAAGGCAGCTCACCATCTCTCCTCTCCTAGCCAGACAGGCAAGGCAGGGTGGGATGCAATGAGGCACCGTATTGCTGTCAGCTGTGCTGTCAGCACAGCTGGTGCTGATCACTGGGGGATTGCTCCTCCTTGTTCACCTCCTGCTCCAGGAGGTGTTTGTAGGGCTGACCAAAGTGCTTGCACCAGAGCTGAACTTCTGAAGTGCAAAGGAAATGTCCTAGGATGTGTCTGCATGTGGAATTTGGTGGTGTATCCATCTACTGTGGGCAGCTACAGCTGTGTAATTGTAAGCTGCCATTCCAGTTCACATACAGGCAATTATGACAATACTTTTCTTGGTTTATTTAAGAGTTCTGAAGCTTTCTTGGACAAGGAAGAAAGGAGTTTTCAGAGTAGACAGGAATTTGTGAGAACCTTAGCAATGTGTCAGGACCCAAAATATTTAGAATAGTCTTGTCAAAATTGGTGAAACTCTAACTCATTTAAGTCAGAACTCATTTGTTCAGCATTGAAGTGCCAATGTGAGAAATGAAACAATCAGTATTTTTGAAACAAGTTCAGAAAGGAAAAATAAATAGCATGATGTTAGAGTTCTAAAAGCAAAATTTAATAAATTAATATATGCATGCCAGATAAAAATACAAAATTACAATTGAAATAGCAATAATAATAAAGGAACACTGTTCAGTTTTGCAGATTTCACTGCAACCACCATAAACATCATGGAGAATTACTTAAAGTAACATTTAAAGTACAATTTTGTTTCTGTTAAAAACAAATTACTATATGATGAAAAAATGGAAAGAAACCCAGGAAGAAATCAGCCCCAGAAGAGGAAGAGAAGAATATGAAATGTCAATAAATGGCCAGAGGCTCCATTTCACAGAAGTCTGCCTTCTTTTTAGTATTAGAAACCAATTACATAGAACAAAAAGCAAATTCACAACAGGTTTACACGGAGAAACATGCTGAATTACAATCACAAACTATCCAGAACAAAGATGCTGCACCAATTCAGTTGTTTTCTTCATGGAATGAGTCTCACCAGAACAGGGAGAACAGGGAGCAAATCATGCAATAGCTTTAGGCATTTTGTTTTTTATTTCAACATGATAAACACCCAGGATTACTAGTACTGGAAAGTATGTGTTAACCTTTTTCAACATCAGCTGAATGGCACTACAGAAACGACAAAGAGTTCCTTCATTGTTATCCTGAATACATCGAAAGCTCTAGCAAATATGGAATTCAGTGACAAGAGCCATTAAATTACTTTAAAATATTCCTTCATCCATAGAACACTGTTGCTTCCTTTTTTTATTACAAAACCCCCAAAATATTCAAAATAAAATGTCTTCATTTTTTATAAGCATCTCCACCACAAGTCTCTGATAGCGGATGTCGTTCAGCGCGGCCATCGCATCCAGCTCCGGCGCTCTCATAAGGGTTGGTCCAAAAACTATGCCCAGGTTTTCTGCACTCATCAGGTTCTCCTTTTCATGGAGCGTTACTCTGCAAAAAAAAACCAGTGATTCTCACATTTCTTCTGTGCCAGACCATGCCTGCATATGTTGAAAATCAGGGAAACTGGGCAGAAATGTGTGCCTTTCCCAGCAGGTTGCACATGGGAGTGTCAGGTGAAACACTTGGGAGTGAGTGAAAGCAAATGCTGTGGGGGTTTGTGGTGACTCGGTGTCTGTCCCCCTCAGAGCACACAGACCATGCTCACTTGCACTGCATGAACAAGTCCTTTGGTATACAAGAACTACAAACTCTAGATTTTTATTCTGTTTCTCCCTTTCTGCCTCAGTTTTTATTTGAAAACAGGTCAGACTGATGTTACTGAGTTGCTGCGTCTCCAGTCTGTAAGTATTCCAAATAAAGGAGCTGTGTCTGATTACCTGAATTCAGCAGCAAGGCAATGGCCTGTTGAGCAGCACAGCTCCTTTTAGCAAAGCATTAAACAGAAGTTTAAAAATAGTGAATTTTGTCACCTTTCTACCTTATCATTCCCCTATACCAGAAATAGGGTGTGCAAAAGCGACTTGCTAGGTAGAGCAGCAACAGCTCATTTTGAACAGAGTGAAGAAAAATTAATTTCACACTTCACAAGCTGTAAGGTGGAATTTTTTTCCTATGTCTCTCATCCCTTTGTCCGTTTTAAAACACCCATTAGAAATGTCATTGAAATAAAGGGACAAATCAGGCAAACTCAGTAGCTGAATTTTGCCTGAGGCAAAACTCAGCAGAGACAACACAGTCCTACTTGTAGAGGAACTACATAATGAAAAAAGGCAGAAGAGACCTTAAAATAAAGTAGTTTTTCTATGGAGAGGGAATGATCTTACATATTGACAGTATGTTCATGTTACTTGAGAAACTAAAATGGACACCCTAACGTGCCACCTTGGATTTGCTTTGCAAGGGATAATCCCCTGTGCCTGAGTTTTGCTGTTGTGCATGGTACCACTCCTGCCACAGGCCCTTTCCAGGATTTGGTGGGCCTTGACCAGACTTTTCTGGAGGTGCTAAAAATTTGCTAAAAATTAGTGTGGCTTAGAGTTCTTTGCAGCTGTTGCACCCACCTCTTCAGATGTGCCATGAGATACCGTAATGTTTCACAGTGTGCAGGCGGCAGCAGCTTCAGCGCCTCGTGCAGAATTTCCAGCTGTTCATCCGGATCTGTGGTTTCTGAAACACAGATGTTCAATGTCACCACACAAACAGCCAGAATGCACACACAGAAAGGCAACAACCTGGCCTGCACAGGAGACAGGGTCTCACAGCTCTGCTGGGTTACTCATGGAGGATTTGTCTGTCCAAGGAGGGGCTCAGAGCACCATAAGGATGTGACTGGTTTTGGATAAAGAAAACTCCCCAAAGCAAACTGCACTCCACTGAAAGATTCCCTGCAGCCTACTAAAAAAAATCTTCTGGCAATCTTGCTGACTGGACTGGTTTTGCACAAATAATCTACAGGTGCAACTCTGGGAGAGCAGAAGGTACTGGGAACTTTGCCATCAGTGCCTTTGGCTGTCTCCATATGACTTGGAAAAAGCCTTCTCCAAAGGAGCTGTAAGGCCAGCATGCAGTCCTTGTTTTGTACCCACGGCTACCTCACACCTTTCCAGGTGGGGCTGGTGTGAACACATCACAGAAATGCTTCAGGCAGCCAGGATGTTTGGGAGAGAGATTCCAGCTGGGCTTACTGCTGTGCTTGTAGACCCGGTTTCTGCAAGGCCAGCCCCAAAGGTGGCTTTGGGACAATGAGTGGTTATCGGCTTATGAAAACACTCAGAACGGACAACTCCAGAAACAAGTGACATCTTATTTCTAAACATTTCCATAAATCATCTTCTTTCTGGCACCATAAAACCAACAGACTTTAAATAATCACTGTCAAGTACCCAGGACTCATGCAAGACACACCAGTGATGTAATCCATAATGTGTGATGAAAAGGAAACATTCCTGGTGACAAAGGCAAAGGAAAATGTAACCGTGCCCACATAGCATCACGGTCAGGCCATAATGTGCACTGCATGTTTACTCCTGGAAGCCTTACTAAATTGGGCATGCAGGGTAAGAGCTGATGGGACAGCTACAAAACACATAGGACAGTCCTGCACAAAAAGGAGAAAAGGCTAAGAATGAAAAGCAGACAAAAAAGTGTTACACTTACTTGCAGACTCTATGAACTTTGGGTAGGCATCATATGTGATGAGTGGAATTGGCAAATCCCTGAAGTACAGTTTAAGTGCACCAGTGATAATATTGATATCTTCATACATATTCACAGAAATATCAGCTTTTTCCCCATCTGTGTGGAGAAGGCACTGATATTAAAGCCTTGGAAATGTAAACAGATGTAGAGCAGCATTCAAAAGAAAAATAATAAATCCCTTAAGCAAACATTATTGAAAAGGAAACAATTACAGATTTTGTATGTAAAACTGATATTCATGGTTTCAGGGTGAAAACCTCAAGCATTTTATAAAATAACACATCTTTTCTTTGTTTCAGATAATTACTAAAAAATACAGTTTGGGGTTTTTTTTAGAACCTGCCTGAGTGAACTTGCAGTATCTGTCTTGTATGAAGGTATGGACATTTAGATATTTCTGAACACACTGCATTGCAAAACAACACATTCATCAGCACTGAATGAGAAATCAGAGAGTCTGGGAAAAAAGTAAAAGGCAGAAAACCAGCTTTGTCCACAGCCCCCCTATTTTATAGGAAAAACATGTGTTCACCATTTAACTGGAACATACTACCTACTCCAAAGTGCAGAGGACACACATCCAGAACTTGGCCTCTGCAGCACATCCCCACCCTGCTAACACTGCAGATGTGCTCCGAATCGGGCCAGTCCTCCAGACAAACAGGAAAGAGAGTTTCCAGCACGGATTCTGGACTTGATTTCTACTGGGATAGAGGGACTGCAGCTGGAAACCCCTTAATTTTCCCACTGTCTTTTCTCAGAGAGAAGAGTTTGTTCTCAGTGACCTTCTTTTAGTCTGTAATAATTCAAACTTTGTTTGCACTATTGCATTCATCTTATTATTTTGGAGCTTTCATCCAGAAAGATGGATTCAAGTTGCACAGCTCTCTTAAGGCACTTCAGCACTCACCCTCTATCCCTCCCCCACCCCTCCAAGCACAGTTTGACTTGCAAACTAGGGCAGTAGTTCACAAAGCTTTGTCCTTTCTACACACATGGTTACTGGAGCACAGATACTGATGGAAGGAGAAAAGTGGATTTTTGTAATAAAGGCCAGGGTTAAGCGGATATGCTTTTGTGATGGGGCAGCTCCCCTCCTGCCAGCACCCTCCTGTCTGACTCCTTCAGAGCACTGGAGTGTGAGACACAGGCTCTGCAGAAAAACTGTCTATATTTTATACATCAGCACCAAGTTCCAGCACGCAGGGAAGACTGTACCTCTGTCAAATGCCATTTTGACATCTTCAATAAGATCACTAAATCCTGAGACTCGGTACAGTCCTTCAGAATTAAGACCTGCAATGAACATTTTAACAAGATTAGAATTAGTCCTGATTTTTACAGTGACCTTCAACCTGGTTCTTCCCTTGGCAAGTTTTTAATTTAAGGTAGAAAAAGCAGACATGCTTTAAAAGCCTTATCAGGTTTTTCTTCCAGAACAAAACCTTATGTGGGTTTATAACCCTGACCGTTGCAGTAGATGCCTTGTTCTATCAGCACTAAACTATATTTACAAAAATGACTTCAGAGCTGAAGGGATGTATTAAACCAATTACAGCTCATTTCAAAATAACTCAGATTAACATACTTGATGATCAGTCATTATTTCAGAATAAAAACAAGTACCCTAATTCTAGAAAAGGATACTCGGTGTGGGCTAGGGAGACTAGCAAGAATGAACACATTAATATGAACCCTCTTTGTTTTGCCACATTCATTTAATTTTTAAAATGAATATATTATTGGAAAGATAGGCACTAATATGTAACTACAAAGCAGTAACTTCCCATTAAGCAATTTCTAGCAGAATCTATAAAAATTATAAATGGTATGAACCATGAAATAATGCACAGTATAATATTAGCTGTGCAGGGTAATTGGCAGTCATAAAATGTCTTGTGCGAATCTGTTTTGAGCAATCATACATTCAGCAGAAACCCAGATGACCCAGATCAATCTAAATGGATTATCAGTAAAGCAACAAAAGTCCATTAAGGATTCCTTACCTCTAGATTCAATTTCCCTAATGCACATATCCACCACCATTGGTCTCTTGGTGAAGTGTGCTTTTACTAGTGTGGTAAGGTCACAGCTGTACACTTTTTTGACATGCTTCAGGTCTGGCTTGCAGTCATTTGGGACCATCTTGGAACATTGCTTGTGCACATTTAAACCACAATCTAAGGAAAAAAATGAAAACATGATTAGGCTGGTGTTTGCTGAAAATGTATTCTGAGATCAGTGCTGGGGAGTACAAATGGCTCCGGCAGGATCTGACCTCAGCTCACAGCAGTTACTTCTCTTCAGGGCCCTTAAGCACCAAATACCTGAAGAAGGGACAGCCCTGAAGTCAGAAGGATTTCCTACCCAAGACATTTATTCTGTTTCTGGGAGGTCTAACACAGAGTGACAAGCTTTCCATGTGTTTTTGCAAATCAGGAGCTAGGGGTCAATTATATTCCCCAGCACTATTACACACACTGCTGTCACAATGAAGACTTTTCTCCCAAGTTACTGGGGAATTCCTAACACCTCCATCTTCCATGCAGCCCTAGACCTGGCACTTTAGACATCTCCTAGGGGAGATGAAGGTAGGGACTGGGTTACAAACAGGCTACAACCCCTCTGCAGCGAGCTGGCAAGGCAGTTGCCCCTTCAGGGACAGGTGCGCCAGCCCTGCCCTGCCTGGAGAGGAGCTGACCCCAGCACTGACCCTGTGCCTCTGCCCAGTGCCACCTCTGCTGTTCTGCCATGCACACTGCCAGGTGCTTGCAGGAAGCAGCCGAGCCCAGAGAGAACAGCAGCACATCCCAGCGAGGGCGGCTGCCACCCTCTGATGGGCACTTGGGACACACAGGGACCCCTGCCCTGCCAGCCCCGGGGCCCTGACTGTCACAGCATCAAGGGATGGAGGAGCTTGGAGGATTGATGCCCTGATGAAAATCTGTACTTCCTTCTCTCACAGCAGGACTGGGTATCTATCTACTGAGAATCCCTTCCTGTTTTGTTCCTGCTGATTTTGCCAATACTTGTACCTCCATTAAAGCTCCAAGTTATGTGACTTAGTTCTTTCCAGAAGAGTAAACCCCAGAATTCATGGCTAGGTTTAATTTCCACTCAGTCAGCTGCAGCCTGCTGCTAAAAGCACTTTGTTTACTTAAAAGGCCTGTAAAACAACCGGATTTGTCACTTAGGATCCTCTGGTTGCAATTAAAGTTTGGCATGTCACCTTCAATCCATCAAAACTTGCTCAGATCCTGATCCAGATGCAATGGCTGATTAGAATTCTCTGGAGGTCTTTCTGTGCAGGAGTGACCTCTGTTCCCCCTGAGGAGCAGGGAATGCCCGGGCAGGGAGCTGTGGTGCTGATTTCCCTCCTGGCTGTGGCTCTGTGCTGTGAACCCACCGTGGGCAAAGCCTCCCACCCAGACCCCTGCACACACACACGGTGCCCCCGGGCCCTCTGGGCTCTCCTGGGCACAGCCCAGACCCCAGCGCTGCCCTGCCCTGGGGGAACAGCGCTCTGGGCACCTGGGCTCCCCAGCGCTGGCAACGAGGGAACAGGGACAGCCTTGCTTCCACCTGAGCACGCACTTAAATCCCACATTTAGTCAAGTGCTCAAAGACCCCAAAGTGACCCCCAAAATGACCACATGCCCAGCATCTCCCTACCTGTAGTTTTAGGGCACAGAACAAAGAAACTCTGAGCCTGCCAGGCAGCCACTTGCCTTTCCTTTAAATATCTGTGCCCTGTGCCACATTTTGCCTGAATTTTGAAAAACCAGGTCTCTCTGTGCTTTAAATAGTGAATCCACATTCACTGAAACGTGTGACCTGAGTGAGTCACTGCTCCAGCTGTAACACAGCAAGGAGAAGCTGTTCTGGCCTCCTCTGGGTCTTGTAGAACCAAATCAATAAATGTTTGTGGAAATGCACAGGTAAAATAAGTCATCTTTGATGTAAGGTTTGAATGCTGTGTCATTAGTAACACCAGCACTTTTAAAATTAAGACAAAATACTGAATAGGTGCTATTAAAACAGTCTGCTTTCAAAATAAAGAGAAAATTGAGGAGTAAAAATAAAAAATAGTCAAATAATTAAAGGCATCATCTTAACATACACACAAGGGAAGCAAAATGAGACCACATAAGAAATCTTAAGTCTTGACTTCCTTTATTTAGGAATAAACCTTAACATTGCAATAATAGTATTTACAAATGAAAATATAATTATTGTACATACAATTCCTAAAACTGCCTCAAGAAGCACCTCTTCCAACAAGTATGAAATACCTGTATATCAAAAATGATGTCTACTACACTGGGATGGCAGCACCTCACTCATGAGGACTCATGAAGGATTCTGTGAGTGCAAATTAGCTGCTTCACACAAACAGCAGTATAGCTCAGAGTCACATTTCTGGGAACCCAAGGATAATTAAGAATAAAATACACAAAAAAAAAAAAAAAAGAAAAAATACATACTCCCAAGTATCTTACACTTGAGTTAAACCAATTATTGCCTTGACTGAGATCATCTTAATTATATTTATATACAAGAAAGTTTCAATTCATTAAAATCTCAATTTACAGAGATGTTTTCATTGTGAAGACCTTGCTTCTGACAGTAATTGTGTTATTGCTAATCCCATAGAGTCAGATAGGCTTTGAATCTGACCTCATTAATCCTAGAGTAATAATTACAAATGCAGAAGTCAACTTTTCTCCTCTCTCATTTGTTCTTCCTTTGCATTTGATTAGATTTTATGCACCAACCCACTGCTTAAGGGCTTATCAACACTCCTGAGAAACATTTAAAACCTGGAAATATTTCAGATACCTAATGTTTAGAAAACATGTGAGCCTTATGTCCAGGATTATTGGGCTGTGTGGTGTCCTTGTAATAACTAAGGCTTCTTGCCTCTTGTGTAAGCACAGAAAATCATCTTACTTTAGCAATTTCATATCAGTAAATATATCAAGGTTATTTCAGTGAATTTACATCAGAAGACAGAATTTTTTTCCAATGAAGAACCTGAAACTCACCAGTG
Organism: Ammospiza caudacuta; assembly: GCF_027887145.1. Classification (NCBI taxonomy): domain Eukaryota; kingdom Metazoa; phylum Chordata; class Aves; order Passeriformes; family Passerellidae; genus Ammospiza; species Ammospiza caudacuta. Next base: position 22,937,813 of record NC_080600.1, on the reverse strand, counting down.
CTGTGCTTCCTGAACCAAGTGGGCCTCTAGCCCCAGCTGACAATCCTTCAGAGAAGGCAAACATCCATGTCTCAGTCACTTCACTCACCTCTGGTTCAGCTGATAGCTAAGGATGATGTCTTGCTAACTCCACCAAGCTCAAAAGCCCCATGGCAGAAGGTCAGTCCTCCTCTCCACAGAGCACTGGCCATGTCCCACTTCTGTACTTAACTATACTCAACTTACTTGTCAGCCCTAAACAACAGGAATTGTACTGCAAACTGAACAGTGTTAAATAAAACAAAAAAACAGGTCCTCTGTTCTCACTGCAGATGCTTTGAAAGCTCCAAAAGTTATTATTTTAGAATCAAGTGGGAAGGAAGAGGAAAGCCAAGTCCTAAATCTCCCTGCATGCTGCCGTCGGGTAAAGTCTCAGGACTGCTGGCCTTGTTTGCACATGGGCTTTGTAATTTGGCTGGGTTCATTAAGACCAAGAGGATTAATTTAACTTCAAACCAAGGGAGTATTTACTTTTCATTATGTCAAAATAAATCCAGAATAGCAGCTTTACTCTGGATCTAAAGTAACCAGGAGCCTTACTCATTTCTTACAGAACCTGCTGGCTGGTGAGGAGCTTCAGAGAAATCCCCCTAAAGCATTGTATCTGCTGATAAATCCTAGAATAATACAGGACAGATGTAAAAGATGCAGTCATGAGCTCTTGCAGGTCAATAGTAAAACTTCTGCTGACTTCAGTTAATCAGTTTCACCTTACAGAGATGATTTCTCAGAAGTAGAATTGTAAGTCACTCTTACTGTTCCTTTTACAGTGCTATCAAACTGTGGCCACCTTTCAAATATACCACATGGACCAAAACCAATGCAGTCATAAATTCAAGAGTTTATAGGAAGTTTGGAAATTTAAGGAGGGTGCACAGACAATAATTTCAGATGACAGGTCTGAAAGTCGGTGATAAGCTGCCCTGGCTTTAACAGCATATTGATCTAGGAGTTCAGATGGGCTGTGACATTAATTCTATGAGAAGTAGTAAATTTAAAACCAGCCTGACAATAGTTTCCTATGATACCTAGAAAAGGTCTGGTAATGTTATAGAAATAGCTAATACTGATGTTAGTCCACAGGGCTAAGAGAACAAATGACATGTTCATATTAAATGCATGAGCAGAGCCAACAGATAGATGTATGTTACTACTGCCCCATGAGCACACAGTATAAATATTTGCAGACACTCAAATATACTTAGCTGTCATGTTTTGTTATACTGTTGATTTGAATTCAGTCAGTTTTAGATTTCCTTTGGTTGATGATTTACTGGCTAACATGGCTGCTGATCATGCTCCATCAGAACGACACCATGTGCTACATACATCACTCTAATTATATCTCCAAATTATTCCCCCAAAATTGATGCCTTCTATCACTCTGAAGAGCAGCTTTAAGAACTAAAGGGTAGGTATACACTATCTACAAGAAGTCTTGAAAGACTCTTCTGAGATTTGTGCTAAGTGTAGGAGGGTGGGGAGCAGCGAGTGCTGCCTTGGGCTGGTCCATTGCAGCACCTACCACACAGGGCAACTCCTCACACCTGAGCTGACACAGGGCTCTACACAAGCACAAAGTACTGGCATTGCTCCTTCTTGCAAGGGTGAAAAGGTTAGAAAGCCATTTTCTCTCATGCATCACTCATGAGCTCGTAGCTTTTCTTTAAAAATGTATCACTTTTTCTGTAGCAGAGGGAGCAGCGTTTTGTTTCGTGGATGCAGCGTGCTCCAACAGGCGAGGGAAGGCAGCAGCCCCAGTGGCCCCACGTGCTGCACTCTGTGCTTCCAAGCACAGTCCAGCAGGGTGCTGTGAAGGTCTGCCCTCTCCCTCCTCCTCCTCAGCTGCGTGGCTGCAGCTTGGGTGGCCACACTGGAGCTGCCACAGTGCCTCGAGCATGTGCTATGTGTTCATCTGCAATGTACATCTGGAAGCAGCCCTGGTCCCACCAGAGCCTTAAGCCACTTCACTAAGCAGCCCCATGGCAAAAACTGCTTCCATACATATGAGTATGCTCCCTAAAATCTCCTTTCATGCACATCACTGTACCATGCACTACAGGGTACATTATTTTAAGACAGGAGTTTCAAGAGGGCAGCTAGTTACTTGGCAACACAATTACCTAATGCTACCGAAAAATCAGGGCTGATGAAACAAAAAGAAAAAAAGCCCATCAAACCAGCCAATATTCCCTTCCCTCAAATCAAAAGAATACTTATATTTGTGCCTCCAAAACACTCAGTGACAATGGTTTCATTTTATAGAAGTTTTGCAAGATTAGAGTCAGTTTGTTCAGGAAGTCCCCAGGCTTCCTGCCACGACACCTGCCTACCTCCTCGACAGCTCCCTGCCTGGGCCACTGCCTTCTTCAAGGCTTCCAGCTCTGTGTGGGCTTGGAGATAAAGCTGCTTTTAGGACCTACAGCTTCAAGAATATATAGCTGTAGAATAGCTTCCCCTTGGGAACGGCTCTGAAGCAAGGCTGAGCTGTCTGATTAGCATTTCAAAATTCCAGAGCTCATTCCTCGCAGGAACACCACCAGATCCCGAGCTGGTGAACAGCTTGTCAGGCAGCACACACCTCTAACAGCATCAGCACCGGCTGATGGCCAGGGGCTGCTGTCCAGCCCCTTCTCACAGCCCTGCCTTTGCTCTTTGGGTCTCTACTGGGCTGACTGTGCCAGCATTCCACAAACAGCAGAATCCGGGTGCTCATCTCAGAAGGAGCTTGGATGTGTTTGTAAGGCACAAGCGTGGGCACAGGGGAAGCTTTTCATGGCTGAGCCATGCAAAGTACCTTGAGAGTGGGCAATGTGATGAGAACACCTTCCCCTTCCCTTTGCTGACTTTAGTCACAAGAGCATCAGCTGTTTTTCCAGGCACAGGAAGCATGAGCACTCTGCCTGCACAATCAGTGCCTGAGGATGGGCAGGCTCCTTTGTGCTCTCCTCCATCCTTACACACCAATGGAGCAACACAGGGCTGTCCAACACAAAGGATTCATAGCAAGGCAAGACAAATAGCAAAGGAAATGGGGCAGCTGCACATCTTTTAACTGCTGGAGAAGGAAATGGATGAAATGGGGAAATTAAACACTTAAGCAGTAATTCACAAAACAATTCTGCTTTGAGACTGTACTTTAGTTCTTTTGAAAATTAACTCCCAGATCTTACTGTGGGTTAGGGCTGGCAGCAGTACTGCTTGGGGTCTGTCAGTGGGAGCTGATTATCTGCACACTGATAGTTCAGCTGCAAATTAATTTCTATCAGCTCTTCAGAGAGAAGTTACCTGCTCCAAGGAAAGCAGAAGATAAGAAATGCTACATGTGTAGCAGGCTGAGATAGTCTGGAGCAAACCCATGAAGGCTGCAGCATTGGTGCTTTGTGTACAGCCTCAGAGGGTGGTGCTGCCTGGTGTTACTAGGAGCAACCCAAAATATCACCAAAAGCATCCAGGGAAACAGATATATTAAAAAAGTTATCCTTAAGATAAGCTAATTAATGCTTTGTAACCAGCCTGTTAAAAAAAATCTGCTTTAACTGCTTATTCATGAGGAACAACAAGCCAAAGCGTGCAGGGGAAGGACTTGGAGAGCTCTAATGGGCTGGAGACAGGTGCAGTTTGACAAATCTACTGATCTGCCAGTCTGCCATTCCACTTGGGCAGCACAGAACAGCATCAGCAATGTCCAGTCTCTGAGAACACACTACTCTGGTAATGCTACTGTGAGTTACATGTTTGTGTCATTCATGAAGAGAACCAGCTGGTGCACATCTGCAAATTTTCTTTGAATATTGTTACAGTTTCTCTTCTGAACACATTCTGGGCACTGGGATGAACCCTGTGAACATAGGAGAGCTTTACAGAGGAGGAATGCTAACTAAGAATACATTTTTCTAAGTTCATTCATTGGATTTTGTTCTGGGGTAAAATCTTATGTCTTCATTAACTTCTACTGACCTTCAGTGTGTACACAAAGTGATGGCATTATAACTTCAAATACTGCTTCAATAATTTCTACTTACATACTGCAACCACCAATTAATTTCCTACAGGATCCAAATCCCAGACATCACCCCAAGTTCTAAGTTTGGAAGACCATGAAGTTCCTCTTATGTTTAGTATTTTGTATTAACCCCTAAACCTTTGCAGTCCACATAACACCCAACATCTCATTTCAACCAACAACCATTCATGAAGTGACCCATGTGGTGCCTACATTTACCTCTCATCTTTAGGGCAGGAAAATAGACAGTCCTCCTTCTTCATCTACCATAAAAGCTGAACAAGAATAAGTTAGGGAAATCCACCTTCCAGGAACTGATAATACAGGACTGCACCTGACAGGATCCTGACCACACTCCAGTCTGTGTTTTGGAAGAGAGACACATTCAGACATGTTGGACTGAAACGAAGCCTGACTCCAGCTGGATTTGCTAAGGCATCCTTGCTGGTTGCTATGGCATGTGTACTCTTATAAATGTTCAGTTCTGGCTGATAATTTTTTAAAGGATTGGCTTACTTTGTGTAACATAAGCTATCAGCCAGTAGAAATAAGCTGTTTTTTCACTGGCTCTTCCTCCTTTCTGAAATGGGTGACATTTATCTTTGCTCTCCAGCCTTGGACTGTCCTACACTTCTCTTTTTGCATGTTTTGTGCTTCTGCACAGAATAGGATTTTAAATGGTTGAGAGTAGCCCATGCAGTAATCCATTTCTATTTGTTAAACTCATCACTTCTGTACAGCAAATAGTCCTCTTGAGATGTGCAACTGTTTGCTATAAAAAGTAAATGCTTTAAAAAGTATAAAATTACATATGATCCATGCAGTTTTGCTTGTAGGTATTTTCAATAAAATGATTATACAGACCACCAAACAGATTTCGTGGATTTCCCTGAAGTGGCATTGAACCCCACTTGAATTCAAGTGGGCTGCATCCTGCTAAAAACTGTAATTTTTTTTTTTTTTAGTAGAAACCCACTCTGAAAACCAATGGCCTCATGTGGATCCTGGTTTACTGTGCCTCATTGTTTCCATATTAAAATGACTCAGTTCAGAATCAAAAATTTTTTTTAAAGCACTGTAAGACCACATAAACTTGGCCAAACTCCCACCACTCAAGCCTGAGCTCCCCTACATGGGTACATTAGCACTGTTCTGTGTCTGTGCACCTCCAATATTTCCCTGAAATGCCCAGATCTGGGCAGGTCCTGGCTCTGATGGCTGCACAGCCTCAGCTGTGGGAGCAGGCAGACACTGCTGCAGCCTCACCCCACCCCAAATCCTCGCTGACACTTCAGCAAGCATGGTTGTACAACATGGGGTTTTAAAACACAAATAAGACCATAGAAACTACTGGAAGCTACCAACACTGAGGTGAAACCTCACACAAGACAGAAAGCCCTAATTATAGTTTCTGAACCTATGAAGTCATCTAATACACATATGCTCCTTATGCTGCGAGGAGGAGAATGGATGTATGCAGTACTTATTACCATCCTCATAAGCAGGAAAGAAAACCAGATTTTGGAAGCTTTTGGAAACCCACAATTTTGAAAAATCTGCATAAATCCAGAAAATCAGCTGTACTTCAGTTAAAAGAAAAAATAAGGCAGTACAAAATAATAAGCATTTTGGATTTAATTGTAAAAGCAACAATATTAATTCCACAGTGCCATGCAGCATTGCAAGCCTTCATACTGTTTATTTTTATTCTTTTTCTGGATCAAAGTTACCTAACATCAATCTGCAAAATATTTGGTAATGCCCAAATGGAGGAATCTTAGGCAAGGAATCAAGATGGAACATTTACTGATTCAAGTGTAATCAAAAACATACTATCAGAAAACCAAAATCAAGCCTCCTCTTCCTCTCCTAGCACTGTACACCCTGTATCAAAATCAAGAGCAGTAAAATGTACTAACAGTCTTCACTCACAAGTGGAGGACATGGCTGTAATCCTGTATTCTTAGTAGAGGGAAAATACTGAGAAAGGAAATGCCATTTTTGCATAATCATGTCTTAAAACAGAGCTGCATCCTCTAATGCATCCTGGACAGTGCAGACTGTAATGGTAACAACAAAGTATTGCATTCAAATAGTTATGGGGAAGAATTTAAAAATATTTCAATCTTATGTGGCTAGAAATGATTTTAAATATTACATCACTTTGCAGTCCTGAGATAAAAAGCCTTCTTATTTGCTTGAGACAAGACTTCAGATAGCTTTAGACAGAGCAGATTTTCTTAAATTAGCTTGAAAATTCAGTTTCCAGGGCAACGTAAGCAGGTCTTCATACATCAACATCTCTTTGCACCATTTTTATAAATACGCTTTGCTAGAATGTCATAAAATACTTTTTAAATACAGCAAACTATTTGGATCACTTTGATCCTTTTCTCTGCCTTTGAAAGAAAGCCGACTGTCCTTTCCTTTCAGAAGAACCTTATCAATAAAACTGTCCAACTGTTTTCCTTTGGAGAGGCTTTATCCAGCAATGCCTGCAGTGATACCCATGCGTGTAATACATTTCTACCAGCACCTGAGTGTTTATGTAACATTTCAGGACGCATCCCTTATTCATCATCCCCTTTTCTTTTCAGTCTGCAAGTAGGAGATGTGATTCAGGCTCTGTGGCATGCTCGGACTCAGCTGGTTTATATATAAAATTAGCCTGAATGTCTGTTTCACAGAAGCAATGTGGAATTTGCTGAAGTCCACCTTGCACATCAAGTTCCCCAATGACTTTCTCACACCTACCAATACATGGAATGGTATCAAAGAAATAAAGGTAACTATGCATCTGTCCATTTTCTCCTCCATTCTAAAAGGATGGGGGGGAAAAAATCTCTTAATGATAGTGATTGTCTCCTCCCTGTGAGTGCTGGAGGGGTGCTGTGCATCACTCCAGTGAGTCACTGAAACAGTCACCTGAAACAGCAGCAGCAGAGTGGATACATCTCCTCCTTCCACTGAGCAGGGAGCAGCCTGACCCTGGCCCCAGCTGCACATTACAGAGTTATAAGGGGAGGAATGACTCAGGAAAAGAACACTGAGTGACTGTTACCTGCACATTTTACTCCCTGAGCAATGAGGCCCCACATGAAGTTGGCACAGTATTCACACCAGTGCGGGCCCCTGAACGTGTGCACCTGGAAGACAGCAGCAGAAAGAGAATTACAGAAAATGAGCCACCATTTCACAGACATCAGCATCAATGCATGTAAACAGTGCAGAACTCCTCTTCTTTGAAGGCACCACACGCAGTTTCTGGAAGGTTCCCTTTATCACTGCAGGAAAGGAAGAAAGGAACTAAGAAAGATTTAACACCCAAGGCTCTAGCAGACCTGTGGAAAACCAGAGTCCTCCATCCCAAGCCATCCCGAGCAGCAGAACTGGGTCTGTGGGGTCTGCTCCAAGACAAGGCATAGCCCTTCTCCCAGCTCTTGGCATCCCTCTGTTTGGCAGGAGTCTGGCCACAAGGCAAAGCTTTTGCAGCGACTGTGCAAGAGTTCACTTTTCAATCTCAAATGCTTTCTGCTGTGGCCTCCTCTTCATAAGGCACTGTGTGAAATGGATAGAGGGCTGCAAGATTCCACCTCACATGGAAAGAGTCCTGCCAGGCAAAAATACCAGTGCCACACAGAAATACTGTACATTTGCCTAGAGACTTTCCAGTTTAGAACACCTCCAACAGGAAATTAATTTTCTTCAGACTAATGCTACATATTGAAAACCCCGAATGAAAAAGAATAATCCACTGAACCAGGACAAAATTCAAAGCTAAAGAAGAAAAAAAACCCCTATGCTTGCTTTCATTCCTGACTCACATGCTTGTTACAAATCCTGCAGCCACCATTAACTGCTTCTGATTTCATTCTGATAAAGCTCCTGCTGTAGGAAACCACAGGATTCTTTACAGAGAAAATCATTACTTCCTTAGCCAGCGTAAAAGGCTTTGAGCTGCTATTTAGAATAGACAGGCTGAAAATAAAATTAGTAGCTGATGATCATAAAGAAATGAAATTTGCAGTGAAATACAGCAAAACTGCTTTAGGCTGGAGTCACTCAGCTCCTCAGAGTTGCTGAGTGGGTGTGGGAGCAGGCAGTAACCTCACGTGTGTGCAGTGCCTGGTTGGATCAGTGTGGAGCAGGAGGGAGAAGGAGCTGGGGGAAATGTTTGCTCCTGACATCTGCACACAGCTCTGGCTACGAACACTGAAAGAAAGGCAAAGTGGCCTGACTGAGGTGGCAAGTGTCCCCCATGCCACTGATGTAAGGGGCAGCTGGATCCAGCTGACACCCCCACAATGACACTGCAGAGCAGCACCCTGCAATTCAGCCACAGGAAGGTCTGCAGCCTCCTGGGCACCCTCAGTGCAGCAGAGACATTGCTGAGACACTCTGGAAAGTTCCTGCTGAATTCACCAAGTAATCCACATGCACATCTGTGCCAGGTGACTCCTGACTGCCTGCTCCAAGCGAGCCCAGGTGCCAGTGCCCTGCCCTGCCTGTCCCCCCCTGCCTCTGGAAGGTGACGTGTGCTCCACCAGGCCTCTTCTCCCTGCAGCTCTGGCTGGCTTCCACAAAGCAAACGATGACAAGACTGCCAGCAGCTGTACTCTCCATTTTCTTTTTCCCTCTCACCACAAAGAGATTTTTCACACCATTCACTTTGTTACCCACCTGCACTACCCACATAATTTTGACTTTCTTCCTCAGACTGGTGGTTTTTATCCACGTTTTTGGCAGTGTTCTCTTCCCAGAATAAGAACATTCTAATATCCTGAAGCAAAGCATTGTGCTTTCATGCCTGCAGGACAAACAGAACTTTTTCAGGGAAAAAAAAACAAGGCATAATTTGGGTCTCCCTTTTTTTTTTTTTTTGGGTCAAATTCCCCCTGAAACATACTTCTTTAAAATACTTCTCAAAAATCCCATTGAGGAAAATTGAAGCAAAATTGACATTTCACACGTGTGGACAATAAAGAATTTCTTTTCACCATATTTTTCTATCTCTGATTGCACAAAGGAGGGGAATTTTGTTTTGTTCCTTAAAATGCTGACGGATACATTATTAGTTCTTTCTAAATAAAAAGAATTATACTATCCTATGTTGTGCCTCTGTGGTTGATGATTTTGATTCATCAAACATCAAACCATTGAATGTTCTATTTGCTGAAGCATTTCCAATGCTGTCCTTAGGTGCTGGAGTCCCAGCTTGGCTTCTCCAGAGCCACCCCCAGTGTTGATATTCACTAAACCTCAGATGTCCTGTCTCTAACTGGCTGTTTCAACAGTGACCATTCTTCCTTCTTGGCATCTTGCTCCCCACCACTGCCTGCATGTTTCCATCTCCTCCTGATTCTCCTTAGAAACTCTTCTGCAGGGTCTATCACATCACAAATCTGCCACTCCAACCTTTTCCTTACATTTTTAATACTATGAACTTTTCTAATGAGCTCAGTTTCTCTTACATTAAGTAACTCTGATTCACCTAGAATGTACCACAGCCAGCTCCCCTGGTATCACCCTGGCTCTCAGCCTGCTCCTCACAAGAGTTTACATGACTCATCATCAACTTAAAAATGACAAGGACAAGGTGGACTCTCCTCTTCCCTACCAACAAGCACTGCTTGTGCTGGTTGGACTGACTTTGCCCTTCAGAACCACTGCCTCAGCAGCTTAAGCACTTCTGTCTCATCCCATGCAGCCAGGCTTCATCCAAATACTGAAATGCCTTTCCATATCATCAGCTGGATTTACCCAGAGCCTGCTCTGCTCTGTGCTGCCCCATCCAAATTACTATTTCTTATCCATTATTCTGATTGCAAACTCAAAGCAGATTAAAAGGTGAGGGTAGGTTTTTCTGTGTCCCATGATGCTCTGCCTTGCTTCATCCTTATGAGGTGGGAGGTTCTCTGGCAATATTAAACAGGAGGCCCAAAGGTCACCATGTCCTTCCAGCCCTGGTGTAAACAGCCCTACAAGATCAGCTCTGAAGCCTCTGCTTCTGAGGGGTTTCTGAGCAGAGCTTTCTTTTCCCAGAGCATCAATATTTCTACTTCTGTGCAGTGGAATTGGACACCTAACCCTGCCCTGCTCTGAATACACACCCTCCCTGGGAATTAAATGAGACACAGTCAGTGATGCCAGGAAATAGTGAAAAATTGGTCTTCTGAGGTAGGTCAGAACAGCCTCCAATCCTAGTTAGAGAGTGGGTGGGGTCTGGCAACTAAAAAGAAACACCTTAGCATCCCTTTGCTAGTTCAAGAGCCAGCACCTGCATTTATCACATGGCACTGCTTAACACAGCATTCTGATTTTTTATTTAATTCCCAATTCTAAAGACTAGCCAAGCAACTTGTCTGTTTTCAAAACTAAAAGATGATTTCCAGAAAAATTTCTAAAAACACACCCAGCAGAGTCCCAGAGATCCTGACTTAAATTACAAAGGGTTTCTTTCCCCTTGTAAAAAAGAGCATCTGCAATATGCAGATTTTACTGTCTTATAAAATGTGGTGAGAGAGCAGGATTGCCAACTGTGGCTTTACATCTCCCAATCCTTCCATTCCCACTCCCACCCAAAAATCTCCTTTTCTCTCTTTCCAAATGGGAATAATTTTGTAAAAGAATCTGGGAAATGAATGAGTGGGAGAGCAAATTAAACTGGTTTTAATCTTGATTTTATTCTCTTGGAATTTTACAAATTAATTTAAAACAAAAGTCTAGATAATTTTAAAGACAAATATCTGCTTCAGAAACGACATAAAATACTATTACTAAGCTGTCCTGCAAGTCTGAGGTAAGAAGAGAGCCTCATGTTAGGTTTATACCCTAGGCATTTCTATTTAGAACTCTCCTGCACTATCAACAAGGCATAATAAACATGTTACTACTGTGAACTATGTAGGAGAAGCTTTTTGCTCAGCCTTAAAAAGTATTTTCTTAACACAAGGAAAAATAGCTTAATTCTTGTGATTAACAACTCTGAATATTAAAAAATGTTACTTTGTTTTGTATTTAAAGTTTTTTTTTTTAAGGATAAAATTTTAGGAGAACCAAATAAAAAATCAGGCAGTGACTCTGACAGCAGATTCTATCACAAGCTGTGAACTCCTCAAACAGATCTGCCCCCATTATTTCTCAGGCTCTATAAAGGTCACTGCTGAAGTTAGTTACCCGTGCACCTTGTTACTCCACTTATTTTTTATGCTTTTGGTTTTTCCAAGGCAGTTATTCAGCTACCCTTGACTGCTACCTGAAGATCAGGAATAAGCCAGCAGATATTTTTTATTCTTAACTGGGAGACTTACATTTTATCACATCAAGGCAGGGAGGAAGAGAATGAGAGACTATCAGTGAAGAGCTGTGCAAATGTGATATGAGGGAAGATGGTGGATCAGCAGAGCTCTAGCAAAGCCACTGACAGGAAGTAAACAGGGCTGGACTTGAAAAGCTATAGTTATAGAAAACCAACACTGGGCACATATAACAGAAGTGTTTGGGACAGTCTGGACAAAAAAAGCTTCCTTTGTTGAGGGCTGCTGCCACAGCCCCACTGAACACTTGTTCCATCAGACCCTGCTCCCTGCAGAGCACCCCTTCCACAGCCCTCCACACCAAACTGCTGCTCAGAGTGATGGGGTCTGGAAAATCCAGCCATTGCCATCTGTTGTGGGATGGGATACATCACCTTGGAAAAGGAAGGGAAAAATACTGCTGATCTGTCCTCCTGGGCTACCAGAGCCTTACACTTCAGGCAGAAGCCTTGTCAGGGCTCAGAGAGTGCACCAGGGACTGAACACGTGTCACAGCCCAGCATTTGCACCACATGGTACTCCAAAGGTTCAGGTCTGCTGGCTATACTGTCCTTCAAACAAATACTCAAGGATGATGAGACACTGCTGATGGAGACTGTCAGCTCAGTGGTCCTAACTGATTTGCAATTCCATCAGCTGAATTCTGCCTACTGGGGCTTTAAACTGAATGTGGGAGACATTGTAGATCCCAATTAGAACGATGAACTCAGCCTGTATTATTAACATCTGTTTTCCCTGTCACAGCTGATTTTATCAGGCACTGAGCACACCCATGCTGGCATCCAATAGGCATTTTCATCCATCCCTGGTCCAGAGATTGCCTGGACGTGAAGGATAAAGAAGAGATGTGAGTGAGAAACTCAACCATCAGTCTGGGCAATGCTTCAATTTGTCCTTGTATCTATTATGATGATTTGATAGTGCCTCTAAAACAAGGGTCTCAAAGCACTTCAAGTATTCCAGAACATGGTAATTCTCCTCGGAGGCAAATATTGCTGCTGAAAAGTAATCTGAGAAGCAAGAAGACTGCCATGACAACCCACATGGTTGTATCTGCAAGATAATTGCTTTCACCTGAAGGTGTAACAGAACTGAATGTAACCGAGAGCATGGAACAGACCGTCTCCATACCTAGAGCTGACCCTGCTCAGTCCAGCTGGGGTGTCAGCCGTGGGGAGGCAGCCTGGGAGCTCCCCAGTGCCTCTGTGCAGCAGCTCTGGAGAGGAGAGAGCTGCCAGAGCTGCTGTCAGAGCTGCCTCCCTCGCCCAGAGCGTGCGGCATAAATAGCCTGGCTCTCGCTGCTGGGGGCACGGGGAATGTGGGGCAGGACATCTCCCTCTGCATCCTCACCCACTTGGAGCCAGAAGCGCTGTCAGACCTTGTTTGCTCTCTGCTTTGCACTGCCTGTGTCAGCAGAGAGGGAACAACTGCAAATTGAGGTTAGCTTGTGCTCTACAAGAGCCGAAGTGAAAAATGAGAATTGCAGGTTGTTGGCTTTTCTGCTTGTAAATTGAGTGAAAGTGGCCACCTTTCTTTCAGGATGGAAAGCTGATTTTCTTTGAATTGATATCTGGAAATGGGAACATTTTGTATTTTATTTGAGGTCCAACTTACTCGATACATGCCTCCATACAAAAAATTCTGAAACTAGAGGTGAAAATTTAATATAAGCCTTAGAATTACATTTTGAATATAAGCCTTAGAATTACATATGTACCTTATGTATAAATCGAATATAAACCCCTGAGAATTCCTAAATGAATGCTTTTGTCAGGATCCTAAGGCTAATATGGAAGAAAAGCTGTTGATGAGAGAGCATAACATGCACTAGAAGCTTCTAGAGGCCAAGTCCCAGTCCCCCCCAGAGGAGCACTTCCCAGCCTTACCAGAGAAATGGGCTGGTCTGGCTTTGGGCTGTGCACAAGCCAAACTCACAGGATCCACACGTGCAGACTGAAAAAAATGCTGGTGTGGTGGGAAGGAATTACAGCCCAAATAAATTAAGTATTTAGAAGAAAGGCTTTCTCTCTCTCTCTCTTATTTTTTTATCAGTGGCAAAGCCTGAATTCAGGGACTAGCACCAGAAAACCAGAAAGGTTTAAATAACATTGTGCTATTTGGAATCTGCTTTGAAAAAAAAAAAAGTGAAAGGAACATTAAATAACTTTAGGAGACTAAAATCCATCGATGCCTAAAAGCTTTTCTGGATTGAACTGTCTTATGAGTTTCAGAAGGAACAATATAGAGCAGATGAGGTCTTCACAGAAGTTTTGTAGAAGGTTTTTTTCCAGTTATGTTCTCCAGGTATTTTCCCTGCCTTTGAACCATTTTTCCCCCTCAAGTCCTAGGAGTCTAATAGAAACATTAAATTTCCTGAGGTGTTCTTATCTGTGGGAACACACACTGGCTCTCCCAAGGGATTATGCTAGAGGCACCCAGCTCTCTCTGAATATTCATTTATTAGTGCAGTGGCTCAATTAAAGATATTTCAAAAATATGTCCAGTGCCAGTTCTGTTCCTAATAAAAAATCCAGCATCTTCTTTTCAGTGGAACTAGATCAATTTACCCCAAATCAGCATCTGCCCCAGTTTTCAGAACATCAGAAATAGAAATGAGTTCATGTCAGAAGTCACAGAAAAATGGCTCTGCTTAATATAGTAAGAGTTTGTTATAGTTTCTGGCCATTTTGAAGCACTTCTGCATTTTCCATCTCCCAGTTTCCCAGTGTTTAGGCATGGCTCTACTGAGAAGCTCTCTAGAATAAGATGTGGCATGGAAGTGATTTGCTGTGACTTCTTACACTAGCAAAGCACCCAGCGCAGATGCAACTACACCAGTAAAACCTGGGCCAGGGCCAGGTGGGCTATTTGTTTCCAAGATGTGATACAAGTTTCACTGGCAGAGTAACTCTTGTTAATATCAGCAGTCTCTTAATTGAAGCGATGCTTGAGTCTTTCTATACCAGCAAAGTCTTTCCAGGGACTGGTCCTCACCTGAGCCTTCACTCCTTGGGCATATTTAAGGTTACATTCTACTTCCAATTACTTCTGGAAAACCATGCTGTCTCTGGCCTGGAGCTCCCCATTTGGCCTTTCAAGTGGGTCATCCTCAAAGAGAAAGCCAGGACATTGCTTCAGTCGAGGAGGGGGTGAGGAATCCCAACTAACAAGGCTCATCAGCACCTTGGCTGACTCGCTTTAGCACCCATGGAGAAACATCTCTCTGGAAGAACTGTTGGCTTGAAAGGGAATTATGTTGTTAATCCTGACTGATTAAGCAAGCAGTCTTGCAATGGTTATTTTTTACTGTGCCCTCAGCACTAGCAAGACAGTGACTAAGAATCAGCACGAGAGTATCCAGCACTGCACAGAGAGATAGCAAAAAATAAATCTTCTGGAGATAGATGTGGTTTGTGAAAGGCAAGAGAGAAACAAGGCACTATCCTGGGGAAAATGCTGCATGGAAGCGCAGCTCTCAGCCCAGCCCTGGTAGGCACTGACACCTTCTTGCCTCAGTGAAGCACCATGGACTAACCGAGGCAGAAGAGTGGCTTGTGCCTTGCACTAGGGGCAGCAAGGAAACGCCTGCAGGCTGCTCTGCTGGCTCAAGGCACCAGGAGCCAGAGATGTCTGAAGGAATACCTGTAACCAGCCAAGGGAGCTAAAACTTCCCCAGGGCCTATGAGTCACAAAGCTGAAGGGGAGTGAAGACCTTTAAGGTGTTTTGTCCAGGCTTATTTTCAATTTGCCAAGTGATGAGGAGCTTATTGCACTGAGTAACAAATTTCACAATCCAGGAAATTTCTTGCTGTTAATCTCAGATTTTTACCTTCCTTTCAAGCTATCATCCCATAAATCCCAGCTCCTTTTCCACAACTGCCCTCCTTATCAAGAACATTTTTCAAGCACAGTTTTATCTCTTTCCCCAGCCCCATGCAAACACAAACAGCAGGCAAAGGAGTGAGGTCAGTGCCCAAAGCACAGCACCAGGTGGGGAGGAGATGCAGAAGATATTCCATGTCAGAGAGGATGGACCCGGCAGAAGGTACCTCATTAGATGCACCTTTTCATCACCAAAAGCAGAAATGGAGAGACGAGGAGAGGAAGAGTGGGAAAGTGCAGAGGACTGAGCGAGGGGAATCCTGTGTGTTCATTACCCTAAAAAACTGCCTCCCCAGAGAGAGAAGATGCAGAAAAACCCTAAGCCCAGCTTGGATTACCTGGCTAAGTCTTTTGGGCTAGAGCCCACTTCACACCTTCCAAGCCAGAGCTTCCCCTGGTACTCCTCAAATTTTCCATCCACATGGCACCTTGCCCCTTTTCCCTTCAGATCTGCAGTTCCTCTATTGCCTTAACCTCCTTCATATTGCCTTAACCTCCTTCATCTGCCTGCCCAGAAGTGCCCAGCTGCTTCCTATCCTTAAACCAGTTCAACAGATTACATATCAGCTGGGTAAGAAATTTTATTTTAATTTACAAGCTGTCACAGTTATTGCCTTTTGGGGACAATATAAGCAACTATGAGAATTGTAAGGGACAGTAAAAAGCATTCTTATTGGTAGGATCCAGGGGAATGATTAGGTATGAACCTATTCTGTTTGCTTCTATGAAGTTACAGAACTTTGTAAACTCTTCTGTTACAAAAGTTTCCCCTATGATTAAGTTCTTTTTGTAAAAAAATAACACCACCGGCTTGAGCTATGCTCCTTGTCAGCACTTCCAAGAGCACAGGTCTCCCAGAGCACCCAAACAGAAGGCGCTCTTGTTCATCTACACTGGGTGGAAGAATGAGCTTGATATCCATCACACACACACCCCCTGTCCATATTGATACATTTGTACCACAGTCTGTGGGGAGATTTATTGCCCATAATGGTTAGTGAATTGAAAAAAAGAAAAAGCTTTTAAACCCTTTCTGTGAGAAAAGGTGGGGCTGAAATTTTGAAGATGGTGAAGTGACTGTCCTCATTTGGTCTAATGATTCATTGTGCAAGAGATCTCATTCAGTGTGCTGGATTTCCGAAAAGCACAGTAAACAGAAGGAAATCAAAAGTAGTCCAAATATGCAAAAAGATAGACCAAATCAAGTCACACTCATGTCAAATTCCATTATTCAATTAGAGCTAAAAAAAATGCCCTATCAATGTAAGCCTCTTTAATCTGATAGATTTGAATTATTAGAAAATGGGTATTTTAGATTTATAGAGAAGAACACAGAAATATTAATTTTTTATATAAATTGGAAAATGCAAAAATATGCTTAAAAGGAGAATACTTTTCACATCTAGCTTTCATCCTGCAGGACATGCATTTAAAACTCAGTCAGAACTGACATTTATAAATAATCATCCCTTTCTTTACTTATGGAGATTAATTTAAGAGAATTCAGGCACTCTGTATTTGCATTTGAGATGTGCTCATGAGAGACCAGCCTTTCCCAGCCAGGAGAATATTACAGAGCTGGAGATCATTACCGACCTGCTCTGCTTGCAGAGCTCCCTGTCACCCTGGCTACCCAGCCTGTTCCCTTCAGGCAGGAGACAACTCACATTCCAGGAGATTTAAGTAAGATTAAATCTTCTCAAAAACCCTGCCATGTCAGCACTCCTAGTAAAACTGTCTTTACATTCTTCTTTCAAACAACCCTTGGAGCAAAACATAGGTTAATGGATTTATTCAGGGGACTTCTTGATGATTTAAAAGCAGCTTTCATGCTCACCCCTCCCCTAGGCACTGCACTCCTGCAATGAGGATTCACTGCACTGCTCCTCTGCCACCGTGTTCCTCTACCTGAGCTCTGTGCAGGGTCTGAGTGCTCAAACTGTACTGAGTCCCCAGATACCCACCCACAGGGGCAGGAGAGAACTGAGGTCCCTCAGCCTGTGGTCAGCTCTCTGGGGTGTTTGCTAAGCGCAGGCTGCCTCTGGAGTGGCTGCAGCTGTCACCTTCCCCAGGAAAACACCACTGCTTGCTGTGCATGTGTGGGTCTCCATTTCTCCCCTCTCTGCTAGGGTGCCACAGCGTTTCCAGTGTAAAAGGATTTCTGAGACCCCTTCATTTCTGTGAGCAGTGGTGTGACTGATCAAAGAGCTGCTGGGAGAGGGTTAGGGGTCCCTATCTGGTGCCTTGTGCCTGCAGCACAAAAAGCAGATCATCTGCAGAGCTACAAAGCAGCAGACACACTCCTGTTTGCTGTGGAGCCTCTGGGGACAGCAGTCACTGCTGATTAGCTGAACTGGATAAATTTATTTAATTCCTCAGTTGTTTTTTCTTGGTTTGTATCAAAAGTCTAGGTTGAAGACTCCGGGCTTAACATTTCCTACCCCTCCACATGGGTGGCAGATTTGCTGCTTGACAGGCAACCTAGGAGACTCATACAGACATTTTAAATGGTGACATGTATACATGCAAGGAAAAAAACTGACAGATGCAAAGAAATTATAAAGGAGAGAAGCACACAAGCTAAGGATAGCCCTTCATTTTAGAGCCATAACACTGTACTTGCTAAGAGCTTATCTTTTGCTTTTTATTCTGATGGGAGAGTGGACACATTTAGAGTTCATGACTGCCAGAAGCTTTCCTTGCATGACAAGGTTGGTTGCAGCACACCCTGTAGAGGGCTTGTTCTCTTCTAGTCTTTTATAGCAAAAATTATCTGTGAAAGGCAATTCCATTACACTGACTTGAGAACAGACTTACTTCTCAAGGTATATTTTTCTGGCAACAGTATGTATAAAGGAATTACAGCACAACTATTATAAAGAAAACAATCCATGTGGAAAGTTTGTGCCATGGCTATGACCTTGGAGCAGACATACAGTCTGGTTTTGGAAAAGACTGGAAAACTCACAGCTTTGAAACTTTCCATAAACAGTTTATGAAAGAAAAAGAAATAAACAAATCTGAATGAATGAAAATCAGGTTATCAGATTATTTTCAAAACAGATATGTTTCAGGCTGTTAAAGAAAAACAACTAGGGAACACAGATGTGCAAAATTAAATACTTATTATCCTACATACACTGTAGTACATGGAAAATCATGATCTGCTGGCATCTGCAAGAATTATCTTCAAAGTCTAAGGAACAAATGAAAATTGCAAGACGTTGCAGATATTTAGGACACCTTAGGAGCCTGTGAAAAAATGCTCTGCATTGAACTGTCAGCCTGCACAAATATGTTATGCCAAGCATTCGTATTAAACACTTCTTACATACCAGTCTGTATACGGTTTTCAAATTTGTGCTTAATGGAAGTACTCAAATGAAACAAAACATCCTGATCACATAAAGTTTCCATTTTTGGTGATTATCTGCACTCAAAAGCCAGAATGTGGTTTAAATAAAATCAGACGGAGGATAGGTAAATTAATATATGTGCATGCATGTGGACATTCCCACATTCCGACATATATGCATGATGGAAATCAAAACTGAAAACAGGAGACATTTAATGGATGCATATATCATCAGATGCCTGTATTACATTAACAATCTGCCCTTCTCTTAAAAGAAATAAAAGCAGGTTTTTAGGTTTGGTTTTTTTTTTTTTTTTTACATTAAAGACAACATTTGGCCTTCAAATTATATATATGAAATTTGTACTGTCATCTACAGGAATCCAGTAAAACATCAATTTACACAGTCTTAAAATTAAGACTGCCTATCATCAAGTGTATTTGACCACCAAAAGGTTACACTACTGAGTCCTTACTGGACACCTATTACAGACAGACACAAAACACGAATATGTTGAACTGACATGTATCACTCTTACCAAAGAACATTGGTTATTCAAGGCAATTAGAACAATAACTAGAAGCTACATAGAAGACTAAGTAAATTTTATTAAAACATAAGGTAGTTGCTGATGCCAGCATGTCCAACAGCCTCATGGCATAAGCCTCGTTAGTTTCAACACTCAATTCACTGACACAGGAGAAAAGCCAGAAACTAAAGGAAATGCAGACCATCTGCTCAATCCAGATGCAGCAGAACACACTTCTTACCTCTGAAGCTATTTATGATCGACAAACTGAGATAAGATCACTTTAATAATCTAACTATAGATCTGAGAGGTTTTTTGCATTGAAAGTAAAACTGGACTACATTCGAGTTGAAAGAAAACTTTGATGTTTTTCTCACCTTTAGCATCTCTCTCAGTATAAACCAGTTCTAAATAAAAGAGATAACTAGATATGGCAAATATCATTGAAAGAAACGCGTGCACACAAGCAGCCAACAACAAAATCCCGGTTCCTCTGCTCTATGTTCTAAACGCGCCTCACTGATGTAACTGGCAATGAGCTTCACTTGCAGCTTTTAAGTTCCTAGAAAGTCACAGTGTGCATACCCATGATTTCCTTGCGATACCAGACCCCTTTTAAAACACGAGCTAAAGTCCCTTCGCCCAAAAAATAAATTAGACAGGAAAACGTCTTACCTTGAAATTATGAACCTTCTCGTATTTTGGAACGTGTTCATTTTCCTTCAGAGTTGCTCTTCGGACGAGCGACGTCAACTGCGAATAAGCAAAGAGTTTAAGAGGTTGCCAGATTGTCACGGACGCCTTGCGAGCGCCCAGTTTCATGCCCAGGGCTGCGAGCAGCAGATCGCGCTGCTGCCGGCCCTCGTGCCCGGCGCTGCCGCGGGCTCGGTGCGCTGCCCAGGGCTCCCTGGCCGGCATGCTGCCCGGAGGCGGCTCGGTCACTCTCGGGCTGCCGGGGCGGCGCGGACCATGCCGCAGCCTAGGCGGCTGGGGCGGGCGGCGCGGCCATGCGGGGCTGGGGCTCGGCGGGGCGCGGGGCCGGGCGCTGCGGGCGGGCGGCCTGCGGGCCGGGGGCGGGCGGCAGCCGGCGGCGGGGACGCGCAGCCCGCGCGCGCTGCCTCCATCGGCGGCGGCCGGCTCGGGGGGCGCGGGGACGCGCACGCCTCGCGCCCTGCGCCCGCCCGCTGCCCGGCGCGGCCCCGCGCGGAGCGGAGCGGCCCCGCCCCGGGGCGGCCGCAGCCAATGGAACCCCGGCCCGGCGGGCGGAGCGGCCCCGCCCGGCACGGCCCGGCCCCACGCGGTACTGCACGGCTCCTCCCGGCACGGCCCGGGGCCCCGGGAGCGGCACCCGCGGTGTGAGCCGCGCACCGCTAGCAAATGGCACCCGTGCGCCGCTGGGGTGCCGCGGGAGGCGGGGCAGCTCGCAGCAGCCCCGGGGACGCGGCGGGAAGCGGCTCTCCCCGACCCTCCCGTCCGACGTGGCCTGTGCACCAGGGGTACAGCCCGGAGCGGGTAATGCTGATGGACACCACTCTTCCCTTAAAATTAGGTTTTTCAGTACTTTTCGTATGAAAACATGCTCACCAATCTCATATCTTGTAGGGATGTGAATAGAAATGTCACCCCAAGTTCATTGCAGTGCTCCATCCAGCAAAGACCTGAACCCCGCACTGCTGCTGTCGCCTCTCTTTAGAAATTTACAGATCCTAACAGAAGGTGAATGGCCACAGTCTCCCACTGGACTGAAACCTGAACTTCGGACGGATGCAACTGACGATGAAACATCCACAGGGCAGTCTGTTTCTAGCCAGCCCTCACACAAACTATTCCACACAACCATTGAAGCCTTGACCTCAGCTGCCACGGAGCCAGAGCCAAGGGGCTCCCGAAGGAGCAGGGCAGACCGTGCCATTCCCACCGGGGCAGCCCGGCTCCCTGCAGCTGAGCGCTGCCCGCCGGGAGGGCTGGCCGCCATGGCCACTCTGCCCTTGCCCCTGGCGCTCTCCAAGCGTTTGTGAACAGTCTCTGTCAGAGACAGCAAGAACGGACCCTTGATCTGAGCACAGCCAAGCTTTGCAGCGTGGGGCTGGGGGAGATGCCAGGGACCTTTCCCTCCCTGCCTGTGCAGAGCGGCGCGCAGCCCTCCCTCCCTCCCCCTGCCGCACTGCTACCGCTCTCCCTGCTGCAGCCGAGGTATTTTTATCTCTCCTGAGTCAGAAACCGACGACAAGCACAGTTTGTCACAAGCTTCTGGGTGGAATTGGTATGTGCTTTGCAGCTGGATCTCAGTGTTCCAGTTTAGCTCAGCCCTGCCAATACAGCTGAGATTAGTGCTGACTGGGAGCCCCTCTTCTCTTCCCTTGTATGGCCACCCATAACCTTCCCGACAGGTTTTAAAAGTCTGCTGGGTTTCAGCATTGGGTCATGGTGCAGAGATTAAGGATCAAGGTTGGTGCTGCACTAAACACTAATCTGCAATACAGCTAAGAATTGAAACACTGATCCATGATCATACAGGAGAATGCTGTCAGGTGCTACTGGCTCATACAGGGTCTGACTCAGTTCCTGGTTTCAATGCAGGAGGCTGCTTGATCCATCCTATCTAGAAATACTTTTCCAATGACTACTTCAATCTTGTCTTGCTTTTAACCACTCCTTTCTAATGCAGGCGAATGCTCCTCTGGCATTTTTCTGTCCATCTTTGCAAGTACATTAACACTCCATGGCAACAGAAGATCAAGAAAACTGAGATGATGAGTAAGAGATGATAAAAACCTGACACTTTATCTACACAAAGTGTGAAAATAGCATGGACTCAGGGGAGCAGCCTCCTTTCCTTTCCCTTCCGCTAAAGTAACTTCATGGTTTAATTCCCAAGAACTACATCAGATGTAAGTCCTCATGGAACAAGGTGGACCTACACCTGCCCCAGAGGAGTCATCCTCTCCAAACAACTTTGAGTGACAACAGGCTCAGGAAGTAAGTCACGATTTGTAAAAACATTTCATTACGCTCTTCTCTGCAACCCAAAATTTCTCTTATTTTTAAGGGGAAAAAATGCCTCACCAAAGCTTCATATTGGAAATAAATTCTTTTAAAATGTAATTTGTTGAAAATAAATAATGCAGTGATTTTCAACAATAAATTTACTATCAGAATCAACTCATTAATTTTGTGTAATTCCACTTAAGAAGCAAGGTAAAGCAGGCTGAATTTCCTTTTTAATCACTATAGTGCACATATCTGGTTTTTGGCATACTTACTCCTTAATTGTCAGCGTCCCTTTTCCTAATTCTGAAGAACTGAGTTATTTCCAATGGCACTTTAGAGTCATGCTAGTAGAAACAGATCTCTGGATCCTGGAAAATTAAATCTAAGAATGCCAATAAAAAGGTAAGCAAAACTACCCAACAGGGAAAGGTCCTATCTTGTGGTTGTAATTATGAAAATGTGTTATAATCTGGAAAGTAGTTATACGATTATGTATTTTAATTTTAACACCGCTTTGTGTTACGTTACTCTAACAGAGACTGCTTATTGGTTTGACATAAATCAGCTTCCCATTGTTCAATGCACAGCATTTTCTGCTCTTTACAAGTAAAGGAGTCCTGGCCTCATCACCTACCCTCTCAGCCATTTGCCTGGGCTATTTGCTCTACAGTAGTGTACACCAGAAACAGAGATTGAAACAAAGTTGAAGCCACAAAGCCAGCAACAGAAAAATTAAAATGTATACAACTGCTTGTAGATGACACAATTTTTCATTCTTCTGCCATTGCCTAACTTTGGGTGCTTGGCTTTGCAAAGCAATGCTTTCTTTTACATACACCAAATCTCTCCTTTTGAAAATCAAACTGAAGAATGAAATTTCTGTTGTGCACACCTTCCTGACAACAGTTTGGGCCATCAGGCAGGGCCAGATCTTTCACTTTTTAGTATGTGAGATAACAAAGTAAGAGAGAGCGACCCACTGTCCTCAGGCAGCCCTAATCACTGCAGAGATGAGTCACCCTGAGAGCAAACCAGTGAAGGCAGGGACCTGGGGCTTAACTCAAATGCTGCAGGAAGCTATCAAGCTGTCCACTCCAAGGCACGCTCCTGTTCCAGGCTCTCTGTGTTTTTCTGTGTTTTCTCTAGTGCCTGTAACCTGCAGGTCCTGCTCCTCTTCTTACACCTTGGGCTGGCTTTTGATTCAGTGCCTGCTCTCCACCAGTGGCTCCTGCACTCCCACCTACCAGCAAAGTCTCCTCTCCACAGCCTTTCATTTTCCAACAAATTATCTTTGTAAATTGCTCTGCCTGAAGATACTGTCTGCTACATACTGGATGAAAAAGAGGTAAAAATCTGAAGAGGAAAGTAATTTCCTTTCCACTTTCCTACCTCTTAATTTTTTGGGTTTTTTTTAGCAATTGTGAGTGACAAACATTTGCAATCACAATTGCAAGTGCAGGGAGGAATATGCTGTGCAGACTGCATGAGGAAGGAAACTGCAAGGCTGTCATTCTTAAATTTAATTTCACGACGTGATTTCACAGGACTGAGGTGAACTGAAAAGGGAATGACTGGAAGCAACAGCTGAGCAACTTCTCAGCAGGGCATGCAACCAGAGCAGTCCTGTACATTTTAAAGATTTAAACACTAAAAAGTCAAACCTAGCAACACAACAGGCTTTAAACCATGACATCTGTTTAGAGGTTCTACAAGTTAAGTATGGACTGAAGGGTGGAAAAAAAAAAAGAAATAAAAGACTGTAATGTGCTATTTCAGATGTTCCCATTTGTTGTAAAACCTCAGCTGTAGGAGTGGTTCAGTCTGGGTCCTACTGGGACTCCACTTTCCTTACTTTCCCCTGGAGTAGTCCTTCAGGGTGTAGGAGAAACAGCTGTTCTCTGGAGCACTACCTGCTCTCAGTGTTAGCTGGATAATGTATGCATATTTGCTGCTACTAATCTCCCAATCAGTAAGTCTGATTATGAAGCCTTCACAGAATTGATTTAAAAGTCATCTTCGACTTGCAGTAAATTCCAATTAGTCACTCTCTGAAAGACACATTATGTAAGTTTAATCCAGTCACACAGTTCAGTCAACATCGTACAAATTATCTTTCTAAAAAGGGAAATCAATGCATTCCCATTTATGGAGTAAGAAAGTGAAAGTACTTCAGGAAAAAAAACAAACCCAAAACCAAACCCCAACCAAAACAGAAAAAATTCAAGCGAGGTTAAGATCACAGGTCCTAGAACAACCAGATTAGAGTTGATCTGTTGATCCTGAAGCCCACCTGCATTTCCAATACAATGGAATGTTTTGTTTTCTGAGCACCTGGCTCCAGTCTCAAACACAATCATGTTTTCTTCAGAATGCATAGTACGCTGTAGGCTTTTCATTCTCAAATGGTATTTTCATGTTGTTATGACTAAATATGCCTTTATTCTTTCAGAATGTATATAAAATATGATCCCTTCCCTCCATTTTAATAATAACCAGCAGTTATTTTGCAAGCAATTTTTAAAAACATCAAAGATTATGCCCTATTGTACATGTATCAAGAAACAAGACACTTGGGTTACTATGCAGTGAGCCACTGTACATTTTGCAGTATTCTGTTTCACTGTACAGCTAACTGAGCCAAATGCATATGCTCAGAAAATCCTTGCTTGTATGAACACTTTATGAGCATATTTTATGGCCTCAGTACATGATTTTCAAAAGCTAATCAGTCAGATTGTGAAACTGAGCCCAATTTCCTCAGTGCTGCTCTTGGTAGAAGTTTGTTCCAAGATAAATATAACTTTCCCAGTCATGTCTTTCATGGGATTGTTGTGAAGGGAAAAGAGTAGCCCAAAATTTTACTTTTTAAATAAAAGTGGTGATAATCTGCTTTCAGTGAATTTTCTTCACTTGTAGAATGCTAACTCCAGGCATAGCCTCTGCTCACATGGTGTGAGCAGAGGGTAGGAATGCTATTAAAAGAAAGGTCCAGCCTGAAAGATGACATCTCAGAAGGTGGGTGGGAAGGACCATCACACAGCCTCAGCCACCAGGGACTTCTCTTGCTGCCATTCCAACACAGCCACGCTCACCTGGCACATGGACACCTTCAGGCTCCCACAGTGCTCAGGCAGAAAGGAATCCTCAGGCAACAGCGAACCCTGCTTTCAGTCACCCACAGGGGAGCTGGGTTTAAGTAGTGGTTAAATGATGAAATCTTACTCCTGAGAAAAGTTCTGGTTTTTATAATAAAATTTTCCAAATGGACTGACTTCTAATTAAATCAGACCTTTCCCACCCCCTCCAGTGAAGTACTTATGGCAAAATCTAAAGAAATGGCTACTTATATTTTTGATAAAAGCTTACATGATTTCTGTAGCTGCTAATGAACATTTTTATATCTAGAATTTTAAAAGAAGTCTTAAAAAATGTTTAATTGAAAATTTAATTAAACAAATTCAGCCAAAATGTTGGCTTGACTTAAAGTAAGGCTGGTAAATAAATAAACAAACAAATAAATAAATAAATCCAAAGTTTAAATTATGGAAAAAAAGTTGCCTGATATTGCTGCTAGAAATTACTGCATCAAAAGTGAGTTCCTTCAATGCTGTATTGTACAATACAATCAAAGTGAACAGGCATTATTTGTGAAGACTGTATGTTCCCATTGGTGTGCTTACCATGCAGAGCATACTCATAAAAAAGCAGGGAGATCTTAAGGGAAGCCAACAGAAAAGTTTTTCTGTAGCTTTACTCCTAAAACCCACTGGTCACTGCAGCTGATTGTGATCTGGGTTTATTTTGCTTCTAGAGGCTGACAGGTTGTAGATTTGCTCCTGGCAGTTACTGATATGGGCCTTTGGAATGACAATTCCAAACTGTGCACCAGCAAAGAGCACCCATGTGACTACTCCTCTCTTTCAGTTACTGGCAAGGCAAAAACAATGAATGGTTACTTTTCTGGGTAGTGGCACAAAAGCAAGGAACTTTTCAGTGGCAAATACAACCCATTCTTTTCCAAGGAGGGACATATTTTGGTATATAACTATGGATCTAGACACAGCAAAAATAAAATAAAATTTTCTCAGTACCTTCAGGAAGAAGTTCTGCTTTTGATCTGGTTCTGGAGGACTTTGCTAATATCACATGACTTAGCTTTCAGGAAGGTCAGCAACTGACCCACCATGTACAGGTAATTCCCAGGGTAACTCCACACTCCATCAGTACAAATCCCACTGCAGGGGTGTATGTGGGCACGTGGTAGGGGTGTGATGTTGTAATCAACAATGGTGTTCACTGGGTTTTATAAGCTATAGCTACAAGTTCCTTTATGCAGCTTAAACAGTGATACAAGTCCTCACAGAGGAGCCAGAGAGATCGGTCTTGCAGCTACAAGGCCTTCAGGAAGAGGAGCTGATGAAACAAGGAGCTCTGTTAGGGGAGCAACGCTCATCCTGGTCAGCAACACAGAAGCTGCTGTTCCTCAGTAGCTTCTCCATCTTGCTCCCATTGAGTCAGCATTTCCTGTTTCAGCTGGAGCCCTGCATGCTCTCCCCATCCCTTTGTCTGGGATGTGTCTCCCTGCTGGTCCACAGAGAGCTGTGCTGCTGTGACTGAGCTTCCACTGACATCCACTGCAGTGAAGGGTCACTCCAGAAAAAGCCTCTTGATTCATGATGTGTCAAGGCAGACTGTACTCCAAAAAGACCTTAAAAATAATTTATAAATGCCATGTGCTCTATAGGAGTGATAGCAGTTAAAATGTAATGCAAATTGGCAGCTGCATGAATGCTCCTCTTTTGGCAAATGCTCTTTATTACTGATATACTAAATTAAAGTATTGTAAGAACAAACCAGCTATTTAGACTAATTGTTCAAAACCACAAGGGACTGGTGGTTTTATTCCTCATCTGACCCATACTGTCATAAGGATTTCCTCAAATAAAAGGAAAGATAAAAATAAAAGAGAAGTTTAACCATACCCTTTGATGAGGAAATAAATATTACATTTTCTTTATAATATCCATTTAAGAATCTTACAGATAAAATAAATCTGTAGTCAACCTGTTATCTTTTTGTAACTGAAAATGTATACACTTAGGGATAATGAAAATAGTGTAATCCACAAGGTCTTTCTATTAATATATTTATTAGGTATTTTTTAATTTTTTCCTTGTGGAATAGGAGTTATGGCTACTGGTATAACATGGACAAATGGTATGGAAATTTTTTTTTATTTCTCATCAATATTTTCTTACCTAATGTATTATACTTATTTCACATTAGTCTTGACTGGCAGTCTAATGCATCTAATACTAGCCTTCTTTTGTTCTACATGGTAATTCAATTTAGAGTAATTCAATGTATGTTATAATTGAAAACTGCAGCTCATTAATTTCTAAACACTCTTTGTATTTCAGACCACACCTGCTCCTTTGGCACAGCATCTATTTTGAATCCATCCACTTCTTCCTGAATAAGCTATGTTGCTATGGTACATGTGCTGTCACAGTTTCTTTCTTAATCATACTCTCAAGTCCATAATCATACTTATTTAGCTTAAATAAGAGTAAGAATCAAAAGTCTCCTAATCCTTCCTGAATTACCATTTGATTTGAACCGATGATTCAAGGTGAAAACAATATTTAACCTGAAGGAATACTAGAGATGTCAAATGGCTCTATGCAACATGCTTGCCAAATGCATGATGATGAAAACCTGCTTATGGACCACCGCCCAGCAGAAAAATTAAACAATGGGGTAACCCCCAGTGCTCCCCAGCACTCCTCAGGGACCCTGATTACCAGGTTTGTAGGCCCATGTGTGTCCATGGGCATAGCTGCACCAGTGGGTCAGGGTCTGTTCATTTTATACCGTGCAATTAGGCACACTTGAAAAATCAGATGGGCTGATCATCCTTCAAATGAGTCTCATGTGGACTCCCACTCCCTTGCATAAATCTCTATTTAAATCAAGACTGCTTTGAAACCTGCAATGAATGAAACCAGAGTGGAATTGGCAGCAGAATTAGTCTGCTTCCAAAGTCACATTTTCAATTATTAACAAATTATCAGTTTATTTCCACCCATAAAGTCTTCTAATCCCTGATCACATTCTCAGAAAAGGCTCATTTCACTTTTGTTGACCAGTGTTCCAATTTTCTTCTCTCTCCTTTTATATATATGGTTCATCTTTCCTATTTATTCCAAGTTTCCTAATTAACATTTTAAAATGCTTCTGTCAGGAATATTTTTCCTATAACAGCAGTAAACATCCCATTTCCCTACAGAAAGCTATGACTATTAAAAATTCTTGAGACAGGCACTCAAGAAATCATAATCTCAAATGGTCAAACACAGCATCTTTGAAACAAATTTAAATAACCACTTGATTTGAAAATTGAATGATTTTGAATGATTCAAAATGGGGCTGGCAATGTAACCCCCATCATAAATCTTGGCTATACAGAATATTTACCTTTCAAGGGAGAAGCACTGGCATGTGGACAGATCATACAACTTCTGTTAGAAAGGAGAGACTCAAGGGGTTTTTATTCTTTCCCCCCAGCAAGTCTGTGGTTCCTTACAACATAATGTTTAGCTGATGTCTATTTTCAGTTGAAATACACTAGTCCCAGGTTCCAGTCTACACCTGGGATTTCAGATGCGTGTGGTCTTTGACCAACAGCTTTTATTTTGAGTGCAGGTCACATCAAAGCTAAAATACTAAGTTTGGGGTATATTCGCATTACTTAAACTCATTGAAATAAACAAAATGTTAAACCAGCACAACTACTTCTTTCTTTCTTAGCATGCTTTTCATCTTACCTTACAGGGCAATTTTTCATTTGTACTACCACCATCAACTAGCACTTTAAAAATGACACTGCTTAGAAGATTTCTACCGCTGAGGCTGTGTGAATTTTCAACAATAAAAACAGCCCAAAAGAATGAACCCATCAGGTCAATAAAAAACTGTCCAGGAAGCTCTCAGCATGCTCAGCTTACTGAGCAGGAGCCTGCCTTGAGAAGGAAGGCACACTGCAGTGTGGCAGAGGTGACAGGAAGCTCCCAGGCACCAGCTGTGATCAGTGCTAGGATTGGGATGGAGCTGGAGGCAATGAGAGCTGTCACTTAAGAGACTGAGCACTTTGAAATTCTGTGAAACATAACACAGGATACTTTCTGCAATTTTTGTGCATTTGCATTAAACATACTGCTACTCTAATCATCATCCAATTCACAGAAACGCCTGAATGCAAATGTAATTCACTATCATATTAACTTTGGGAAATGTCTTCAAGACTTCTCTAGCAATGTAAAATCATCAGAAATCTTCTACCAATAAACTATTTGACACATGATATAAAGCACAGAGCTTTAAAAATGTTTCACCATTACATGCAAAATGGAAATTGGGAACAGAGTCTTTTCATATTTTCACCGAATTCCTCCAATCCCCTCCCAAAAAGGGTAAAAGCTGCTTTCCTCTAAATGCTACTAATCTAATTCACAAATTGGAAAATATGAAAAAAATTATTAAATCACATACACCTATGACTAAGGCTTCCTAGAAGATATTATACTCTGTGATACTAGCTCTAAGGTTCCTTAGGCAACTTATTTCTAATTGTTTACGCTCTAAGAAAATGCAATAATAATCTCCACTACACAGCAATATAATCAAAGTGCATTATAATATGACCTCACTATTAGAAACACATCCTTTACTTATTCTGGAAATTATATTCAAGTTGAAATTGAGGAATACCAATACTAACATGATGAAGATTAGAGCAACAACTGAGAAACAGAAATTTCAGAGTGGTGATTCTTAACTGACTGAAACACTAGGACTGTAGGAACACTAGATGCCAGAAGCAACACTGTTTCTAACTGCTGATGCCATGCAGAAGAAAGGTTAAATATGGAAAAGTTTAATGTTCTAAAAGTTAATGATCAAAGAAAGTCTTTGCAAAACTGTCAAGAGTTGCTGTCTTTGCTGATGACAAGTGTGACAGGTTTGAAATAATAGGAGCAAGTAGTTTGTTGAGCTTGGTAATAAAACTGCTCTCCTTACTTTGTTCAGTCAGAAAACTTCAGCTAGAGACTAAAATTAAACATGAGAAGCTTTAGCTGAAAATATTTTTTTTCTTGTGAAAGATTAAAAAGAAAGTAACAAGGACCAGAACAGATCAGCTTCTGTGGCATTTACCACAGGAAAAATGTTCTTCTTTTCTTTTACAGTCTAATACTTGTTTTAGGCATACCTAACTACTTCTCTTTCTGCTACTACCTCTAAAGCAAGCACTTCAGTCACCATGGGTTTTAGGCATTTGGTAACCACTTACAACAGGGCAATTATTAGTGGAGCAGATGTGCCTTCTCTAATGGATGGGGGGACACATCAGACCATCACAGCTCCACATCCTTTCCATCTCTGTAGATAAGCCAAAGGACATGGATTTGTACTTGGAATCATGTAACCCATGTAAAATGCTTTCCCTGCTCCCATCTAGACACACAGAGAACAAACAGTAAGGAGAGAAAAGAGTTTATCTGAATAAAGAGAGGGATCACTGGAGAAAACCCCTGTTAGTCAGACTCCTAGCACAGGTTTGACCTGGCTACACAGAACTGCAGAAGGCATAAAATGCAAGATATTTCAGATATTAGCTCACAACCAGAGGTGCTACCAGCTGCACTGCCCCAGCTTCTCCTTGAGCCTCTCATGTTCCACAAATGACCAGACCTGACCCTGCCCAGTTTATGAGATTGGACACAATCATGGCTCAAGGTGATTATCACCAGCTATACAGTGTCACGTTATAAAATTTAAGTGAGCTAAGAAACCTGTAAATAACAAAATTATCGTTTTATAGGGCTCTTAATTCAACAGTCCAGTCTGTTTCCTGTAGAAGTGATTAGTAATAGAAAATAATTAGGAGATGCCAGATGGGAGGAGGAGTTAAAAAAAAAGACCCCAAACTCACACAACTAAGGAATGAGAACAACAAACGAGAGAGCTGCCAGCTAGCAACCCACTGCAGTCCCTACCATCCAGAAAGCCCTCTGCACAAGCAATAAATCAGAACCACAGCCTGCTTTAGAGGCTGCTCTGAGAGAGACCCACCTTTCCCTTCTGTGGCCACTGCATGGATTATTCAGTTGTGAGAAGGCATAAAAAGTCAAGGGTAGCTACAGGGGTTTTTTAAAATTAGGGGGAAAGAAGACTGTAATTTACTTGTATGTGTCTATGTGGCTTCCTCACTGTACCTCTAGGTGGCCTTTTGGGAAGCCTGGAGTGTGAGGCCCAAAGGGAAGGTCAGCAGCAGACTCCTACAGCATGCTAGGACTGAAGTCACAACAGCTCTCCATTGCTACCCAGAGTTGAGCTGGAGCTCTGTGTTTCTATGTCCCAACTACTGAGGTCCTCTAGGGTGGGAAAACTGGTTCTCACCCTGAAGAGTGCCCAAGGAAAGCTATCCTCTTTGGCTCTTCAGGAGCAAAGGGAGAGTCCTGCCTCTCTCCCTGTGTGTCTTCTTGTACCAGCCTATCCCAGCTACAAAACAAAGACATTTCTGCCAGTACATGTAAGAGAGGCTAGGGCTACATAATACTTTTTGAAGGGCATTAAAAACGTAGCCAGATCCAAACCACCAAGTATAGAAACCCTGAAAAGAACTGAGGTGAGGGCTTCATACTGACTGACCTCCCAACACCCAGAAACACAGGAAAGGAATAACAGTTTATTCACTGCTAATGGTTTCATTTTATCAGTAACAACACAAGCATTATGCTTCAGAATTAATTGCACAGCAACTGTACTGCTTTACAGCCTTTTTAACAGCTCTGCACACTATTCATCGTACAAAGGCTCAATCAGGCACAGGGCATATGCTGAGAGTAATTACTCACCACACTTCTGCTGAGGGTCTCATGTGTGAGTCTGAAAGAGTAGCTGCACTCCATTTCACATGGCAGCTGCCTGTCTCAGTATAATTTGACACCAAACTTTCTGAAGACCATATCTTTGTGTACACATCTCACATGTCAGATCATAAAAGAGCCACACTTCACTGAAAAGGCAGAAACTAACTTGAAAGGTCAACTCAGCAAGCAGTGAAGAGACTTGTACCCATGACAAAAGGCTGAAGCAGGATGCTGATCCTCAGTGTTTACCTTCAGACCACAGGGAACACCTCTACAGGAGTAGCATAGCAACAGGAGGTGCAGTCTCTGCTTGAAATGCAGGCTGACCTGAGGCACAACTCACTGTCTGCAGGCTGTGGAGCCTTATTTGTTCTGACCCTTGTAATACTGGACCAGCAACATGCAATTGAGCTACCAACACAAGCACACAGCTTCTACTTCCAGTTAATTCCCCCCATTATGGGGTAAGCATTACTTTAATGTGCTCTGGAGGTGCAGACAGACACACAGAGGCAGGCAGGCAAGTCCTGCAGGCCCACTGGAATCAGCCAGGAGGCCATTTGCAACCTGTAGGAATTAACTTGAGCATGGCTGGGCATGAACAGGGCTGGCACCAACAGACGAAGAAAGAATTTGTCCTTCACCAAACAGGAGAACTATGGGACAGTGTTTAACACTGGAGGTCCAGTTACAGACCCTTAAAAAACAAGTTTTTCTTCCTAATTTATCTTTTATAAGCATGAGATACTGATAAGAGTAAACTAGATGTTCTGTGTGTGACCTGGGGTTTAAATTAGCTAAGTGCATGCTTCATTTGGAAGCTCTGAATCTTAAAACAAAATCAGTTTATATGAGCTTTTTTAGTGAATCAATTTTACTGCCATAATGAACACAAATAAGGGCTTGGGTTACTCTTGGTGATTCTAAGTAGAAAAAGCACTCTGCAGTTTGGAGAAAAGAATTTTCTTTGTACTGATATCTATACACTGGGTAACATGTGCACTTAACTCTCCTTTCCTGGGTATTGATAAACACAGGGTTAAGTTAAAACCATATATGTTTGTAAAAATGCATTGTAACCATTTGCAGTTTTAGTTTGGCCCACATGTGCCATGTATAACACTGTACATGACACTGGTTCCCTACCTACAGAAATGCTAATGCACAGAAAGGAAAGATGAGGAAAACTGAGTCTGGGGCAATCTCCTCTGAGCATTATGTTGCTGATATGCTGGAGCAGCTACCTAAAAAGTAGGCTTGTCTTTCATCCTGCTAAGAACTTTCTCAGAATTGACAAAATTGTCTATGCTTTGAAGTCTCTACTGAAAGATGGGCTAAACCCAGAAGAAATAAATAGAAGTTTCTGCCTTCCACAGAGTTATGTTTTATTTATAAATTACATTAAAGTTAGAGAGTGATTGTCATGGACACCCGCGCAGGGACCGGAAAGGAACATTTGTGAGAAAAGAGTTGACAATCTCCTCCAGTTAACCCATGGGATTCTTCAGTGCTTAGTGTCCTGCATCTTTAAATGTGCTTTAAGGTAAACATTCATTAGCTGCACTTCTAAAAACATGATTGCCCTTGTTACAGCTATGGCTTGTTTAGATGCTGTGTACATTATACACCCATCTTTGAAGTTAATTCAAGTAAATGGAAAGATTTCAAACAACTTCCAGCATCAAGATTGCTTCAGCCCTCCAAGCATACTTTGCTCCCTGATTATTAAGACCAGGTCTTTTTGAGCCCTATCAGTTCCAGAATTGGCATTACTGGGCACCAAACAGTGCTGTTCAAAGCTCTGTGTCTCTATCACAGGCCTGGATAAGGGTGCCTGTACTTCCATGCCAGCCACTGCAACTCCCTCAGCTGCTGGCTCTCATGTGCTGTCCCTGAAGATAAAATAAGCTGTGGTGAAGGAAAAGTTTAAGCAGATCTTACTAACAGATTTGACTGAGACCAAAAGTAGAAAAATAGTAGTGACATTAATGAAAATAGAAGTGTTAATTTAAGGCTGGAAAGTAAGACAGGTCCCTCTGCAAACACCTGAAAGTATAACCCTTGATTCTGTATATGGAGTCTATTACAAATTTATTATAAATGTACACAGATCGCACTTAACTTTGTCATCTGTATGATCTTTGGAGGCAGGTATAAAAACATGTCTCCTACTAAAATTATACAGATTGACATTTTCAGATCTCCTTGCAGAGTTGCAGAAAAATCAGCCTTCTTCACTGTAGAGGAAAAAATGGTATCACTAGCTAAGGTAAATGAAAACAGAAAAAGAAGATTGCTTTTGTTGGGTGACTGCTGCCACAAATCTTCTCTCAATTCTTTCCATCTATAGGAATTGAATGGAATGTAGTACAGTCTAGAAAAAGTCTTTAATTGATTTACAGCCACTGAGTTTCTCAAAGAAATAGCACTATCACTAAAGTAAACATGAACAGATGTGATTCAGTTGCTATCCTAACATTTACCCCAGGATTTCATTTTGAAAGACAGGATAACTCATAACTAATGATTTCATTTTTTCATAACAAATATTAAATCTTGAATCAATCACTCATACAACCTCTTATACATTATACATATTATAAAGAAATCAAAAACATGTCAAAATGAAAAAAGAATATTTTGCGCGGCTTGAAAGAAGGACTTTATGTTTCTAGATATTTACTAATTTCTGAGAGCTACCATTTTTATAGGGTGTTTAGAGCAGGGGATCTGCTCTAAGGCCATAATTGCTTTTGAGAGTACAGAATGTTCAGAGACCCATCAGTATTCAAAGCACAGGAGGAATACTAAATCTTATGATACTGGCTATTATTTCCACTTCCACACTAGGTCATATAGATTGAATCCACATGGGAAATCCTCTTTTAAATCATTCTTAGCCCTCTCTTAATGCACAGACCACGATGGCCCCACAACTGAGTTCTGAACAATTTGCAGACTCTTTTGGGAACCAGCATCACCTTTTTAGCACAACAGCTAAAATGTCTACTTGGGACATTCAAGTAGGACAAGCACTCTCCTGTTTTCAGTCTCTCCTCCTCCAGTTATGTCTTGACTAATTAGTAATTCTTTCAGAGGTTAGGAAAAGCATTAAATTATTACCCATGAATTTAAACTTTTAATGTACACTTGTACATGGTATGCAGTTATATTCTTTCTCATTATTAGTGAAGCACATGCTGTGTAGTGGATTATATTTTCCCATCAAAAATTGCATCTTAAATCATGCCACAATATGGTCTCTTGCACAACTCAGGAGTATTGCAATTTATGTCTTACAATCCTTATCTAATGATTGCATAAGTTTTGACTTTTCATCTCTTTCAGTCTTTAAATCTTTCCCATTTACTAGGGCTCCTTTTTAATATATTGCAAATGAAAAGTGTCACCCAACACATACTGAATTCTTCTACCATACATTAATTACAGAAAGAGCAGGGAACAAATGAAGTATTTCAAGTGCCTGCTGGGAGGCATCTAACACAAAATGCAGCATTTCCTGCTACTGCCCCACACCAAACTGAAGACTGGGTGAGTGCCCTTTAATACTTCATTCTCAAGCTTGGGGTGTATTCTCTAGCTGCCCAGTTTCCATGGCAGAAAGTGAGACTCCATTCCCAGCAGCTATTCCACAGGCTCTGACTGGTTTTGTGTCTCTTCTTTCCTTCTGAAGGACTTATATTCCATGCACCTCCCACACATGACTGGGCAACAGTCACAGGCACAAATTTAGATTTGTATCTGAACAACCTCAGAGCCTGCAAATCTGGGAACATATTTTGGCTCAGGATGATCAGATGATCACGTTAAAGACCCAGACTTCTTTCTCTCTTTACAGAGGAAGAAGCATACAGTGCAGGGAGAAGCTGTGCATTTCAAAACTGATGAACATGCATTCATTGCCAGACGCTGTACACACTGAGGAAATTTTCATCCTCACCATGGGGCTAATAGGCACACAGATCTTGCTGCTTGGGTCATAAAACAATGGGTTTTTTTCATGTTGAACTCTGAACAATTTTCTTTGGTTCATTACAATTCAATGATATTCTCTTCATGTTGGACAACAGGAATCAACCTGCCAGCCCTGCCACCAAAAAGGAAGAAAAACTACTTGACCTATTTATAAACAGCTGCTTGTTCCAAATGCTGAGATTGCTGGTGGGATAAGGTGCTGGTCATGGGGCTGAATGCGTTGCTGGGTGAAGTGACACGCAGGAAAATCTGTGCCATCTTTCCACCCAAACCCTGAGAGGTGCAAAGACAGCCAAGATGTCACCTCTGTGCCACTCCACAGTGACAAAGACCACACTGTACTGTCCCCATGCAGGCACAGATAGCAACCCCAACTGGACAATCACTCAAAAAGTAAACTGAAAACTCCACATTTAACTATCCTGTGATCTCTGTGTGCCTCAGTGTGTTCACATCAATAAAGTTCCAAGACAAAATAAAGAAGAGTATTAAAACCTGGGCTTCAGGACTGAAGACACCACTGCTGTTGAACTATTTTGTGGCTGAAGCCCCTTTAGTCACTTGTAAGTTCCAGATGAAGGGAGTGGGATGCTGAGATTACCTAGCTAATCCGTTTAAAGGTTTTTCATATAAAATTTCAATCTTTGACAAATATTCAATAGTCCTTGAGCTATTTAATGAAAAATGTTTCAAAACAGATGGTGAGGGACATAACACAATGAGTGGAATCCGTGGAAAAAAACAGCATTCTTCAACACTAATCATTGAAATCTCTTTACTATGAACACTGTTTCATCAATCTAAAAAATGTAACAGAACAGAGTTCTGCTGTCACTTGAAAGTTTATAAATGCAGGAAGAGTTAATTTTACCAAAGAAACCCGAAGTGGTAACTTCCAGAAGACTTAAAGAAGATTTTTACCCAGACTTTGCATTATAATAAACTGTCTATGATAATATGCAAAAAGAATCCTTTTGAAACAGCAGGCTGGAAGCAGTGGCTGTCAAGAACTGTAAGTGATAACTCACCCCTCTACTACTGCTACCTAACAGGCGAGAAATTGGATATTAAATGTGGTCAGCTAGCTTCACTATCCCAGCAGTATTTCTTTTGTCAAAATGATCTGATAACAGTGAAGATTCATACTTTAAGCTAAGTTGGGTGCTTCATCTCTCAGCAAATTCAGTGCAGAATGACAGATTCTGCTGAAGGAGGATTTGAGGGGACCAAAGCTATGAGCCTCTCTCTCTGTGGACTCAGTACGGAGCTTAGTTTCACTGTAATAGCCATGTATGTTGGAAATTG
The DNA here is from genome assembly GCF_027887145.1 of Ammospiza caudacuta. Classification (NCBI taxonomy): domain Eukaryota; kingdom Metazoa; phylum Chordata; class Aves; order Passeriformes; family Passerellidae; genus Ammospiza; species Ammospiza caudacuta. Next base: position 22,900,461 of record NC_080600.1, on the reverse strand, counting down.
TCAGTCAGACCTTTCCTCCACATCCACAAAAACTAAAATCACACATTTCTGATTGGAGAGACAAAAGATCCCAACTAAGGTTAGCATTTCTACGCACTATGAGCATATTACATAGATAGACCTAATGTATATCATCCTGAAGTTTGTGAAATAGGGAAGCATATCAGACTATTATACATGCATTAACACCTACAGGTGTGTAAAAATACCTTTTTAAAATACTTTCATTTGTTAGATTTTCAATATTTTTCATTTAACACAATGGAATTTACATTATGGCTTCCTTTTATGTTTAGTCTCTGAACCACAAATAAAATTTCAGGCAGCTGCTTTGTCTGCCCAGTACGTTCCCAACCTCCCTTAATTCACTAGTTCTAAGATTTCTTCCTTCTTAGTTTTTCTTTTATAATCCAGGATGCAATTACTTCTCAGCTGATACTGCAACTCTCTGAAGAGAGCAATCCCTCTTTGCAAGTCTGGCTGAGGCCAAAAATAGCTCTGTCAGCTTCTGACAGGCTGAACTTAGCCAAGTGAAATGTTTTAACATTTTATCAACTTAATGAACAGTCTTATTTATATTGTGGACAACTTTACTGTTATTATATGCAGACTGCTGAATAGGTTATGGAATGCATTTGTTTGGGGAAATCTGAATATATTAAGAAGTAAAATGCAATTGTCTTATATACTATAAACAATTTAAAGATTAAATATTCTTTGCCCATTTGAAGTAAAGGAGTGGCTTAATGGTAACATCCATAACTATAAAAAGACCTGAAGAATTACAATGACAAATAACTAACCTCCAAATCATGAAAATTTGCAATATGCAAAAATTACCATTACAAAATTCTATAACCAGTTTAAATATTATTGTTAATGTAACACTGGAAATAACTATGCAGACTAAATAGCTGCAGAAACCTTTAGTACTTAGAGTAGAGGGGAAAGGTTAAAAGTACAAAAGAAAAAGTCTAACAGAAAAAAAAAAAGTGGGTTAACAATTGCTTACCCTCTTTTCTGCTACCTCATCCTCTCCTGTAGACTCTTTGCCATCATGTTCATCTCTCAGGGTTGGCATATGCTTTTTGTGTGCTGGCTCTCTGTTTAAGGTTGTATATCCTATGTGTTCATAAATTGGATTAATTGTCATCTTGGAAATGTATTCAGCTGCCTTCGTTTCAATATAAAGAGTAATCAATCCATCTGTCACCAGGTCATGGATGGACTCAAAACGTTTCTCCCCAACAAAGTGTTTTCCATCGTAGTAGAGTCTGAAGTTTCTGGTTTGACTTCCAAATCTGCCTCAATGAAATGGGAAAGTTGTTTTTTTTAAAGAACAGTAAGCAGAATAAATAAGAGTAAGCAAGCCTTTGCAAACAATTAAAAACACTTTATCACTTAAAGCTGTGACTGTGCTCTGTGTCTGGTCCAGCCGAGCTGGGGAATTACTACTTAGCACAGATAGGAAGGAGAGATCAACAACAACTGCAGAGAGATAGCGAAAACAGTACTGTCCCAGAAGGAGCTGTTTGTTCTGGTATTCTTTTAGCCTTTCCATTATCTATGGAAAAACTGAAAAATTACTTCACACTCCTTATGGCTTTTTTTAGTGCTTTGCTACTTTATCACTGCAGTGAATTGGCTTGGCTGTGCTATGAGGAGCTCTCATAACAGAGCCCTCTATTAGAGCCGATCAATCCGCAGCTCTGATGCTGTCTCAGACCTCTGCTCCCCTGCTTGCTGCAGGAAGAGGCCATTCAAGGTTCAGCTGAGCTCCAGTGCCAACAATTACACTGAAGCAGAACTGCTGCCAGAACCCGAGCAGCACAGGACAAAATGGCACAAGGGCAAGCATTCTTTATTCCTGGCCAAAGGCCCAGGACTAACTCTTCAAGCTTTGTACAAAAGTCCTTCTGTGTTCTGCTTGTTAAGTCCCAAGCTTCAGGCAAATCTTTGTAATATACAGGATATATAACACGAAAGCTATCCAACACCAGCCATTCTGCATCAGGATGGAACAGCATTTTGATACAGGCTCTTAGCAACCATAAGAATGCTCAATTTACCTGAACAGCAGCATATTTTTAAAAACTGCACTTAGAATTTGCAATCATTTTCTGCCTCAAAGCAGTCTAAACATGTGAAAACACACTAGTGTTTGCACTTGGCAACATTTCCTGTGGGGAAGATGGAGGCAAGAAGCTGCTTTCACAGCTCACTCCAGTGCTTTCTGTGGTCAGACAGCAGCGAGGGTATTGGCCCCCTTATGAGGTCAGATGTGCCAAATAAGTTTTAAGAACTAAATTTGAAAGGATGGATTGGTTTCACTTTACAATCAAATGCTTCATTGGAGATGTTAAGGAACACAGTAAATAACGATACTTTGCTGAAGTGGCTCCTCTGCTCAGCAGGGCCTTGCCAAACAGGGGGAAGCATAATTTTAGACCCTGCCTCCGGTGAAATATGACATTCTTCTTGCCAATATGGACAAAAAATAGATGGTTCTAGAGTCTGTATTTTTTTTCTCTGTTCTACATCAAAATGCCAAACCTTCCCATCACCCTATCAATAGTTCTGACAGTGACTGCAACTTCAGACACTGCTACTTCTGCAAAACACTCAAACGTAAATGGAATCTGCATCCTGTTCAGTAAGGAAAGGGGACACAATGTGTAGGAACTATGTGGGCATTTTCCTGCAGATTAACTGGTACTTCCATGCATATTTTTATGTCATACAAACTAAAAGGTCATTGAATCAAACATGAGTAATTACAAAATGACAGAAAGAAATACCCAATGCTAATTTCATCAGAAGATGCAGTTCTGAGTAAATACAAGTCATACAGAAAGCAGAAAGATAATGTCCTAAGTTATAGCAGGAGGGGCAGATGTATTCAGACTTACTCCTCAGGACACCTTTATACTCAACACAGTGTATTGCAAACAAGCTTTGACCACGGGATGTCCTCTTTATGCACCCTTGACTGTCAGAGACGTCCACATGAGCCAAGAGTGCTCAGCACTTTGCAGTGCCAAAGCGAGCAACCTTCACTGTCATCTGCTCAGGTCAGTGGGAATAATGCACACTGAGCACACACAAGCACCTTGATGGCTCTCACTTCACCAGGAGAACCAAACAAGTTTGAAGGTGAAGAATGATGGGCCTTAAATGACATATACATTGGAATTACTTATATTAAGAGATGCAGGTGAACTGCTGCTCTCATCAGTAACATCTGCTCTGACTACTTAAAGCAGAGTTTCAAGCAAGCTGGAGGTCACTTATTGCTCTTAGTTTTCCAGAAGAAAAAGTATTACACTAATTTTATCAAAAGAGGATATGGCACAGAAAAGCATCACAAGGCCTATTACTAAGTACACACAGTGTGTTGATTTTGGCAACGTCTCTCAAAATCTAGAACCAGTCTTGTCTGGTTCTGAAGTCCTGTTCTGAAGAACAAGATGACCAAATGCAGAAAAGAGACAGAACTTGTTAAAAAGTTAGTTTTCTTTCCCACAGGGTCAGAATGTGCACCCTCCTACCCCAGGTGTGTTTTACTGAGCAGCCCCTGTGCTGTAGATCTGTTCAGACTGCTGCACATGGAGTGTGTCATTGATACTATAAGGAATAGAGTTTCCAAGAGATGAATTGTTTGCCTTTATCTAATTTCCCATTTGCTCCAAATCGATTTTTTTTTCCTTTATTCTTTCCTAATTGGATATGTTGTGGAGAAAGGTACTGGTTTTCAAATAGAATTCTCCTAGTAATAAGGGAATAAACTCCCAAAATCTCCACACATCAATGAAACACCAGCCTTTTACAAAGACTGTACTGTCAATAATGTGTCTCAGACTCCTGTTTTATTTCTTTCAAATTAATTTAAATTTTTCCTGACCACATAATGACACTACTTCTATCAAATTACAATATTCAGAAAAGCATATATGTTCAATTGAAAATTATTAATAAAGACTTAATCTTCAATCTTACTTAAAACTATGGTTTAAATTTTTCCACTAGCAAGACTATTTCCTTATGTTTACTTTCTGTAGCATTCCTGCAGCCTAGTTAATTATGCATCACCGTGGCAACTAAGTAGAGCCAAGATTTGATATTTCAACTTCCTGATGCTCTCCTCCAAAGGCAAGTACTAGTACCAGCTGTTTTTTGTTTAATAAATAGAAAGTGGGACACAGATAAAGTATGTTCTCTTTTGGTTTATACAGGGGAACATCAGATGTTTTTCCAAGAATTAAACCTCTGACATGTCAAACAGTCTCATTGTGTCCACTGTGCATTTGTTTGCAAGCAGCAGGACTACAGTTAAAAGACATTTTTTATTCCAAGTTGTCTGAAATCACTGTCTAGTTCCTTTGGTTGCCAGTGGGGCAGAGTAGATAACGTGGGAAAATGTATTAAACAGTAGAGAAAATGTGGCTGGTAGTAAAGGATAATAAAGGACTGAGGAGCTGAATTGGGTATCATGCCATGAGAGACAGGCCTCAGAATCAGCCACCTACCTGTATGCAGCATTCAGTAAAGAAACAATAGGAAAAAGGGAAGGATTGAGAGCACAGATACACTCTTACCATCTGAGAGGATGAATTTATAGTCCACATACGGAATTGTACAGTAGCTATTCACCACTTTCACAGGCTATTTTATGATGAGAAGAATTTCTAGACACGGGCATTGTTTAGAGTGCATAGTTGCAATCAAATGACAAATTAATACCCCTCAGGACTACTCATGTCCTCCTTCATTTCAAACAACTTCATACACTGACCTGGGAAAACTTAAGACTCAGCCTAAAGGTCACTTGGACTTAATCACTCTGGGAGAAAGAGTCTTAATGTGCTTTGCAGCCAGAAGGTAAAAGTCTTTCTTAAAATTAGGTGCCAGAATTTCACTTCTATTTTCTGAAAACTCTGAACCAACACTTATGACTAGACTCTTGACACTCCATAAAAAGCCACAGGAATATAAGGAATCTTGCCATCACAAATGTCTCTTAATCATGCTGTGTTCTTGGGTGAAAACAAATTATTCCATAGATCCTTTTTTGGCCCATTTCCTTGTCAAAGAAAGACAAGCCTTGCATGCAGCCAAAACCTCTTCTACACAATTATCCCTGAAGGTCTCAAGGTCTCCAACTCCTGAAGGAAGCTTTTTTTTTTTTTTAATATTCATTGGCAACAACATTTCTGCTGATGGCCAGGGAACTGCAGAACTTGCCAACTTCCCAGAATACCTGCCTGAAAAATAACATAGCTTTCCAAACCTGAGCAGTATTTTACAAGAACACAATATGTATAAATGCAGTCAAATACATTAGGGATTGATACAAATGGAGACAAAAAAATCCTTGCTGATATGGCTGGGAAGGGTGGCAGAGTACAGTCACTATGGATACTTTTCCAGAGCCATTTGGAAGGGCAGTACTGGCTAGCTGACTGTTGCTTGATGAACATTAATTTAGTGTAAAGTTATCCCTAAAACCTGGTAACATCCGTGCTGAATGCATGATACTTGAGTTCAGCATCCTTACAAAGAGAAAAGGGATCTTAGACCTGCTACTGCAACGTGCACATCCCCTGCCAAAGCAGGCACAATCTTCCACTCCCTCTCTCTAACCTGGATCAAACAAAAAGCTCAGAGCCTGTAGGGTATCAGTGCTAACAGCTCTCCAGCAGTCTCTCTCAACTGAGGCTGAAGACATCAGTGCCCAAACTTCCTTGTCAATGCTGGAAAACAATTCTGCATAAATGGCATGCCAACAGCAGGCAGGGAGGACCAGAGCAGTGGCACTTCCCTGTGGATCTTAAGCACTGTCAGGGACAAAATAACTGCTCTAGGGCATCAGCAGTAGCCAACAGTTGCTGAAAGCAATGAATAAGAAGTGTTATCAGCCCTTGGTACCCATAACAGAGCATTTCACAAATAAATCTAACAAAATTAGAAAATAATTCCTTTGCTTCAATGTATTATTTTACCATCAACAGCTGATTTTCACCATCTTAAAATTTTGAAAATACGTCAGCTGATCAAGTACTATGGTATGCTAGTAATGTGCAGTAAGACCATTTAATACTTAAGGTAAATGTGTAGTGTTCTTGATCAGTGGTAAGCATTTGAAAATAATCTGTTTGGTTTGAACAGATGCATTACCTCTTCTTAGTACTGTGCCTGTATGCCTTATTCTATTTAACCTTATATAAATTGCTTGGATTCATTTGATGGTTGAATCAGAAACAATACCAATGTTTTGGGCACTGTTTTACTGCCTTTTCTACCTGGTGAGAGTTCCATGCTCCCTGGGAATACACTCACTGTGGTTAGTGGTTAAGACACATTTGAATTCTACATGCACACAGGAACGTATTAAAAGCCTGGTGTCTTCTCTGTATCTGAGAGCAATATTTGGAGACCTCTGCCAGCTTGCCCGGATAAAGATCATCTGGAAATGTTACTTGCAGGAAAGTTACTTTCACAGTTTCCTAATACATAAATAAGGCTTACAAAAATTTTTTAAGAAATGTTCTTCAAGAGTTAATTTTACCATGTGGCTTCATGCTACAGAGAGATTTCATAGTACTTTAAAACAGAACTGTGTTTCAATCCATCTAAATTAAGGTATCAACCCTACCACTGTCTGCTCAGCAAACTTCCAAATGTGCATGCAAACTTTACTCAACGTAAATGTTTTCATTTTAGGTCATATATTATGTTGTTTTTCTGGTTTATTTTGAAGTAGAACAGCATCAGCAATGTAGCAGGAATTCCACTGTAATTGTGTACTATGGAGAGAAAACTGCCATAGCATAATGCTCAAACATGTTCATTTTTGTTTCACTCAGAGTAGCTTTTCCTACAAGGCCATAAGTTCATAGGGACCAAGAATGGTTGGAAATGCACCTTTAAATGTTGTCCAGTCCAATCACCCTGCAATAAGCAGTGACATCTTAACCTAGACCAGGATGCTCAGAACCCCATCCAATTAATTTTCCCAGGGATGGAACATCTGCCACTTCTCTGGGCAACCCGTTCCAGTTTTCACCACCCTCATAATAAAAAAATTTCTTTTGTATCTACTCAAAATCAACCCTCCTTTAGTTCAAAAATTACTCATTACTGTCACATTTCTCTTTTTCTTCTCTAGACTTTCTCACACTAAAAGCAACTTGCTCTTAATTTATCCTTCTAAAACAATGTGGATATTTTAATTCAGTATATCAAGAAAACCAGAGTGGAAGACATCAAGCGAAAACCCAAAGAAATGTTCTTATTGTAAAATAGCTTTGCAAGTCCAGAAAAGGTTTTTGAAGAGCAGAGTGGAGCAACATTGTTTTTGCTGTTGTTCCTGTTTGTTTGGGTTTTTTCCTAAGGTACACAGCAGGTTGTTTTTCAGAGTCTAAAGAAAACCCAAATTCACTTAGATTTAAAAAAAAAAACCTAAAAACTACAGTAAGATTTCTGTTCCACAGAGATTTTGTCACATCTGATTTGCCTTAAGCCACTGCTAATTCAAAGCTTACAATACAGGCTTACTTAACTTACTTAAAGGTATTACAAAATTTGCTATTCGCTTAACTTGTTTTCTCAGTGTATTCTACCTCTAATCTTCTGGTACTCACTCATCCCTTCTTTGCAAACAGTGAGATTCACCAATATACTCTTCCTGCTCTCTAAATGGTTTTTCCTCAAAGCTGTCTTCCTTAAAAATAAACAAGCATAACATAAAATGAAATAATTCCTGCATACATAACATGCATTGTTAGAATTCTTGGGGCTGCTACCAGTTCATCAATGAAGATTAATAGCTTTTTTACAATTATATTCTGTTTTTCTAGAATACAATTTCTTCTTTCATCCAAGTGCAGCAATAAATGGGGCAGATGTCAATTTATTAATGAAACTGTTAGAGTTCATTTATCTCAAGATACAAAAGAAAAAAATTAGCTTGATTCTCCCTCTAGCACCTATCAAATCAGGAAGAACCATACTCAGCTGAGCTTCACCAAGTATAAAGGAGGGAGAAGGAAAAGGAAAACTGGGCCAGATAACACTTATTGGTGTCAGTTCTTTTGGTGTTTGAATAATGAATAAATGTTGAGATGAAAACAATTATGACATTAAACAACAATGTAAGGTTGTTGTATGTTATCTTGAAAACACGTCTATAAAGCACCCACAGTATCTATGAAGTACAGGAATAAAGGTGTTTCTCCAATTACAAAAATTTCTAAATATGAATTCCAAAAATATCCAAAATGAGAGGCCAATCAAAAGGGCCAACTTGCAGATAGATTTCTACCTAGCATTTTCTAAAAGCAGTAGAGAAAAAGAGGCATTCAAGTAGAACTTGCAGAAGACTGAAAAGATATATATGCTTTGACAGGGGAGGAGAGCATTATTGTACTTGCATACACAATTTGATTGGCAACTGATTGCACTACAATTTGATTTTTTCAGCTATTATTTCAACTCCAATAGTGCCCAGAAGCTTTAAACCATGCAGACATTATGCAGCATAAAACCAGCAAAGTGCAACACAGATTCCTGCTCAGGAGCTGTGACTGGGGGTAGACTGAGATGGGGTACAACTTCCAGTCTATCTTTTTAAGATATCCTAGACTTTTGTACTGAACAAGCATGTGAGACAATAGAGAAAACAGCTTCTGTAATGGAGAAATGAGGCCTGCAGAACTCCATGGCCTAAAGCCAAGTCATATATGAAGCCAAGAAGTGAGCCCAGAGCTCCTGAGCTCCACCCTGGTACCTCAGCACCAGCCTAGTGCCTCTGCTGCCCAGCAGATCACAGCAGGAGCTGCAGCCAGGTGAAGGACATGGCATAAATGAACATGAGCTGTGCACACTGAGCACAGGCATCTCTTGGACAAGCTCTCCCAAAAACGTTCACAGCACGTTGGAGCAGAGAGTATTCCTCTGAGAAGTGCTGAACTTAACACCAGCAGGAGAAACACTGCAGTAAACCGAATTGCTAAAGATAAATTAGACACTCTAGCCAAAAGAAAACAGAGCTGACAACAACAACAGATGGGAAGAGGAGGGAAGGAGAACAGGAACACAGCAAGAAGACATGAACCATAAGGAAAAAAGCATTCTAGTCTGTGGGAGGACCTAGGTAGCCAGTTAATTACTCATTAAGGTTAGTAGCTATTTATTATTATTCTAAATACTTAAGTGAAGCCATTTCAGTAGTGCCCAGGTGCACTTACATAAGGCAGATGATAAACAGAACACCTCAGGTGTTTACTGATAGCTGAACCTTAAATGTTATTGACAAACTAAGAGAGTCAATTATTTAGTGTGAAATTTTATGTAGGAAAAGAAACTTTTTACGGGAACGTCACCTAGATAGAGGGCCAATTGTTTTACTTGAAGCAGAAAAGCAAGCTCCAGAATTTATTACCACCTTTTCCCCTGTTGTTTTTTCTTTTCAGCTGGCAACCAAGGAATATTGTATGAATATTTTAGAAAGGATTCTAGAAACTGAATTCAACCCCTGCTACTGCCAATCACTTCTTTTGCAAATCAGGTAAAAATACACAGAAAGATATGTAAAGTTTAGTCTTTAAAATGGTCTTTAGAATTTTTCCCTACCAACTAGCATGATGTCAGAATACTGTTACCATGGTAAAGGGAAGAGATGCAGTTAGCTACTGCTTTGCTGGGCTCCTTCTGACTACTTACAGATCAGCTGTAGATGCAGGATAAACTATGATCAGATTTTGATACATTCATAATTCAAAAAACATAATTCAGCTATCATCATGTAGAAAGTAGTTTCAAACAATTCTTCTTTCCCCAACTGCTCTCCCCGGTCCCAGTATGAACAACAAGGCTTTTCAGCAGAATGCAGATCAACAGTGTTCATCTCTGAATTCAAGAAGCCTTTTGCAGATGTTGAATTCTACATGTGTAAGTAATCTCACAGCAATCCACACGTGTTCTGGAACAGCACTACACACGTGTCCCAAAAGAGCCCACTGGAAATAAACAGCATCCAGCTACCAATGCACTCATCCTCTGAAACTTAAAAGGTTCATGTGCAGAATTATGCCCTAATAGGCTACCAATTAGGTCTCCTTTTAAAATGCCTGTGGCTAGTTGATTAAAAAAATGTCATAATTCATGGATTGAGAATGTGTATGAATTTGCACAATACATGTTGACTAAAATAAAGATTACTAATTTTTGACATTCATTTCACCTGAAGAATTCTTTCCTGGTGCTACATAATCTTCAATGTGCCCAAACCTCCAAACATAAAGAAAACATGACTCATAATCATGGCTCACATTATTACCTTTTTTTTTTTTAAAAATTCATGCTGCGGAACCTTAATTCATTCTCAGTATCACAACAATAGAATTTGCAGGAAGGGAAACCATGGTAACCAATTAAATGTGCTACAGCAGCTATCTGCTCAAAAGAACATGCAGTACCATCACACTTCAACGCCTACCACTAGTACACTCTCTACCCATTTCCTCTTTATCCTCATCCTAATTATTAAACAAGCTCTCCACCACAGAGGGCTACATTGCAAACCATGTCTATTGTTACTGCCACTTGCTATAGGTCTTAACATTAAGCAATGTACTACTCTTTTGCCAAATGTAAAAGCAGATCTAATAGCTCCAGAAGTGAATTAGAAATTTTCATTATTTTAAATCTGCTTGGAACATTTAATTAACATTACAATGCATTTTGTGTCTTTTTATTCTGACAGAGACTTGCTGATATGTATGTACACAGATATAGATCTACGATCACTTTCTCATGTCAGTAATTTTTTTAAACCTCAAGACTGCAAAACATGTTCAGTGGCATTCTGATTGATTAATTAATTAGTAAAGATTGGTGAATGCATCCATGATTAAATATAATATAGGCATTAAATATAGTAGGGTGCTGATTTGCTGCTCTCAGTTGTGTTTATGCTTCATTCTCCTTTATATGGTATCTGAGCTGACACAATTTTACAGACCTTCTTAGGCTCTGAACATCAATTTTATCTGAAAGACAGCTCTGACTATTTAGTCAAACTTCTATACTTCAAACAACATTTAAATTATCATTTTCTATTTCTTTAAGAACATACTTCTATCTCTCTTACAAATTCTGAGAAAATTATTTTCTGAAAAAACTCCACCATCTTTTGTTTCAAATTTATATTTAAAAGGTAGTCTGCCTTTTAAAAAGTCATGATGCAAATTAATTGCACAATAATGGATGAAAGTAGGCAAAAATAGCTCATCATAAGATGATCAAAATGCAGCTTGTTATATAAGCGGAAAGCAGATTTTACAGTAACTCAACAGCAGCTTTAAAAAAATGAACAGTTTTTTTGGGTAAGAGTCACTTTCCCTACCTTACAAAGAAAAAAATATTAAAAATCTTCACTTTGAACTCAATTAACTATTTGACAGTATTGCACTAAGAAGAGCTGACCGCTTTGCTTTAGCTTGCAAAAAGTATTATTTTTCCTGTCCTATATTTGGTCATTTAAGTGGTGCTAGGCTATGTCTGCAGCTATAGCAGCTCAGGAACAAGATCTTTAGATCTACTAAAGCTAGTTCCATAAAAGCACCACAGCAGTCAAAACTCATTTAGAAATAAGGCTTTAGAGAACAAAGAACTAAAGCATGTGGTGCAGTTCATCTCGAACAGGGTGTGCAGTCCTGGCTGGTATGGACACTGAGCTTTTGGGCATCAGCTACAATGGCTGGTGGAATCAAATGTAACACTGAAAGTGTCCCATGATGATCTGAGGAATTGTCTGGCTTGGGTCCTCAGGACAAACCACAAAAAGCTTGTTCTTCTCCATTGCAGAAAGGATGGCTGGAAACATTCCATGACAGAGACATCATACCTTGCCACAGGAAGGGACATGATCCTGTTTCACTACACTG